>NC_137963.1:13325344-13790543 GCF_963924665.1 Micromys minutus | reverse complement strand
TTTCAATAATGGCTCCAAATTAATGTTGAATATTAACCCCCATGGAATCATGGTAAGAAATACTATGTATTTACTAAAAACACAAGGTAACACAATGGGATGGAAATCAAACTAATCCAGGGTAGGGAGATTTCTAAAGGACAAATTATTTACTTTTGTCATATTGCAAAATGGGGAGAGGGAGAGAGAGGGAGAGAAAGAAAGCTGTCGATTAGAAGGGTCCCTCTTAAAAGCCTCTCAAAGCAGTTTAATATTTGTTTTCCCTTTGTTTTTCATTGGAACAAATAATCTGGAAACAAAAGTCAAAGACAAATCTCTCAACCTCAAACAACACCTGAAGCTGGTGATGGAAAGAAATTGCTGTTAATTGGAGAAGCTTGGTGGTGATGTTAAGGTGGTTTTATGTTTATCATTTAGAGATGAAGACTTTAATATTTACATAAAACATTACTTAATGTCTGAGGTGGATCTTTTTTGTCAAATTAGATGACAGGGCTGGTAAGGTCTGCTTGGGATGAGCTGCCTATTGATTAAATTCAGTAATTAATACATGAAAGTCCACGTGTTATTAGGTTTATATCTATTATGATTTCCTAAGCAAAATCAATTTTGCAGTGAGAGAAGATTGTGAGGTTTGACACTGTTCCTTTAAGTGGTATAATGTACAGGAAAAATTGAACAAGAACAAAACCTCATGATGCAAGAAAGAGTTACATCCCTCATGTTCTTCCTCTGAGCTCAGGGTATAATTTACAGCCCTAAACTCTTTTGTTCAGAGATACCAGGTATACCCCTATTGTTGACCATAAAGACCGTATATAGAATGGCCATTTGTATAAGTGGTGTCTTCGAGTGTACGTGCCTGACACATTGTGAGGCACATCTGGAATGAATTCTTCCTTCCTTCCTCTTAGATTAGAGATAGATCTAAAGAGAATGTTAGATTGGTTTTTAATTCTTTCTGGACCTTTAACACCACTGTTAACTCAAATTGTTTAATGACCTAAGAAGAGAACCCTCTTGAACAGGGCTAAATGCCAGTAGGAATGGGGCCTGAAGTTTGGCCTGTTCTGGACATTCACATTTCTGTGGCTGGGCTAGCCTTTGCATGACACCCTCAGATGGTGCTGTGATGAATGAGTTGTTGTAGGGGAACTGGAAAGAGGATTCTTGCTGTAGCTCTGTTCTGGACCTCAAGCAATGGTTGTCTATATGATTTAAGCCTATGTATCCTTTCGTATAAAGTAAAAATAAATATCTAACACTATTGGGATAATTGGTACAGTTCACATAGTGAAATTATATTGTGGACAAACCCCTGCAGATTGTTGACCTTTCTTCACTCTTCATTATGTTCTCATTTAAATACATTAATCATACACTATATCATATAAAAGCTACTCATATAATTTCCTCGGTCCAGTCTCTGACCTCATAAAATCATCCCCTGAATGTATAGGAAAATGTTTTAATTCAGAAACAGAAAGAGTAGCTTCCTTTGAGAGAAGAGAATTCACAGAGAGCACTAAAGGGAAAAAAAGCATATAAAAGCTGAGAATGGTCAAGCATAAGCTTTTAAAAATATGTAGTAGAAAAAAATTAAAACATAGATGTCAGGTGTAGTGGCACTTGCCTTTAATTGTAGCACCTGGAAGGCAGAAGCAGGTGGATCTCTCTGAGTTCAAGATCAATCTCATCTATATAGTGAATTATGGGCCAGATGGTAACATCCTACTGAGAGTGAATTAAAAATAAATGAATAAAACAACGATTAAAAACAACAAAACTCACTCTTGTTCTCCAGCCCTGCTCTCCCTCACTTGTTCCTCCTCTCCCCCTTACCCCTCCTTTCCCTCCCTTCCCCCTGTGCTCACTTCTCTTCTCCTCTTTTCCTCTTCTCTCTCTCTCTGCCTCTACTGCCCTCTTAACTCCTCTCCCTCTCCCCAGGTCCCAAATAAACTCTATTCTGTACAAAAAGAAAAAAAAAAAAAAAAAAAAAAAACTCTAAGGATCGGGAGATGGCTGAATAAATAAATGTGCTTGCTGAGAAAGTAAAGACCAAAGTTCAAATCTCTAAAGCGCAGATACCAGCCATGAACTGTATAGTTCATGGGAGTAACTTCAGCAATGGAGGGAGAAGACAAAAGATCCCAGGAGCTTGCTGACCAGCCAAGCTAGCCAACCTTCAGGTAAAATGGTCTCATGAAAGTAAAAGGATAGAGGAAACCACCAGACACCCAGATATTCCCAGATGTCCTCCTTCAGTCACTTCATGCACATGCCCGTATGTGTGCACCTATACGTGTGTGCACACCCTTCTCTGTCCACCTGTACGTGTGTGTACACGCCTCTCCAGAGATAGGGAGAGGAAAAAACTATATGACTATAAAGTCCTTTCTGTTCCTTATTCACCTTTTCTTTCCTTTGCCTTGCTTTTTTGATTCATTCACTCATTTTCTTTTTTTTCTTTTTTTTCTCTCTCTCCCTTTTTCGTTTCTTTCTTATGCTTCTTCATCTTTATTCCTCACCAGCCCAGGTGTGATCATAAATAATCCCATGGAGAGGAACAGATGCAAACAACAGTGAAACAATCACGAATGGACAGATAACAGATAAAACCAGAACAGCTAACTGTGAAAAGGGCTATAGAAGAACAAGAAAGTTGCTCAAGGACACATGTGAAGAAGCATAAGGGAGGACTCATCAGTCATAAAGCCTTGGCCAACTGATAGTGAGCATCAGTCTGCTAAGAAGAGAGTGAGTGGGCAAGACCGGCACCCACATCACCAGAGGAATGGCACATACAGAATCTTTTTGTCCGGGGGAAAAAAAGGAACTCGTTTTTAGAAAATAGAAAAAGAATCACTGTGACTGAAGGAGAGAATGAGGTAACAAGAAAGAGTGGATATTAGAAATATATACATATACATATGCATATACATATGCATATACATATACATATACATATACATATACATATACACATACACATACATATGTACATGTATATATACAGCTTGAGGTCAGGGATGGTGATTTCCCTGGAAGTTTTTATTGTTGAGAATGGTTCTTGGCTATCCTGAGATTCTTATTATTCCAAATGAATTTGCAAGTTGCTCTTTCTAACTCTTTGAAGAACTGAGTTGGAGTTTTGATGGATTGCATTGACTCTGTAGATAGCCTTAGGCAAGATGGCCATTTTTATTATGTTGATCCTTCCAATACATGAGCATGGGAGATCATTCCATCTTCTTTGGCCAAGGAACTGAGGTAGACAGGGTGATTGGGAGAGTGAGCACCTTCATGGAAGCAAATTGAGGAGGAGGAGGGAAGGGAGTAGGGGGAAAGGGTATAACATTTGAAATGTAAATACAGATTGAAAAAAAAAGAAAGGGTCTTGATGATGACTTTGTTCTTGATCCTAAAAGCAACTGGAAATCAACTAATAAATAAATACATCATCGGATCAGGAAAACTCTGTGAGAGGTTTAGTGCTGGAATTATTGATTTGACAACATACCAAAGGATGGATTTAAGGGAACAGGATCATTGTTGGTTCTCAGGAGACGGTAGAACAGGGAAGACTTGGATCAGGATGGATAAAATGAATGCATTTGGCAAGCCATTAAGAAGACAGATCTACAGGCTCTATTGAGATGTTGGAGGATGGATAGAGATATGGAAGCTTAAAAGAAAAACGTGAATGATGGGCATTGCCATGGCCTCAGGATAATGAAAGCTGAGATAGAAAGCACCACCAGAAGATAGATAAGGCCTCTCACAGCTGATGAAGCACAGAGGTTTTCGAGGAACATGAACGGGAGACACAAATACCGGGAGTAACCCATGATGAAGGATAATGAAATGATGCGGGCAGACACTGTTCAGATTTCCAGAAGATGGCCACTGATTGACGTCGAGATGATAGCTGGACACAGGAAGCAGAATGAAGTGATAATGTCTTTATTACATGTTAGGCAACCATTCGTTACTCTCTTGCAAAAAGATGGAAGCAAAGAGCCAGAATAATGAGAAGCAGTCAGGTGCTGATGACAAATCCTATCTCTACTAGCTAGGATGGAGTGGTTGAGCTTCTCACTGCTTCTCTTTTCACATTGAGCAAAGAAAGATGATGATGCTATGTGCATGTGAAGTTGAGGAGAGGGTTCAGTGAGCTAAGAGCTAAGAGCATGCAGTGTTTGAGCTGGGCTCCTGGCACTACCTAGCAGACGCTTGTTATTGTTAAAGTACAGGGAAGAGGTTCCCCATTTAATAATGGAATCCGATGCCTCATCAAATTGATCTACTCTCTGACATGCAAAAACATTTGCATTTGCTAAGATTTTGTGATCTGTATGTTTTTCTGAATCTGTTAGTTTTCTACTCCTATGAAAGAGCTTTGTTTTCTTGTTTTGTAGGTAGGCAAGCCAAGTATTAAGCTCCTTTTTTATAATTGACCGTGTGTGTGTGTGAGTGAGTGTGTGTGTGTGTGTGTGTGTGTGTTGAGTAATATTCGGATTATTCCTCTCCTTTTCTCTGATCTTTCCTACTGCCAAGGATTGCCTGACAGGCTGACTTCTGGCAGCTTACCTCCATCTCAGAATCTGAGATGAAGAAGAAGTGACCGATAATAGTGAGAAAATTTAATCTACATCATAACAAACATTTGACTTCCTGAATTCATTATATGAGTTTTAAAATGGCAAAGACATATGAAGCAAAGTTTTGGTCCAAGAATATAAAGAATAGTGTAAGAATGAACCTGGGGGAAGCTTATGGAAAGGTAGGATCTCAGCTCTTTAGACAAACAGAACTGGTTCAAAGTGGCCATGAAGCTTATTGAATATTTATTCCATATTGCTCCAGTGATTAGAGTCTTTTTTTTTTTTGAGAAACCCAAGACCCAGAACTCTATTCTTGAATACACAACTACATCTCTCTTATTCATAATCTGTTTATCCACCATTTCATATGATTTACTAAACTGCTTAATTTTCTGTCCCTTGGACATATGCTGGTAGAAATGAGGCTTCCAGATGATGGGAATTTATGTCACCATTGATATCTGATCTCTTAATCAATAGTTACCCAAATTACTTAAGCTGGATTCCCACTCTCCCCAAACATATCTCTCATTCTCTCTCTCTCTCTCTCTCTCTCTCTCTCTCTCTCTCTCTCTCTCTCTCTCTCTCTCTCTCTCTCACACACACACACACACACACACACGAATTGACTTCTGCTATAGTTCTCCTGACAGATCCTCTTATTTGACTGTTCTAACGTTTGAGTGAAGAACAGGCAGGGAAGTTGCTGATGCCATGAATCTTTTTCGTAGGAAAAACAATAATACAAAATGCATAATTCTGGTCTATGGAGATGGATCAGCTGGTAAAGTGCTTGCCTTGCATTGCAGGAAGATATGAGTTTGGTCCCTAGAATCTATGTTTAAAGAAAAAAAAAAAAAACAATCCAGGCATGGTGATGTACTTATAATCCTAGATCTGGGAAGGCAGAAACAGAAAAAGATACCTGGGGTCCTACTCTCCAGCCAGCCTAGCTTAATTTTGGGGTTCTACACAATGGAGAGGCCCTTCTGTCAAAAGCAAAGAAGTAGACAGTATTGAGGAATGACACTGAAGATTATTCTCTGACCTTTATACATGGACCCATACATTCATATGTACACATACCTCCACAGATACATGCAGTTTCATACACGAGAAAACACACATATCAGGTACACACACACACACACACACACACACACACACACACACACAATTTTGAATGAATTTTCTGAGGATAATATCCAACCGTTTTTTAAAATCAAAGAGACAGAAATAGCAAATTAACAGTATGTTCACTAAAAAGAGTTCTAGTCTGTGAAGTTCAAGTCCAGTGTTTAGTCTATCCTTCCCATCAAGTAATACCTCTCCTTTGATCCAGACATCAAAGTCTCCATACAGCTTTCAGACCCCATATCCCTTAATACAGCATTCCATCCTATCTACAACTCAGCTTTCTATGCAACCCTTTTACATTTTACCCAATTTTTAGTCATTTCATGTCCCATATCCCACTCCATTCTCTCTGCCCTGGAACCCTTCTTGTCAACAAGTCCCCCTACTCTATCCTGAGTACCTTCCACCTACTGCAAGAGTGGCTTCTTAAATACATATAAGTTCTAGACTCAGGATCTTGCCTTAAAATTCTTAATTTTCTTTTTAATTTTTTTTAAAGATTTAGGTAGCTGTGTATGCCTTTGTGTGGGTAAGGCACATGTGAGTTCAGATTCCTCTGGATTCTTCAAGAAGGGTTCAGACTCCATAAAGCTGGAATTATAAACATTTGTAAATCACTTGATAAGGATGCTTGGGACCAAACTCAAGATCCTCTGTTAGAGCAGTGCATACCCTGAAGTGGCTGAGCTATCTGTCCAGCCCAAATCCTTAACTTTCAATTAACCACTTGGGTTTAAATTCTCACCCTTTAATTGAATAGTTGTATGATCACAGAATATTTACATAGGTCTGAACCTTGGGTATTTTATTTTCAATTTGTGAAATTAGCAAAATAAAGCACTGTTCAAATGTGCTGAGGGGGAAAACAAATAAGGAATCGTGCTAACACACGTGACGGTTTTCCAAATGCTAGAAACACGTTTAAGGTTAATCACTATCAAGATTTCTTTTTTTCTATTCAATATGTTTGTTGCATATTATTTTGTGTGTGGGGGGGCGAAACTGGGCACACACTTACAATAGCACACGTGTGACATGTGTGAACGTGTGGAGGTCAGAAGACAACTTACTATTGTCAGCTCTCTCCTTCCATCATGTGGGTCCCAGGCATTAAACTCAGATGGTCACTCTGAATGACTAATGCCTCTACCTACTGATTTATTTACATATTTCTCTCACATTCACTTCC
This sequence comes from Micromys minutus, assembly GCF_963924665.1. Lineage (NCBI taxonomy): Eukaryota > Metazoa > Chordata > Mammalia > Rodentia > Muridae > Micromys > Micromys minutus. The sequence goes on along the minus strand of NC_137963.1, from coordinate 13,783,613 downwards.
ACTATCTTTTAGTAGAGATAATGGTTTTGTAGATATTTTAGGCTAAGGAGTAGAGGGGGTGTTTTTAAGAATTACTCTAGGGTGTTTGTGGTTTCCACTTAACTCTGTCACTGTAGCAGAAAATCGACAACAGATATGAACGTATTGATATAATCTTTATTTGTAAAAAGAGGCAACAGGTTGGATTGGCACATTCGAGGGGCATTATCTTCCATTTCTGTTCCAGACCAGGCATAATATAGACTTTAGGGTAGGCTTCTCTGCTCTTAGATATTCTTATCTCCTAAATAGGAAGAACACTAGTATTCCCTCGATAAGTTGCTAGATGGTTAAATAAGAATAAAAAAGCCCAGTACCTAGAAGTGTTATGCAGATGGCAGGACTGAGGGTAACTTGAATGTTAGAGTCTTACATTGAGGAATGTTGAGTCTGTGTAAAATATCTGGAGCCATTTAAACTACTGGATCAATGGAAAGGTCACACACAGACACACAGACACACACAGACAGACAGACAGACAGACACACACACACACACACACACTGATATATATATATATAATATATTATATATTAAAGATTATTAACTTCATCATCAATAGACCTACTTCAGGTTATTGATATATGCACTACATGCCGGTATGTACCTTCAGTCCCCCAGAACATTTTCCAGATCCAGCTGCTCAGAGTTTCTCACTGCTGTCTAATACATTTGGAATGCTTATTTAATTATTTAGAAATAAGTCATGCATTAATGCAGCATATGCAAGTAATTAGAGCTGCTTATATGTCTTATGATTCATCTACTAGACTGTGAGATCCTTGAAGTTACAGTCTACATCCTAATGGTCTCTCTGTGCCATATTTCCTAGCACAGTATCTGACTGACACACGGTAATTTCATTCCACAAGGACATACTAGTGACAAGCGATGGTGGTACAATGACCTTGTCAGTTGCAAGGGTAATGACAATGGGGATGGTAATAGGAATGGGGTAGTGGTAGGTTGATGGTGGTGCTGGTAACTATGGTGATAAGGACGGTGGTAGAAGTAATTGTAATGGTAGCGGTAGCACACTAGGGCACACTAGTAATGATACCATGAGTGAAGACAGCCATTACTTAAGGTGGAGATGGTTGCTATGGTGATACTGATAGTGATGAAGAGATTGATAATGATAGTAACACAATGGCCCTTATTATGCCGGTAGTTTTGTTCAAGTTGCTGTTGTAATCATTGTTGTAGTGAGGGTCATGGTGCATTTATGTGTGGTCATTGCTGTGTTGACGGTAATGGTGGTTGTTAGTGATATAGTAGCAATGATCACTTTTGTGATGGCGGTGGTAGCAGGTGAGGGGGGATGGCAGCAGTCATTGTGGTAGACAGCGTGGTGGTAGTGGTGGAACAGGTGCTGGTGTAATAGCTGAGGTAGAAGAGGCTTTATTAGTTTCTTTTTATGTGTTAATCAGAGTTTTCTTCTGTTTGAGCCAAGAAATGGAAATGAAGCACATAAGTGTCTTTGGCAGAAAGTGAAGATCTACAGGAAGACCAAACAGCCACAACAAGACCAAAATTATATGTGGCTTTTCCTAAGGCTACATGAAGACTAAAATCCTCACCGAATTGGAAGTGAATTGCCAGACCTGAAATAGTTTACAACCTTCAAAATCCTATCACGTGGTCTCCTAATTATTCAGCATGAGACTTCAGAGGGTAAACTTGTCCACACCCACTTTGCTGATGAGGAAACTAAGGGGTTTTTTTTATTAATTAATATTTTATTTATGTCTCAAATGTTGCCCCCACACAGAGTTCTTCACCTCCTTCCTATTCCCCTTCACCTCAGAGAGCAACAGCCCCCCAGGGATCCCCCCCTCCCTGGGGCATAAATTCTCAACAGGATTAGGCACATCCTATCCCACTGAGGCCAGACAAGGCAGACCTCTTCTATATATGAGAATGGGGACCTTAGACCAGTCCGTTTATGCTTTTTTGTTTGATGTCTCAGTCTCTGGGGACTCCCAGGGTCCAGGTTAGTTGACACTGTTGGTCTTCCATCAGAGCTGCCATCCCCTTCAGTTCCTTCAATCCTTCCCTTAGCTCTTCCATAGGGGTCCCTGACCTCAGTCTATTGCTTGCTTGTCTGTGAGTATCTGCATCTGTCTCAGTCAACTGTAAGTAGAACCTCTCAGAGGACAGTCATGCTAGGCTCCTGTCTAGAAGCACAACATAGTATCAGTAATAGTGTAAGTGTTTGGTGTCTGCCCATGGGATGAATCCCAAGTTGTGCTGGTCAATGGTTGGCCTTTTGTTCAGTACTTGGATGGGATATTTTAATATACCTCAGTTAGTAAATGAATTTTCACTGGGAGGGGGTACAATATTATAATATATTTCTCTTCCCATTACTAAATCTGATAAGGAATATTGGCATTTGGGAAATGAGTTTTTTTAGGTGATAAGATTTTCTTTCAATCTCAAAAGGTTTCCTTTTTATCTGGCTTCAAAGTTGGTATGTTGGTTCCAAATTTTCCCCACTGCTCTAAAATCTCTACTTGTGTGTCATTTGTCACTCAATTGAGAGTAAGGTGGCATTTCACTTTGGTTTCAATATTTGTTTCCCTATTGATGGATGGAAATTCCCTATTCATCTTAGGATAGTTATATATTAATATATTTTGCTTTTTAACTGTTTGATTGTTCATCTTATTCTGTTGCTTGTCATGTTGAGCTATAAAATATTCACAATATTGGGCACCAGATACACTCCTATAACTTCTTAGAGAAAACCATAATATTGATACATATTAATTAATTACGAGAAAAATCACTAATGTACACTTAAAGAAAAAAATGTGATATTTTCACTATCGATACTGATATTATATAGAAATTGTATGTATGTGGATCACATGTATACGCACATACATTTAAAGTACATAAAACAAACAAATATAACGTTAAGTATACAAGTTTTAAAAAGAAGAACTTGGATCTGACTTTATCACAACACCAAAAGGGGATGTTGGATGAAGTTAGATTGTATTTTCTCTGTATTTAGATACACAGAGACCACATCCAGACAACAGGCATCCAATCAATGACATGTAACAATGAAGGAGAGTGACTAATTTAGATCCTTGGTGTTTCAATTGTCTACTTCACCCAAACAAAACGCCCAGCCCTGAAACGGGTATGGATGGATGGATATTATAATTGTAACTCGATGAAGGAGTAAAAGAAAGGTCACACAGGCAGTAAATGCCAGATGTGGGATTCAAATCCAACTGTCTGGGTTTTCACTGTGACACTCCTGTGTCTTCCCCACTTGGAGTCTCTACTTTACCCACAGGCTAAATTAGTAACCACACAAAGTCTAGTACATTTAAGTAGCAGTTGTGCAGAGCCAAGATCTGTGGCTTGGGGCTCTGTAAGGGCCATTTAACAGGTGGAGGAGGAGAACTGTGCAGCAATCAAATTCTCCATCACCAAGATGCTCATTTAAAAGAACGTTTTGCTTATTCAAAACTCACAGCACAAAGTGTAATTAAAGATTCTTTTCCAGCTAAATCAAAAGGCATTATCCCTTTCTAAGCATTCACTGGAATGAATCCCAGGGTACCCCAGCCACCTGAAGAGTTAGTGTCCAATAGTCTCTCAAAATTATCCAGATTTTACTCTTCATGCCATTCAGAATCAAAGTCCAGAATGTTCCCATAAAAATCAGTTAAGTACAGTCCACTTGGTTTTTTTGGTCAACTGCTGAACTCTCCCATACAAAGTGTGAATCTGACTTGAAAACCATATTCAGTTTGGGCATCAACAAAACTATCAGGCATTATCTAGAAGTGGAAGTAACCTAAAAGCAAGCACACACACACACACACACACACACACACACACACACACACACACACACACACAAAACAGTCATATACATTTTCTTAATCTCATAGATAAAATACTAAAAGGCAGAGATCTGGAGTTGGAAGTCAAGTCGTGAGTTCGGAACAGAGCAAGGCCCTGGCAAGCAAGTATGTTGCTCTGAGGCTTTTCTTTCCCTCCAGAGAAAAGGACAGATTGACTGAGATAGGAACAATGTTCTGAGACTTCTGCAATAAACTAAGTCTTCACGGAAGCAGATAAGGTAGTGTAAGCTCTGCACTAATCTGTCCTGGTTGTGAATCCTGCCTCCAGCCCCTAGTCACTGCGTAATTCTGAGTGATATTCACCAACTTTAGCTTCTATGTCTGTGAGATGTAGGTTTATAATACCTGCTTTTAAGGGAATCAGATGAAGTGGCACGTGAACGAGGCCCAGCATGTACTCTGGGCATGTTGGTGTTTATCTGTGCAGCCGCTCCTGAGCACTCAGAGATGGCATAGAGAGGCATAAGCTGCAGAAGAGTGGATGATATGGGATTAAAGCAGAAGTGGGAAAACCGATGAAGGATGAAATAGGAATAAATACTATTTTTACACCCGCCTTCCTGAGTGGCTATCATTCCATTGGTCACCGTCATTTCCACACAGGGTTCTTCCACATAGTCTGACCACACAGAAAAATCTGACGCAGCCAAGTATGACAATGTGCACCTTTAATCCCAGCATTGGGAGGCAGAGACACCAGCCACGCTGGTCCTCATTCTGCTTCTAAAATGAACTGTATTTGATCACTCTTCTGGCCTTTTCAAGACCTAGACCTCCAATCTGAAATGCCCTTGTTCTCTGTCTCCTTGAACAGGCAGGATTCTTTGTATCCACTTTATGGAGCTAGTGACAGGGACTTGCTCTAAATGTCATTTCCTCCGAAAAGCCTTCTCAGGTCCCACAGAGCTCTTTGGCAGGCACTTTAAACTCATGAGCCCAGAGTTGTCCCCTGGGACTTTATATACTCTGGCTTCATTATATGGGACTGCTTCATGAATATCTGTCTTCTCCACAAGTCTGTGGATTTCACAAACTGAAAGACCATATAGAAAAAGATGGGTGCTGTCCAGTGTTACAGTCCTTCCAGGTCATATATGAGGAGGGAATTAGATTCCTGGCATTCAGGGAGGAGGAGAGCATATCTATTCTTCTACTCTTTCTTTTCTATAGTATTAGTCATGAAGAGTGTGTTTAAAAGTATACTTACTGATTTAATGAATGAATGACTAGCCCTCCCAGCTTATCAGGTCTCTTAGAGAAACACAGTGACATCTAGTGACCACTTTCCCAAGCCCGAGATTCTCTAGAGTCGCAAGAGTCAGTGATAGAAATACTTTGCTATGCATTCAAAACATTGAACATTGCAACCATGCTAAGCAAAACTGTCATAAAGTCTATACACAAAAGGTTTTTGTCCCTGATCCAAACAGAAATGAATTGTCAACCCTCCAACTCTCCCGCATACTAAGAACATGCTGTGAAAGGCTACACAGCTTAACTTGTGCTGTACCAATTTGCAGATGAAGAAAGCTTGACTCAGAGGCATCCTTTGGACTATGTGTACTACTTATTCATAGAGTCTCAGAGAGAGAGAGTCCCACATTGCCACCACTGTGCTGATACACTGCTCATTAGATCACCTGTGTTGTTTATCATGGGACTCTTCATATGGAACTTTCATTGCGACTTAAAAAAAAAAAAGGTCAAATATCAACAGGTTCACATGCATCGATATTTTAAGTACATTGTAGACTTGAATATAATGAGATAAGCATCATTAGGTTTTTATTAACCCTATACAGTCTTCCTATAGATTCCTCAGGTGAAATATATTTCTCTGTCTCTCTTGTAGACAGATGTAGACAATGGTTGGATTGCTATAATTCTTGGAATGGTAATTGGCATTCATGGCCCTCCAAGTCTGGCCCACTGAAAGCTGTAATATGCCATGCCCCCTCCAAAAAATAAATCCATTTTCTTCCACAGTGACCTTGGTTACTCAGGCTAATGGAACAAAAATGTATTAAGCCAGGTCCCTGAACCACCTATCAGACAAAAGCCATCTTATAACCAAAAACAACTATTTGGAATTCTGTGCAGATAAAGTGACATCTAATGTGTTGGGACATTGAGATTTGGGGGTTTATTCATTATTGCAGCTGGTGTAATTAATATCTGAACATACTGAGGATAGAACAACGAATCTTTAAAAGGCAGAAAGCGCCATACCACTGTTATTGATGAGGAGGACAATCCTCATGAACAAAGGGTCCATAAGGGCCAGGGCTGGGAGGGTTGGTCAGACTTGACTCGGCATCTGGGCCAGGGAAGCTCACCTCCTTTGTGCCATTGTCTTGGATGAGGGTGTAAAGTGGCACCACACGGTTAATCTCCAGCAGCACTGGTGTGGGGCTCAGTTGCTCTTTGCCTGGCCGGCGACAGAGGTGACAGGTGGACGGACAGCGGCCCTTCTCCTCACAGCGAATCTCCACACCTGAGATGAGCTGGTCATCTGATAGCATCTGGGCCGTCAGTAGACCAGAGAGGTAGGTGATGAAAGGCATGGACTTGAGCTCCTTCTTGCTGCCCAGCTCCGTGGTTTCTAGAGGGTTATAAAAACGAGCAGGTCAATCCAATATGGTCTAAGTGGGTAATTCTCTAGGCCAACAAGAAGCATTCGCTGAGAAACCGGTACCTATTTAAAAAAAAAAAAAAAAAAAAACAAGGATAATAAGGCAGCTTGTTCATCATTCTTTCAGAAAACTACTGGCAAATGAGTTAAGGTAACTGGATGATGTCTCACTATACTATTTATACTAGATAATCTGTTGCTTTGGGGAGCCCCCACTTTCCACATGTTAAATTTGTAGGTCTCGGGGAATGATTCTACAAGCAAGATGTAAATACTCAGATATTTTTCCTGACCAGAAATTTTCTTCTGTCTATCATCAACTTCCAAAAATTATACCCCTGCTTTTTAAGTTTGTGCTCCAGTTTTATATTTTCCATAAAACAATATAATGAGAGAAGCATGAACATCAGGTCAAGCCAATTTTGGTTTGGATAACTGTTCTGCTTGCTAAAACTTCTGCAGCTTTGAGGGGGAAGGAGAAGCAAAACAAAACTAACTAACTAACTAACTAATAAAAATCTCTCAATGTCCGGACATTTGGATCACTAGTTGTTTGAAATGGGGTTAATAAACCAATAAAATCAGTTATAAGTGGAAAGTGACATAAATAAAATAAAATTGTCTTGTATGGGCATGATTTCCTCTATGATGCTTACCGCCTTCCTTAGGAAATTTTGTTTTCCTTCCGATTTTGTCATGTGCTCCCTGGGATACAATCTGGAAACCGCCCCCCCAAAGTCCTTTGCATCATGGTCTATATACTTAGAAGCTCCTGTCTCTGTGTTTTCCCTCACCATGCCCAGCCTTGGAAATCTTTTACAGCCCCTAATGCTCTAATTTAATCTACCTCAAGAAGCTTGTTTTTATTGTCTTAGCTGATCATCTCTGAATAAGTATATCTTCTTGTGGAGGGAAATCTTACCTTACATTTTCTTTCCCTTCAAGCTCTCTGACTTTTAATCCATAGTATCAACCACTTTCTGCCCACTTTTGTTATTTCATATGATGCTGAGGATATGCTTTATACTTATGAAGGGAGCTTGGGGAACTATGAATGAAGGAAAATCTATTCATGATGCAGTTCAGAGATTTTGAAGAATTCTTGAAATCACAGGAAGTGGGCCAGTAAGACGGTTCATGGGAAATAGCACTTACCACACAACCTGACATCCTGAGTTTCACCCCAGGAATCCACGGAAAAGGGAAAGGTGAGAAGAGCCTCCACAATGTTTTCTCCTGCCTCTTTACACATGTCAAGTACATACAAGCACACTGAACCTAATCAAAGTAGTAGGGTTGTCTCAATAGATCCGCAGTTTAGAGCATTTGCTGCTCCTGTGGGGAGTCCCAGTTCCTACTGCCTACGCAGTGGCTCGCAACTGTGACAAGTTTCAGTGGATCCCAAGCTCTCTTATGGTCTTTATGGGTACCAGGCACTTGTGTGCTCTGCACACATACTTGCAAATCAAAACTCATACACGATAAAAATGAAGAAGTCCTGGGGAGCACCTGAGCAACTGCTTCCATATGACTAGAGTTAGTGAAGTAGATGCCTACCAACTTCTCAACTTCAAATATAGCAGTTCCATGTTTATTTTTTTTAAAGCAAGCTGCTTTTCTATATAAGATATTATACAACAAACAGAAAGAAAGACAAAAAGAGAAGAAAAGAAAGAAAAAGAGAGGGGAGGCTTTCTGATGCACCAAAAGCTTCAAGGTACACAGCAGTATGTCCTGGAGGGGTGACATCATAAACTATGAGGTATTGACCTCAAAAATGTACAAGTCACAAAACAGAGGAAACCTCCACTAAGGAACAGAGTATGGTCCAGATGGCAGCTGCTATCAAACCTGGAAAAATAAAGGTAAACACATATCTCAGTGGCTATGAAGGCCCTAGGCAGTTAGGTCAGAAAGAAAAGTAAGAGTGTTCACATCTTGCTCTGGCTTGCTGTGACATGCCGCTGATCTGGAAATGGGCTTGCCAATTAGAAATCCAAATAAACTCAGCCTTCATTCATTATTCTTTCTGCCCTCAGGTCCAGGATCTGGGCTCCACTTATTCTGTCTGGCTGTCAGCAAATGCATATGAGTCCCAGATCAAAGGCTCCCGGAAAGGAAGACTTGAGAATTCCAGCTAACCATTCCTTCAGAGGGATTAAAGAAGGGTAGTCACTAAGATTAAACAAAACAAGACTGTGAAGAAGGCATCATAGCAGCTGGGAGACTGAAAGAGCATTACGGAAAGACACGGAAAGAACATGGAAGAGGACAACCATTTGGATAGATGATCAGGGAAGAAATCCAAACAAGGATATTACAAATCAGGGCTGTGCGCATGAGACAGAGTCATTTGACTTCCTGCATTTGCAAATAAAGTTTTATTGGAAAATAGATATATCTGTTCATTTACAACCACAATGGAAAACTGAGTGGTTACACTAAAGAAAATATGTGCTTACTTGTCTCTTTACAGAAAATCTTTAGCAACTCCTGTGTGTAACTCTAGTGTACAAAATGGAAAATTGAGTTTCAGACCCTTGGGATGTACCTATAGTTAGAGAAGAATATGGGAGTATTATAGATTAGGTAAAAATGTAAAATTTTAAATTGTTTCTTTGCATGTTTTTTTTTTTTTTTTAATTTGCAATCAATACATTTGGACTGGGACTTTCCAAAGATGGAAACCATACTAGGACATTTCTTCTTCCACAATTAAGATACAACAAGCTATTGAAAGAACACAATTTTAGGCACTCTTATAAAATATTGTCTTCCTACTAGAAATTGTGTGGGTAGGTGTGTCATGAAGATGGAACAATGAATTAGTGACCAATTAATCGCCGGAATTACTGTTATCATCTATTTATTGGTCTAGTTTGTATTCGTTGGAGAATTAAGCAAGGGCTATTAGTGGTTCAGTGAAGTTTGCATGCTTGCTTTTAAGGCAGGAAGCCTCCTGATTCCCAGGCTGGCTTTGAATTCATTATCCTCCTCCTCTGATTCTCGAGTGTTGGAATTAGCCCTCTTGTGTCTTGAATATTAAAACATAAAAAGCATCTCCCCAGTGATACATTGTCATATGCATGTAATTAAACTTAAAACAAAAGCTACTTAGTGTCAACGGTTTTTGTAAAAACTCCCCTGATCAAACAAACAAGCCTATGTATCTTGTTAAAGATACTATCCATTTACTAATCAAATAATCAATAGTCTTGGGTGCTCTCCTTTGATCAATAAATCTCTAGCTTTTTCCATTCATCATCCTCTGTAAGTGGTTTTAAAAGGTAACAACTCAGGCTAAAACCAGCAAGACAGCAGCAGTGTAGAATTAACAGATGACCCAAATGGCTAGCTTTGCAAAAGGAGGATGCTTTGGCAGTCATCTGATGCAACAATTAATTTTTTTTGAACAGGCAGAGAAATGGGAGGCAGAATAGGAAGAGAGGCTCACCTTTAGGTCCCATCTATATTTTTTAACAATGATTTTTTTTTTCTCAAAGGTTATGTCATGCCTAAGCTATGATCTAGATGAGAGTTACAGCAGGAAAGAACATTAGCCATTCCATTAATTATTCCTCTGTAGACATTACAATTGTGAAAGCTAAGTTCCTGATCCAACCCCACCCTGTGGCTAAAGTCATCTTTCCAAAAGGCAAACTATGTAGCCGTTTCTTGCTCTAAACTGCTCTGTGATACTTTCCTACTCTTATGATAGAAATCAAAACTCTTCAGCCACGTATATAATGTGATGTCTAGACAAGCCACTGCCTCTCTAGACTAATCTTATACTGCCCTGCTACATTTTCCTCTTATCAGCTACAAGGACCTTTAAGTTCCTTGCATATACCTTATCTTTCAGTCCAGGCATATGCTTAGTTTCTGTACAAAATGTTTCCTTCCATCTCCTCCTGGGTCCTTGATTTCTCCTGGCTGACTTCTTCTATTCATGGGCCACATCTTAACTCAAATATTAACTCCTCAGAAAAATCTCCCCAAAACTTCCTATACTATTAATGCATATTAAGGTTTCTTTTACAAATTCTCATTGCATCCTGATTTCTCTATCCTCTGTCTCAAAAATGTTAAGGCCATGAAGAAAAATGTGAGATCAATGTTTGCCAATGTCCAGGTCCCTCTTATACAGTTCATGAACCATGATAAGACTATAAGCACACTCCCTCCCACCCATCACCTCAAAGTCTAGGAATTAATCCAAAGGTCCTTCCTCATGGGAAGCAAGCTCTCAACCACTGAACTACACCCTAAGAACTGTTTGTGTCTTTGGTTGATTATATGTTTGTTTGTTTGTTTTTGAGACAGGGTTTCTATGTATAACCTTGGTTGTCCTGGAACTCATTCTATAGACCAAGCCAGCCTTGAACTCAGAGATCCAACTTCCGCTGCCTCCTAAATGCTGGGATTAAAGGTGTGGGATTAACTTGACCACAACAACCACCAAAACCACCACCGCTACCACCACCACCCACTGGGCCTTTTCTTCCCCCTAAGCACTCCTTTAACAGCAGGAAAGGAAAAACCCTGAAGGAAAAGCCATGCAGAGACTGCTCCACCTGGGGATCCATCCAACATGCAGACACCAACCCCAGTCACTATTGCTAATGCCAAGAAGTCCATGCTGACAGGAGCCTTATACAGCTGTCTCCTGAGAGGCTCTGCCAGATACTGACCAATACAGATGTGGATGCTCAAAACCAACCATCAGACTGACCATGGGGACACCAATGACAAGTTAGGGGAAGGACTGAAGGAGCTGAAATGGCTTTATCTGGCATTAGTGAGGGGGAAGGACCTTGGTTTGTGAAGGCTTGATGCCCCAGTGTAGAGGAATGCTAGGGAGGTGAAGCAGGGGTGAATGGGTGGGTTGGGGAGCACCCTCATAGCAGGGTAAGGGGGGATAGGATAAGGAGTTGGCAAAGGGGGAACTGGGAAAGGAAAAACATTTGAAATGTAAATAAAGAAAATATCCAATTTAAAAAAAAAAGATTAACCTTTTCTAAGGAAAGTCAGCAGATAAAGCAGTTGATTAACTTTCTATGTGTTCTGACCTCCTCTGGGTTTGCACGTGGGCCTCTACAGTGAGAGGATGGGAGAGCTGAGTTAAAACAGGCTGTCTTTAACAGGAAAGAGATAAAGAGTGTTTTTGAAGAGACATATCCTCTGTTCGCATTTCCCATTCCTCTGAGCAATGCTTCCAAAATGGAATCATGTCTGGTTTCAAAGCCCGGTTCAGTTCCAATGACACTAAAACCCATTCATTTGAGAACCTGCCAAATGAACTCTCTTTTTTCTCCTCCCAATTTGCTGCTGGGTATCATTTTGTTGCCACCAAAAAAAAAAAAAAAAAAAAAAAAAAAAAAAAAAAAAAAAAAAGAAGAAGAAGAAGAAGAAGCTTTAGTTGAAGTGGCAACTCCTTATTGGGAGAGTAGCCAGAGATTTTCAGCAGGAGGTGATGGGACCATTTGCCCTCATCCAGAAAACAAAACAGAGGTATCAGACTAAGGGCTTCTGGGAGAGCCAGAACTGCATGGTGTTTGTTCGGTGTTCAGCAATGGTGCAGGACTTTCTAGTCAGACAGGCTTGGCTTTGGCAATGGGCTCCTACTTGAAGCATTTAAAGGCTCCCACAGGGATGACAGGGGCTCAAATTAGAAACATGAAAGCAGGAGGAAAAAGGGTGAGACTTTTACATCATAAAGAGTGGCCTTTCTTACAACAGTGGCCTTTCTTACAGCCCTGGTCTCCCAGGGATTACCAAAATGGAATCATCTCTTAGGAGGGGTTATTGTGTCCTGTTAGAGAGAAGCAGTTTAATCCCAGGCCAGAGCCACACAGAGATCTGAAACAAAGGGAAAAACACTCATTTGAAATGTCGTCATTGAGGTCTAGTCTGTTTTGTTGCTCAGTGTAAACTGTTCAGGCTAACTCAGCCCTTGGTCCTTGGCATGCCCTTTATAGCGGACATTATAAACTAAAAGTCCATATGAGGATTAAAGGAGATGCTGGCATAAGCTAGTCCCTCAGCCAATAGAAGCTGCTGTTGTTTGTTGCTGCTGCAGTTACTATAATCGTATTGTTGCTGTTGTTGCAGGATGTTAAAATGGAAACTTCTATTGATACACCAAGAAATAGCAGAAGTGAAATCCCAATATCAAACCCATAGACACAGAAGTTAAAAAAGAAATGCACTTACTAATAAGTAGATACTAGCCCAAAAAGCTCTGAATACCCAGGAAAAAAATTCACAGACCTTATGAAACTCAAAAAGAAGGAAGGCTGGAATGTGGATGCCCAGTCCTTCTTAGAAGGAAGAACAAAATACTCATGGGAGGAAATTCGGGGGCAAATAGAGGACCAGGGACTGAAGAAAAGATCATTCAATGACTACCTCACCTGGGCATCTATCCCACATACAGCCACCAAACCCAGTCACTATTGCTGATGCCAAGAAGTGCTTACTGGCAGGAACCAGATATGGATGCCTCCTCAGAGGCTCTCTCAGAGCCATACTGATACAGAGGAGCACCGGGACCCCAATGGAGAAGCTAGAGAAAAGACTGAAGGAGCTGAAAGGATTTGCAACCCCATGGGAAGAACAACATTATCAACCAACCATATCCTCCAGAGCTCCCAAGGACTAAAACACCACCCAGAGAGACCCATGGCTCCACTTGCATATGTAGCAGAGGATAGCATTGTCTGGCATCAATGGGAGGAGAGGTTTTTGGTCCAGTGAAGGCTAGTTTTCCCAGTGAAGGGGAATGTCAAGGTGCCAAGGTGGGAGAGGGTGTTTGCAAGTGGGAACATCTTCGTGGAATCAAGGGAAGGGGGGGAAGATGGGAGATAGTGGAAAGGGAATAACATTTGAAATGTAAATACAGAGAATATCTAATAAAATGATAAAAAAAATAAAAATAAAATGCATTCTAATTAGTTTTATAATTCTGAAACCCTCAGCCAGAACTAACACACACACACACACACACACACACACACACACACACACACACACACAAACCCAGAGAGTATAAAAGAAAGATTCAGGAAGATTTTCCTTGAGAGAACTGTTACCATGTTTGTAGTGTGCAGCATCACAGGACAAACATCCAAGTCTCATGACCTCTAACCTCATGTTCTGTAAAGGGTCTTTGAGTGCTACTTAGCAAACTTGGTACCTGTGGTTAGAAAGTGGGAAGACCAGTAGGCAGGCTTAACATTCGCTTGCAGAAACGTAATGGCCTCTGTAAGAAGAGTAGGAAAGGATGCAAGGGATTGGTACAGATATCCAGAGGACTCGGGGAGGGAACCTCTTGTGTTTTCTATGGACAAAATGGAGAGCATGCAAGCTCTTTGCATCTTCCCCAAGAGTCCCTAAGAGTGAGGGTCCATAAAGCGAACTACCAGAAAACCAGTGAGTAAGCTAGATCTGCATCCACCAACCTAAGAGAAATCCCAATGTCTCCAGTCAGGGCATCACAGCGGAGACACTGACCCACGAGTAATAGGTAGCTTTAGAAATCTGTTGGAACTGCAAAGAGCAGTCTGACCATCCTTCTCCTCAGTGTGTTTTCCTTCTGCTTTGATCATGGATATACAAGAGTAAGAAGCATGAGGTTAGGATTCCAGTGAAGGCCAGCGGTGTCCACTCTCAGAACCGTTACTGAGAGGAGAAAGGGCATTTGCCTTGTCAGGTTAAATGTCACAGATAGAATATATACTTGAAAGCATATTAACAGTGCAAAGCGATGGCCAGGTAGATGTGATCTTAAGTGATTTGTGACTCCCCACATTAAATACATTAAAAGCAGTGTGGAAACCAGTATACACATGCACACACACACACACACACACACACACATACACACACATTTACAGACTTCCTTTAGTTTCTATAGTTAATGGCAAAATACTTGTAACATTAGCCAAGGCTCTAATTAAATATCTGCCAAGCCAACCAGTTTGCACCATAAGAACAAGGACCATGGCCAGTTTTAATGAACTTGTATATCCCCAGCACACAGACACACACACACACACACACACACACACACACACACATAAATTTATTGTTTGTATCATTGTCATAGTCTGAAGGTAAATATTTGAATAAAGATGTACATATGACTCCCTTCTGTTAATGCTCCTGGTTGTTTGACAGTGTGTTATACTCTAAGCCTACTATCTCAGCGTAGCATCAGGGCCAAGGGTAGCAAGTCTCACTAGTGATTACTGATGCCAGCTGACCAAGGTGAAGTGATTTGCACAAGGTCATGTAAGTGCTAGAGTCAAATTATTGCTAAACCACACCACCCTTTTTCCATTGCATCTATTTCCTCTTAGAAAAATTCTTGATAACAGTTTTCATTCCTGGAAGAGTTCTGCTTGGGATCCTTCCATTTCACACACATGTACCTGTTCTATGCTTGCCAACCCCCAGGTATACACCCAACCTTTCCCACCACTTTTTATGAGCTAATAGGTTTTCATGAGCAGAAGCAATGTTACAGTTCACCTGGTCAGAAACCTCACCTACTTTTGTATCTACTATAAAATCACCCTTCTGTCCTCTCTTTAACACTTTGAATGACATGAAACTTCTTCAGTCTTCCGGGTTCTTCATGGGAAAACCTGGTTAAACATGAGCAGCCATCCAAACCGGGGCAATTCTCAGCCTAAGTGACAGACTTAAACCCAGAGTCTATGCTGTTTGGATGCCTAGCAATATTCAAAGCTGAACTCTGCTTAGGATGCTAAAGCTAGCAAAATAGCTAGCTGGGTAAAAGCTCCCTCCCAGAGACTTTAGGGCACTATGAAGTGTATTTCCATAAAATGTGTATCTGTGTTTTGTGCCATGTGTGTGCTCCTTTGGGAAACAGAAATAGAGACAGTATAGTAGAGTCTCTGAAAAAGAAGAAGGGACATTTACAAGACACACAAATGATTCTCTCTTATAAGCTATCTTGGCAGCCTTTCAGGGTGGGCAGAGGTAGTAGGGCAGGTACAACACAGTGGCTTGTCTGAATTTGAATTCTGTTCCCGTTTTCCAATCTGGTTGCTTTGATCAGTTATTTATCCCTCTAATGTGCTATTTTTTCATCTTTGAGGCTTCAATAATAATAGTTCTTATGTCTTTTTATTATTATCCTCTGAGGGATTGTTAGGAAACAAAATTCACAGAAGAATATCCAGGACAAGGGTGTCAAAGGCATCATCCAAATTCAGTGACCCTTTATCTGACCCTTTTTTGCTTCCATTGAGTAATTATCACTTCCGGAGCAAATGTGAATCCTTAAGTCTCTTCTCAACAGCTGCTTGGTGTTATAACAATGAGGAACTTCTCTTAAACTGCTTTACTTCTGCCCATGGAGGAGATCGGGCAAGGACTAAACCCCTAAGTCCAACTACTTCATGTCTAATCACTAGCAAGTCATTCCACTTCCCCAACATTAATAAAATGAAGATTCTAATTCCCCATCCAAGTGCACTGAAAACCAAATGAGAGAAGATCATACCTATGAACTCCTGCGACCCTGTCATCCAAAAATAGCACTTGTTGATGTTTTTCATAGAATAATCAAGCATAGACTAGAAGAGGGTGACTGTCTTCAAGAGAAAGTTTTCTTCTGAAGAAGGTCAAACTATCTGTAGGCACTGCCCAGCAGCTGACTGCTGGCTAATGTTTTGGCCAGAGGCAGGAAGAAGTCAACATGGGCTCCTAATATTCATTTTTGTCTCTTGAGGTAAGGTTGCAAGTAGTCAAGGAGGGGGCTGAGAGCTACACATGTGTGATCTTCTGCTGCCCTCTAGCGGCTGCTTCAGATGCTTGCTCCTGGGAGTGACAGCTTTTTCCCCACAAAGAGACTGTGATTACTGAGTGCAGCTTGTGGGTCACTAAAGAGGAGCAGAGGGAAAAAATAATAATAAGAGATATCTTTGACTCATAGGTGCTTGAGTCAAAAATACTGCAACAAATAACAGTTCAGAATGGTATTACCTTAGAAGACCCATATAGTACCATGTTTGGAGATGTGCACCATCGGGCAAGAATAGAAGCAACAGTATATTCGGGGATGGAAAATACTGGGGGGGGGGCAATTAGGGATACAGAAGGAATCAAATATAACAGGGAAAGAAACTCCCAGATAGTGTAGCAGAAGATGTCTAAAAGGCTCTTTCCAGATACTCAAAGCTAAGGCATGTGATCAGAGCTTCATTCTGTCCTGTCTTGCTACTGGCCATGGAATGGAATTCAAGGAGATGAGCACCTTAGCCAACTCAGTATCAAAAGTAACTTACATCGGCGACAAGAAAATCCTCACAGTATCCCAGAACAGTACTGAGGGCAGTGGAGGTTAAAAGTCAAGTCAGACCCAACTGTATCACTCCTGGGTAGATAGCCAAAAGATGCTCCAATGTCTAGCATGGACACATGCTCCACAATGTTCACAGAAGCCTTATTTCTAATAGTCAGAAACTGGAAAGAACCCAGATGTCCTTCAACAGAAGAATGGATACCATAAATGTGGTTCATTGACACAATGGACTACCGCTCAGCTATCAAAAACAATGACCTCATAAAATTCTTAGACAAATAGATGGAAATAGAAAATATCATCCTGGCTGAGGTAATCCAGACACCAAAGAAGACACATGGTATACACTCACTGATAAGTGGGTATAGCCCAGAAGCTAATATCAACCAACCACACTTTTCAGAACTCCCACAGACTAAAACATCAACCAATGAGCACACATGTTGAGACCCATGGCTCCGGCTGCATATGTCACAGAGGATGATATTGTCTGGCATCAATAAGAGAAGAAGCCCTTGGTCCTATGAAGGCTTGTTTCCCCAGTGTAGGGGAATGCCAGGGCACTGAGGTGGGAGTGGGTAGGTGGGAATGGGAGCATCCTTATAGAAGCAGGAGGAGGTACATGGGAGAGGGGACAACCAGGAAAGGGAATAACATTTTAAATGTAAATTCATAAACTATTCATTTTTTTAAACGAAAGGAAAAAAGAAAAGTAAACTCAAGAGACATTCAGATACTAGCCAGCTTCTATGCCACACAGTAGAGACAGAAAACGATGTCCAGAGACCTACCCTCCACCACACAGCATGAGCAGGCCATAGACCCAAAGAGGCTCACCTGCCACCGCGCCATATGGTGTTCGAGAGGGAAGATGTCAGTAGACCCACCCGCTACCACACCACATCAGTGGGCTGTAGATAGCTGGAGGCCGGCTTGCCAGCATACCAAGTGGCACAAACAGACAGGGTAATCCAGAGGTCCGCTAGTCACATGGCTGCCTGCAGCCGGAGTGGAGCCTCTTACAATGTGCAAGACCGACGGATGGGGGAGAAAAGGGAAACAGAAGAATCTGAGCATTGTGAGGAGAGATGGAAATGGAACTGGAGAGGTGAGGGAAAGGAGGAATGGCTTGGTGTGAGGAGCCAGCCCTGCTGCCTGAGACCATGAAGAAGTCTCAGCATGGGCTGCTGTTGCCACCGAGGACCTTGTCTGAGTCTGTGGTTATGTCGCAGCAAGAGTTGGGGTTAGTGTCAGTGGTTCATATGACCACTAGAAACCTGGTCAGGGATGTCCCTTGTCTGGAATCATGTGGATGTCCAGAGGCTATTCAGAACTCAGCGCCTCTCTGCTTATCGCTCTCTGGAGAGCTGGCCCCACTCCTCACAGGAGACAGCATTTTAGAGAATAGACCCTGTGCCTTGCCTGGGACAGCGGAGCTGGTCCTAGTGGCAAAGGCAAAGATGAGCCAGCCCCGAGGGTATAGGTATGGAAAAGCTGGTCTCCCACTCATGTGCCCTGAGTCAGGCTGGGTGCAGGGGTGATGCCCTCCACGCCTTTACCTTTCACCCTCTGAGACAATCAGGTGAATGGACCTCAGGGTCATGAGAGGGAGTGAGCTGGCCCTGCCCCTTGCCAGCAGCAGCACTCGGGATAGGGGGCCCTGCTCCTCCCCTGAGGAGTGCAGTAGAGCTGGCACTAATGGGGGGGCACAGGTGAGACAGCCCCATGGGCATGAGCACCCTCGACAGTGGGAGAAGTGACAGACCCCCAAGTTCATGAGAGCAGGAAAGATGGCCCTGTTCCTCACCTCAAAGCTCCAGCACTTAGGAAAGAAGGCTCTTCACCCTGCCTGGGCAGCCCAGTGGAGCTGGCTGTGGAGGCGTGGTTGTGGGTAAGCCAGCCCAGAGGGCATGAGAGCAAGAGGGATGACCCTGCCTCCTGTCAATGGCAGCATCTGGTGGCCTAGCAGGAGCAGTGTTGAGAGTTCGACTTGGTAGTGTGGATAAGGGAGAGCTGTAGAGGTGACCAGCTCAGCCACAGCTCAGATCCAGGGCTTTGAGTTGGCCCACCCCAACATCTACATCATCCGTGAACTGTTGAGGCATGAGAAAGGGCTGGCGCTGCTGATGCAAAGCTGCAGGATCTCCATGACAACAATAGGATAACTAGGAAGGGGCCCAGTGAGGAATCCAACATGGATGGTGTCACAGAAGTCAAAGACCTTGAACAAGGTCAATGACTCATCACAATGAACATTCGCAAGGGACGATGTGGGGACAGAGGGGTATCTTGTGGGACACCCTGCAGCTTACATGAAGAGATGTTTTCTGTGGTTTGCTTTGTTTCTTTGTGTGTTTTCTTTTATTTTGGTGGGGGGAGGGCACAAGGGTAGAGGGTAGTTATAACAAGGAGATGAGTGTGACTAGGGTGCATGATGGGAAACTCACAAAGAATCAAGAAAAAAGTTTCCTTTTAAAGTGGTTTATAGGCTAGATACAGGCCCCTGTGTGACCATAAAGAAGGCAAACCAACAGAAACGTGTATTTTTATGCATAAAATGAGTGTAAAGTGAACAAAAATATAATTGTTAAAGTCTGATATATTGAATTTTCACACAAAGTGATTGGTGTCCATCTAAGATAAACCAGTGCTGTGTGTGTGTGTGTGTGTGTGTGTGTGTGTGTGTGTGTGTGTATACAGGAGAGAGCATGCTTGAGTGTACGTATGTGCACTACACTTTGTGGAAACCAGCAAAAGGTCTGAAACTGTCATATGCTCTCAAACTAGTGTCACAGGGAGTCTTAAGATTCCCAGTGTACTGGGGAATGAATCAGGATCCTCTACAAGAGGAACAAATGGTCCTGACATCTGGGCTTGCTCTCTAACCCACTTTCTACATTCACGACAAGGGTGTTACTGCCTTTTACAGATGCAGCTGGATGAAACGTTTGAAAGAGAAATATGAGGATAAAAAGAAAGCTTCCTCAGCCATCTAGGTTTTGCCAAACATATAACATTGTAGCTACCAAATCTTTACTAACACTGCATTTCCCTCCCTGGAATCAAGTTCATGCCCTGCCCTTTCAGGTCCGGTTCAGAACACAATCCTCAGGACTCAAAGACGAGTCTTTCCCGCCAGTACCCTCTCTCTCCTTCCAGTAACTTAGAGGTTTGGGAGACCTGCAGGATGTCTCCATAAGTGTTTAGGGTAGGCAGATCTTAGAGATGCTATTCCCCTGGATCGGATATACCAATCTGCTGTAATAAGGCTTGGAGGAGGATGAGAACAGGTCACCAGGCACACCAGCCACCCTCAACCCAAGAAGAGGATGGGTTCAAACACCACCATAGTCTTTGCTGGAGTCAGCGAATGGTTTTTGTTAGAGATACAATGAGACACAACTGCCATTCCTTGGCCACTTTTAGAGCAGAACCGTAGCCTTTCACAAATTTCTCCAAAACCTTAACTCTATCTGTGTTCCAAGGTCATATTTAGACATTCTTGTGAGAATCTTATAGTTTCCCAGAGTTCCTTAATTCTTCTATTCTCTGTCCTTTTCCCTGTAAGTGCACATCATCGGGGATCAGGTGCCTAGGCAGACCATCCAGTGAAAAATCAGATTAAAGCAAAGGGTTGCAATGCGTCCTGAATACCATTCCTCAAAGTCGTGTCACTGGGTAAAATGAAGAGTATCTACTTCAGTTGTACAGATACACAAACCAGGCCGTAATTCATGTACTTGTTTTGTGTACACAATCACATCTGGTCTCTCTGAAGTCCGACAGCAATGAGAGGCAGGTTTCAGTATCGCTTTTTAAACAGGAGGAAGTGGCGGGTTGCAGGTGCAAAGTCGGGGTCTGTTCTATTTTGTTCTATTTTGCTGCTGCTGCTGAGAAAAAAACACTGACTGAGTCAATGGAGGGGGGGGGGGTGGAAGTGTTTGTCGTACAGGTTAGAGTGCATAAGGAAGTTAGGCAAGGCAGCAAACTAACTTAGGAACCTGAAGGTCAGACTGAAGCAGAGAACATGGGGAAGCAATGCTTACTGTGATTGCTCAGGTACCTACCTTCCATATGCAGATTCAGTGCAGGCTGACCTGCCCAACCAGCGTGCTGGAAAGACGCCACTGTGATAAGCCCACAGGCTACTCTGATATAGGTAATTCATCAAGTGAGATTCCCTCTTCCTAGGCATGTCCAGGTTTGAGTCCGGGTGACATTAAAATGTAACCAGGTCCAAGAAAATCTGGATCATTGTTTTCTTATTTCATGGCACACTTTCCCTGTATGTTCAGCTACCTTTCACTTGGGTGGTGCTAAGTGTTTCAGTCTGGATAGCTATAAATTTCAGAATTTGAGTTCTATCCCCTCCAGCCCCCATCATGATATCCCAGGACAAATGGCTGAGGTGCCTATTTAAAATATCAAAGCAGAAGCTGTCTGCCAGGTTCTCCTAGCATCCCCCAGTCCCTAGGTGTTACACGGTATAGCTGACACACCTCACTCACTACTGTAAATTTTCCACCCAGGACCTCAGCTGCTCTTCTTCCAGTTGCCCTTGCCTGTATAATCCAGCCATTTTGGTTACCTGGCCTTTCAGTCTAACTTTTAACCTCCTGGCCAATTTTGGCCTGGGCTGCTCCTGTTCATCAGCAGTTCTTCTATCCCCTCCCCCATCTCACATGTCCAGCCTGGACTCTTCCAGATGTCGCTGCCCCTGACTGTGTTCTCCTTTTCATGTATAGCAAGTTTTCTCTTCCACCATACTTAGGGGCATGTAGTAGCTATTCCTGACTGTCAACTTGACTATATCTGGAATGAACCACAATCCAGAATTGGTAGGCTCACCTTTGATCCTAAGGTATAGAGGCTATGAATCTTAGGACACTAAGGCAAGGAGATCTCTGAGCTCAAGGTCATCTGGGACAAAGCAAGTCTCAGATCCAGGTGTGGTGGTACACACCTTCTGTTGGAGACCTACATAAGGTCTTTGGAAGAGGGAAGGCTCTCTCTCATTGCCTGCTTTGCCTTGTGGGACTGAGAATCTGCTAGATCCTTGGACTTCTGCTAACAGCTGCTGCCGATTATTGCTGGGGAGTTGGACTCCAGACTATAAGTCACCAACAAATTCTCTTACTACACAGAAACTACCCATAAGTTCTATGACTCTAGAGAACCCGGACTAATACAGGGCAGTTGTGTCCTTTCATTTTTTACTTCTGTCTTTTTCTTTCACCTGGTGTTCAAACCCAGGTAAGGTATAAAGGAGCTTCCCTCCAAGGAACCTAGCAACTCCTAATTGAACCAAACTGCCAATTTTGCTCTCCTGGGTGTGGATTTCTTGCCCATGCTAGCTTCTGCCACCCACCTACATTTTGGCTCCAAATTCTAGAGGCTAACTCTTCAGCTGATCTCTCCACTCTAACAATCTGACGCTCCTGAGTATTCATTAAGTGGTTCTCTGTTTCTTGGAGCCTCCCACACCTGTCTGGACATCTCTCATACTAGACACTTACCTATCCTCTAGTCAACCCCAAGTGCCTTCCTTCAAAAGCCTTTCCCAGTCTGCCATATCAGCTTCTCCTCTTCCTCCTCTAACTACTTGTCTCTTCCCATCTATTGGAGTATGGGAAATCCCATCTCAAAAAAAAAAAAAAAAAAAAAAAAAACGGGGGAGAAACTGGCAGGATGGCTTAGTAGTCAAAGATGTTTTCTGCTCTCACAGAGGACCTAAATTTAGTTTCCAGCATCCACATCATGTTTCTCATCACTGCCTGGAATTCCAGGTTCATAAGCTCCAAAGAATCCAATGTTCTCTTCTGACCTCTATGGGCTTACTCACACACAGATACACATGAAAACACAGGACTAAGAAATCTATAGATAATCAACAGGAAATTGATGGGAAACTCATGGTGCATCTAAAATGGTAGGATCACTTCCACAAATTTAGAGTTAGAACAATTTTTAGTATGTGTGAGATAGAGTAATCAGAAGCACATTTTTTTAAATGAAAAAAGGAATGTGCCCAGATTAGATAGTTCTTACGTGTGAATAGAAGGGACGAAGAAAAAGATACATATCTAGTACTTATAGATAATGTCTATATTGTTCTTTCTTAAGAAATACTCACAGGTCTAATCAAAGTAATAAAATGGTTAACTACAGGGATAGCAGAGAAACAAGGAAATGAAGATTTTTATGATGTTTTATAAGACTAAACTTAACTGGAGCCAAAGAGAGTTTCTTATATTATTGAGAGATAAGTAAAACATGTACCTACAAATTGTATAGAAACTGAGAAATATCTACTGTATATTAAAGTTTTAAAAGAACTAAATAGGGCAGAAGACACCCAGAAGCCCAAGGGCCACTAGGATGAGCAAGTATGTGGTGGAGAGATGGGGGAAGAAGGTCAGCAGAAAGCTGTGTGCATAATAAAGAGAGGTAGAGCCAGAGACTCGAGCGTGGTGAGGAGCAGGCTGACACGAGCAACTTACACTACCACCAGAGACCATGGTGATGACCCAGCCTGTGCTACCACTGAGGACCATGCCTGGGTCTATAGTCCTATAGCAGCTGAGGTCTGTGTTATCACCAAAGGCTATCCAGGCATTCCTGTGTGGGCATGCAGTACGGGCTGCTGCATGGAGCCATATTGATGTCTGAGTGCTGGGCAGAGCTGGCTCCGCCCCTTGCCTTGTGAACGTGGAAGACCTGACCCTGTGGTGTGAGCATGGGAGAGTGGGTTCGGCCTTTTTCTGTGCAAAGTGGAAGAACCGGGCTTTGTGGCATGGTGGCATGGTTGTAGGAGAGCTGGCTGGCTCAGCTGTTACCCAGACCCAGATCCAGGGCTTTGAACTGACCTAACCCCAAAATCTACCGCATCTAAGAACACCTAGGATGCACGAAGGGGACAGTTCTGCAGAACCAAAGCTGCAGGATCTCCATCACACAGGACAACAACAGGGTATCGGAGAGGAGTCCTGGTAAGGACCCAGTATTAGAACTGAACCTGACCAGAGACTGACTACAAAGAAGATTTGTAAGTAACGCTGTTTGGGCAAACACTGTGGCTTACCATAGCTTTCCCTGTAAGATTGTTTTAGTGGTGTTAGCTTTGTTTGGTAGGGTTTTGCTTGTCCGTTTATTTTCTTTCCCTTTGTAGGGGAGGTTGCAAGGACAGGTGATGGATATAGAGATGGGGGGATATGTGAGGCTGGGGTACATGATTTGAAATTGACAAAAAAAAAAGCAATAAAAATTATTTTAAAAAACAAAATAGAAGGGCTGAAGACTTAGTAGTTAAGATTTAAGTAATTAATACTCCCTGCTCTGGTAGCGGATCCTAGTTGGATTTCCTGCACCCACATGTAAGGAAACAAATATCTATAACTCCAGTTCCAGAGGATGTGACACCCTCTCCTGGCCTCCATGGGTACTGCATGCCCATGACACATTGACACACATCTATACAAAACCACCCATATACGTAATGTAAAAATCAACCCTTTTGAAAAGAAATAACTAGAGAGAAGAACAATGTCTAGTGTCTGTAAACACGGTGGTTTTGTACTATGTTTTTTTTAAACAGAATTGCCTTTATTACAAATTTCTGCAAACTAGAAAATCCAAAGATTTATTCCAATCACCTTTTACACCAAACTACTCCAAATTCTATCTACATTATTTCTCAGCCCCAGGCTTGAGGCGTCTAAAGTCCACAGGATGCTTTGACTCATTCTCCACTTTGGGGGGTACATTTAAGCCATTTACATGAATCCAAACACCACACATCCTGTATAACTTAAAGGCTAATTAACAAGTTAGAAGTTTCCCCAACACCAGGAAACGTATAATCTTAAACCAAAAGCAGCTTTCACATCTGCTGTGCTGCATCACTAACAGGAATGACGGTCCTAATTCTTGCCGAGTTTAGCATTCTCGGAAGGATCCCATCTTTGATAATAGCAGGAAGTGCAGAGACATCTGAATAGTTCACTGTTCCCTTCAAACTCGTTTCCTTCAAGCCTTTTTTTGTTTTGTTTGTTTGTTTGTTTGTTTGTTTGTTTCTGCTCAATCCGAACAAGCTTTCTCATCCTAGCTATGGGATCGATCCTTCAGCACCGACAGCAATGTGCGGACCTTTCTCTTGGGAAAGGCGCTTTGAACATCCCTTAAGATTTTCTTCACTTCTGTTCTCCCTAGGTCTGCTCTCAATCCGGCGACAGAGGCTGCGCAATGTGCTGGCCGCTTGGCACTGGGGTTCAGGGTCCTTCACTAGTGTTTCTGGTTGTAGGATATCTGAAATAGAATCATCCCATGAGTCCTTTTCATCTTTTGGCTGAGGAGTTTCTGGGTCCACAGCTGGGATGCCTTTCTCTGATGGCCCATGTATGGCAGTGGAGTCTCAAAAACTAACTCTAAACAAAACTGCTTAGCGTTTGAAAAGACTGAGAACCAAAACACAACTAGCAGAGGCGAAGTGAGCCCCCCTGTATTGTATGTTTTGTATTATACGCTTACTGATGTTATTCCAAATAGGAAGCCATCTAGGAGCAAGTGTTAAGGTAGATTTAAGGGACCTGCGGTTGTGTTACTGGGATGTCATTAGGAGAAAAATTCGTTTCACTGTTTTAAAAACAATTTTAGAGCATTTCTTGGTTCATGGCAGTATTAAGAGGAAGGTACAGGAATGCTCCTATGTTCTTTCCCTAATCTATGTCTAACCTTCCTCCATCCCCACAGCTCTTATCAGCATGATGGAATACCCTTGATGAGCCTTCACAGATATATCATAATCATCCTCTGTCCATGGGTTATATTAGAGGCAATTTTTAGTACTGTTTGGGTAAATATATAATGACTTGTACGCATGGTGAGTGTGTGATACAGACCATTTTCACCGCTTTAAAAACACCATTAGCGTTTCCCAGATTTGTTCCTTACCCTTGCCTCCAAGGCATGACAACCGCTGACCTCCCTGTGGTCCCTACAGCTCTGACCTGTTCACCATGACATATAGTCGAAGTCACATAGAATTATCCCTTTCAGATTTGGTTATTTAACTTGCATTGCATCCATGACTTGAAAACTATGTTTCATACTCACTGCGGAACATGAGCTAAAAGATATGCCACAGTTTATCCATTTCTATAAGGACATTCAATGCTCCCAAGTTTTGGCAATTACAAATAAAGGTTCTCCAGATGCTCATGTGCAGCTTTGTGAAGATGTAAGTTTTCCCTTCCTTTGGATAAATACTAGAGGACATGACTGCTGAGTCTCATGATGTGCTTTGCTTTGGGTTAAACTTCCAAACTGTCTTTTAAAATGTCTTTGCCATTTGCATTCCCACCAGCAATAAACAAGGCCACCTATCAGAACACACGCTGCCAGTGTTTGCCTTTGGTGTTGGAAATGTTCTAGGTTTGGGCGTTGTCGTGATAGTTGTATGGACATGTTTTGTTCTAGTTGTTTCTTTTGGTGGTTTAAGATGTGGAGCATATAATGGGGTGCAGAAGCATTTGTGTCACGCTTATTGGCCGTCTGTGTATCTTCTTTGGTGACCTATTAAGTTTTGACCCATGTTATAAATCAAGATGTCTGCCTTTTTTATATCTTTTATTTGTATCTCTGTATACACACACACACACACACACACACACACACACACAAGCATATGAGAATGCGCATACCTGTGTGTCCATGTGGAGACTAGGATGTTGGGTGTCTGTGTCTATAACCTTGCCCCTTGGTTTTAGAGACACGATCTGTCAGTGAAGCTGAAGCTTATGACCTTCCCAGTCGGTCTACGGGATCCTGCTGTCAACGTCCCAGTGCTAGGATTACAGGTGTGGATGCTTATGCTCAGCTTTTCTATGTGGGCATCAAGCATTTCATGCTTTAAGCCTTTGGTACATTGAGCCATCTTCCAAGGCCCTGTTTGTTTTCCTATAGGTGCATTTTAAGATTTTTTTTATATTTCCAAAAATTCTCAATGTTCATAGCGGCTCTATTTATAATAGCCAGAAGCTGGAAGGAACCCAGATGTCCTTCAGAAGACAAATGGATACAAAAATTGTGGTACATATACACAATGGAATACTACTCAGCCACCAGAAACAATGACTTAACCAAATTCTTAAGAAAATGGCTGCATCTAGAGAAGATCATCCTGAGTGAGATAACCCAGTCACAAAAGAACAGACATAATATGCAGTCACTGATAGTGGGATGCTAACCCCAGAGGCTTGCACTCCCCCAGAAACAACTCACAGACTGTATGAAGTCCAAGAATAAAGAAAACAAAAAATATACATATATTCACAAAACAAGAAGACTTTGACTATTCCCATGTTGCGTTTTGTTTTGCATGTACTTTACGCTTATTGCAACTAGTACGTTTTCAATGCATACTGTCAAGCCCTTGAAAAAAATCAAGTACTGACTAAAAAACATGTTCACATGGTTTTATGTAAAATTTATTTTAATGTCTGAAAAAACAGTACTGACAAAAGTGTATAATTTTAAGCAAAAAATGTTTAAAATCTTTACATTTACCTTTGTTTTGCAAAATAAAGTCGTTTAAAAAAAATTCTCTATCAGATGTCTCATAATATTTTCTCCCAGTCTGTGGCACCCCTTCCTCCTTTCAGCTGTATGCTGTCTTTTGTACGAACACAACCCTTTAGTTTAATTCGCTCGGTTTATGATTTCTCATGTGTTACAGTTGAAATTTTAAAATAAGACCTGCTCCTACTTTCAAAAAAATAAAGGAAAGTGTTTTAGCAAGGAATGATATAAAACTATGTGAGACAAAGGTGATAGGCTGGGACACTGGAGGCTCTGTCCAGTGGAACTCAATCTAGCCCACAGCCACTGTAAGGGTCTTGGAAATGAATACTTCCTCAATGCTTCAGCTGAGACACCAAAACTAGTCAAGAACTTGATCCCCGTCTTATAAGATACTGTAGAACATGGGAGCTAGAAAAGCTGTAGTTGAAACACCTTAATTCCCAGAAACTCTGAGGTGACTTTAAGTGTTAGGAGAAGTCACTTGTTATACAATGGTAGACAAGTGTCTTCTTCGTTCAGGTTTTACTGCTGTGAACAGGCACCGTGACCAAGGCGAGTCTTATAAATAAATGACAACATGTAATTGGGGCTGGCTTACAGGTTCAGAGATTCAGCCCATTGTCTTCAAGGTGGGAGCAAGGCAGCCTCCAGGTAGGCATGGTGTAGGAGGAGCTGAAAGTTCTACGTCTTCATTCAAAGGAAGCCAGGAACAGACTGAGCATCCTCCGGCAGCAATGCAGAGGGTTTCCAAGCCCATCCCCAGAGTGACACACTTTCTCCAACAAGGCCATACTTTGCAATAGTACCACTTCCTGGGCTAAGCATATTCAAATAATCACATTCCACTCTCTGGCCCCCACAGGCTTGTTCAAACACATGAGTCTATGAGAACCATACCTGAACATAGCATAATAAGAAAGTACATTTAGTCCAACATCCAGAGTCCCCATCAACAATGTTAAAAGTCCAAAGTTCAAAGTCTCTTCTGAGACCCATCCAATCACTTAACTGTAATCCCTGAATTAATATAGACAACCATCTGGGCAAACTCCGAACTCTGCCATCTCCATGTCTGATGTCCAAGCAGTCTTCAGATCTCCACCTTCCTTTTCATCTTTGTTGACTGTAACAAACTTCTTTCTCCTGAGCTGGTTCCACTCCCTGTTAGCGGCTTTCCTTGGCAGGTATCCTGTAGCTCTGGCATCTTTAGCATCTTGGTATCCCCAAGTCAACTTCAGCTTCATAGCTTCTTGTTCCAATATCTGGAATCCACACATGACCTTCTGGATTCCTCCAAAGGGCTGGTATCACTTCCCCAGCTCTGCCTCTGTAGCACGGCTGCTGCTGTTCTTGGTGATCATCCCATGGCACCGGCAACTCCAATACACTGGGGTCTTCCTCTGCAACTAGGCTTCACTAATAGCCTCTCATAGGCTCCCTTTATGGTGTTAAGCTTGGAATCCCTTGTATAACTCAGTTGTCAACTACAATGACCTTGTTTCACCAATGGCCTTCCATGGCCTTTCACAGTCCCAAGCCTCAGCTGTTCTTCATGATACCTTCCTGCCTTCAAAACCCATACCACCTGGGTGACTCTTACACAAGTACAGCTGCAGCATGAGGTACAACCTGGGCTATCTCTGGAACACAGCTCTTTGGTGCTCTCAGAAAACACTTCCCAGAAGATTTCACCTCAGTGATGCTGGCTTCTTCTTAATCACCACTAATTTCTTAGCTCCAGCTGACCAGCATCAACTGTCCCAGTAGTCTTCTTCTCCTCTTGAATATAAAGCCAGAGACACACGGCCTAAACTGCTGAGTTCTGCGCTTGTAGGAGCTGAAACACGGGTCCCTTGCACTATTACATTACCACAGCTTCCTCTTTTCTAACTCTTTCACTGCCTAAACTTGTCTGTCCTGAATCTTGCTCTGTAGATTAACCTTGATTAAATCTATTTTATAGATTAAAGATATGCACCACCACAGCTGGATTTAAGCTTTTCTTCAATTAGAATTTGCTCTGGTCTAGGCTAGCCTTGACCGCAGGCTAGCCTTGCTAGTCTTTGCCTCCTGGGATTAAAGGTTTTTACTAAATTGCCTGGAGATAATTTAGCTGGGCGGGATCTTGCCCCAAGGTCATTACTCCCTTAATTCAACTCAATATTCTTGAACACAGGATTCATCTCTTTCACTTCCTGGTGTTCCTTTAATACTCAAACCATAAATTTTATATATTTTTTTCTTTCTTAACTTGTTCCTTTTCACTAAAATGCTCTTTATATATAAAAGCGAACTTTAATAACCACAGAACAGAATTTACAACACGCTGTCTTGAGACTCCCTTTTTCAAAGCAATTAATCTAAATCTCTTCACGTCAGCCTCAAGCAGACTCTTTGGACAAGGGCAAAAAGCTGCCATGTTCTTCACCAAAATACTACAAAAACTGTTTCTAGGCCAAATACGGAAATTCTCCACTGAAAACTCTTGCACCAAGTTGGCAAATTTCAAATCACGCTTAGTAACAGAGTCTTCTATATTCCTACTAGGATAGCCTATTAAGCTGCATTTAAAGTATTGTACAGTTTTCCAAATTCCTAGTCCCAAAATCCACGTTCTTCCAAACAAAAGCATGGTCAGGCCTATCACAACAAAACCCCAGTCCCTGGTACCAACTTCTGTCTTAACTAGGGTTTTACTGCTGTGAACAGACACCATGACCACGGCATGTCTTATAAATGACAACATTTAATTGGGGCTGGCTTACAGGTTCAGAGGGTCAGTCCATTATCATCAAGGTGGGAGAATGGCAGCATCCAGGCAGGCATGGTGTAGGAGGAACTGAGGGTTCTACGTCTTCATTCGAAGGAAGCCCGAACAGACTGAGCATCCTCAGGCAGCAAGGAGGAGTGTCTCCAAGCCTATACCACCAGAGTGACACACTTCCTCCAACAAGGCCACACCTTGTAATAGTGCCATTCTCTGGGCCAAGCATATGCAAATCATCAGAACAAGTAATACAAATAGATGTAAATAATACATGTGGATTTATATTATTTAACAAAAAGCTATTACAATAATAGGCACTCTCAGACAAATTTTGTCATGATATGTGAGAATTATATCTCCTTATACTTTTCTCCTCTATATTTTGCAAGCAAGACACTTTGTTTCTTCCTATTGTCATTCATTAGGTAAACAGGGGATGTAAAGGGATCCTTTTGTTGAGATTAGCAGTCATAATAATTGCCGAACATTCACACTAAGCACTTTACCGATAGCTCATTAAATCCTTTAGAAGGTATGCTAAGCCAGGGATGGTGGTGACTGGCTTCAGTCCCAGCACTTGGGAGGCAGAGGGAGATGGGGCTTTGAGTTCAATGCCAGCATGGTCTACAAAGCGAGTACCAAGATAGTTGGGGCTACACAGAGAAACCCTGTCTTAAAAAAACACAACGCAAAGCAAAATAAAATGATCCATTAAGTTCCTGAAAATTCACAGTTCTGAAATGTGAATATTGGATATTGATGCTAAGCTCCCAAGGGTTTCTTGGTTCCAACAAGTCAGCAAGGCAAGCCTTATTTATGTCCAGTCATGTCTTCATTGAACCCCCAAACAACCTGAAGGTGGTGAGGTGGCAGCTGTGTAGGATTTCAAAGTCCTTGCTCTTTTAAAACATGATATTTTCACTAAGATAATGATTCCAAGTCTTGGTAATGAACATTTTAGTAGGTTAGACAAAATGCTAAGTGCTTTCTCATTTCACCCCCAACAAAATGGTGAGAGTTGGCTATTGCAGAGTAATTAAAAAAAAAAAAAAAAAAAAAAAAAAAACAAAAAAACTCCATTTTAAAAAGGAAACAGTGTTCAGCTCAAAGTGTATCTTTCATTAAAGTGTATCTTTCATTTATTCCTGTCCTCCAATTGAATGTGCTGAAATCCTAACCTCTGAGAGATCAGGTTATGACCTGACTGGACAATGAGGCTCGTTTAGACATATTCAGGGAGGATAATAGGGAACCAGGGTAGCACTGGCCCTTTAATCCCTTCTGACCAGTTGGTCAGGTCAAGGTTTGCATGGGGCTAGGAACAAACAGGAGGAAACTCTCAGTCTAAGCTTATGAGAAAGAATGGCCTGCTAACACCTTGACTTTATGTTCCTTGCTTTCCCAGAATTGGAAGAGAATACATTGCTCCTGCTTTCAGAAGCCTAGTCTTTGGTAGCTTGTCTATAGTCCTGGGAAATTAATATAGGGGATTGAAAAGTTATATGAAAACCCATTATACCAAAAGGTTGACTAAAGAGTATTTAAGGAGCTTCCTAGAGAGTATTTTGTATTTAAAACAGTATCTCTCATACATGGCTGGACCTAGGCCCCCCGACATCTGTAGCAGATGTGCAACTAAGTCTTCATATGGGTCCCCCAACAACTGAACAGGAGCTATTATCCCTCAAGCTGTTGCCCACGTGCGGAATTGGCTCCCCCAGCTGGGCTGCCTTTGATGTGCCCGGGCTGGGGGATACCCAGAGGGGCTCCACCTTCTCAGAGAAGAGAGGGAGGTACTGTGTGAGGGAGGACCAGAAGCAGGGGTAGTGATCAGGATGTATGTAAAGTGAATAAATAAAAAAAAGAAGTGACTTTCAACCTTCCTAATGTTGTAACCCTTTAGTACAGTTCTTCAAGTTGTGGTGACCTCCAACTATAAAATTATTTTTGTTGCAAAAAAAAAAAAAAAAAAAAAAAAAAAGCAATCTGGGGAGGGCTGTTTGCTTTCCACATTCTTTTGCCAACCTATCATTAAGGGAAGACAAGGCAGAGACTTAAGAGGCCAGAAACCCAGAGGCAGGAATTAAAGCAGAGATAAAGGGGGAATGCTGCTTCCTATCTACCTTTCTTCTATCTCCCAGAACCTAGGGATGCCACTCTCATATTAATTATCCCTCAAGAAAACGTCCCATAGACCCGTCTCTGGGCTAAGCAGATGAAGGTGTTTTCTAAGGTAAGGTTCCTGGAGGTGTCTAGATTTTCGTGACATTGACCAAACAAAACAAAATAAGAAAAAAACAAAAACAAAACAAACAAACAAACAAACAAAAAAACCCGAACAAACAGAACCAACAACTTACCAACACAGCTACCTAGTGGGGTACAGGACAAGCCTAGGTTGGGCCCCAAACCCTGTGTCAAATAAACAAAACAGGAGCAAAGTCATAGTTAGTTTCTAAAGCAACTTTTTTATGGAGCTAGGTCTCTGGTCACAGAGCCTGAATTTCAGATGTCAGAAAAGGAGAGAGGGTAGAACGCTTCTTTTCTTTTTCAGCTTCCAATGGAATTCAGAGTCAAATATGAATAATCATAGCATGTAAATACAGATTCTCATTTATCTCAAATAACATTCTACAGTGGAAGAGGCCTATGAAAAAGAACTCCTAAGCCAATATATTGCATTGTGGGGGGATATCAGGTGGGGGGGGGGCTACAGTAAGGTGGGGACATTTCTTTTTTTCTTTTTAGACTTATATATTTACTATATATAAGTTCACTGTAGCTGTCTTCAGACACACAAGAAGAGGGTGTCAGATCCCATTACAGATGGTTGTGAGCCAACTTGTGGTTGTCAGGATTTGAACTCAGGACCTCTAGAAGAGCAGTCATTGCTCTTAACCACTGAGTCATCTCCCCAGTCCTTGGGAACATTTTTTTTTTTTTTTTTTTTTTTTTATCTTTTCCAGACTTTGTAACATTTTTAGCTTTAGAACTATCAGAAGCTAGTGGTTTTCCAACTTTACATTCCAACAGTTTTAAGTAAGAGTCATTTGTCAGAGTCAGAGGTTGGTGAGAAATGGCCATGAAAAGAACTAAAGTTAGCCCACGATAAATTTGACCATGTATCTACACCATGTTTTATCCTTCCAGTCTTGACTTTCTAGGTATTTGGTCAACCAGCACAATTGTCCGCACAGATAGGATTTCTTCAGAGAACGTTGAGTCACAAGTTTTCTGGGCAGGCTTTGGGAGTTCTGGATTCTGGGTTGGCTCAGGGCTCTAGAATTATCTGAGATAACAACATGGTACTCAGAATGTATAATTCAGAAATCTGGCCAGGGCTAAAACTGTGTGAGAACGCTAAGAAGAGAGCCCAGCTGGAGAATGAATAGCCTGATTCAGAGTTCCATCAAAATTGATGTCTGGTGGATCCCGAACCGTGGATAAAGTGGTGTGTGTGTGTGTGTGTGTGTGTGTGAATTTGCTTTCCCCACCTTTCTGAGTTCCTAGTAACTCATCAAAACAACCCTTAACTTTATTTTGCAATAAAGAAACATTGCTTCTCAGAAATTAAATACAGGTTCTGGTTACGTTGGCATTTAATTCTTCCTAGGTCTCAGTTTCTTCCCGAAGTCTGTAGTTTGAAAGTGTTTAAAGATTTTTCCGGTTTTGTTTGTCGTCTTATCATCAGTGCAGAAGGTACTCGGCTTGGTAGAATTTCAAATTTGAGAGCATATTTCAGATTCCTTCATATTCCTCAAAAGCAGGTATTACCTGTCCCCAAACTACCTTCAGGACCAATTGGTCCTGGCCAATCAGAGGGTCACAAAACCTCCCATCTAATAAGGCTCAAGGCAGGCTTTTCCGTTTTCTCTCTCTGCCATTCGCCTCCACGCTGTTTGACAAAGAAAACCTCATTCCTAAACGCCCTGTGTTCTGAGACGGGTTGTGTTACAGGCTGAAATACCTAGCCCGGGGAACTGCTGCTCTTTGAAAGGAGTGTTCAAAGAGGCGTTAATCTGCAAGGTGACCGAACTTTCTGACGACGATCACTGGGGATCAGCATTGACTAACC
The DNA here is from genome assembly GCF_963924665.1 of Micromys minutus. NCBI lineage: Eukaryota > Metazoa > Chordata > Mammalia > Rodentia > Muridae > Micromys > Micromys minutus. Next base: position 13,749,299 of record NC_137963.1, on the reverse strand, counting down.
GTGTTTAGACTCTGAAATAGGTCAGAAAGCTGGATCACACAATGCAATGGCCTAGGTTTCCGGAGCCATCCCTATCCATTCAGCTGGGCCTCGGGCGCTGGGCCCCCGGACCTACAAGCCCCAGCATGCCTCGGGAGGCGGGGCAAGTTGACGGACAGGCGATTCTACGAATTGGCGACTGCCATGGGAAGTACGCCCTGGCGCTTGCGCAGAAGGCAGCGGGCGGGTGGGCTGGCAGCGGTGGACTCGCGTCGGAGCCGCGGGCGGTCAGGTAGGGGGCGGGAAGGAGGGTCTGCGACCAGGGACCGTGGTGGGTCGCGGGGCTCCAAGATTGAATGGCAGGAATTGGGGACTGGATCGGAGTGGCAGGACCGGGTTGGGGAGGGACGGGGTCTGGAGCGATTCGGCGGGGCTGAGATGCAGCTGGGGGAGGGGAGCAAAGGGGCTGAGGAAATTTGCAGTTGCAGCATGTCGGGAGGTATGAGGTAATGTGGGGGCCCATGCGGGAAGACGGGGTCCAGCTTGTGGGAGATGGGAGGATCTGAAGGCCCTGGGGGTATCTGGGTGCAGACTATCAGAAGCAGAAAGGAATTTGGCAGGCCTGGATGAGGTTGGGTGTTGGCGGGCAGAATCTTAGGGGCTTTGAGGAAATCGGTGTAATGGAAGCAAGATCTGAGATCAAAACAGCCAGGGTCTTGGAAAATCCTAATTGCTGAAGAGAAAGGGATTTCTGTAGCGGAATCTAGGAAAGATTGAGGGGTGAGTTCCCAAGGGAATCGGTGGCCAGTTAGCAAATCGCAGCAAAGGTTTGAAGGCAACACGTGAGGCTAGACGGGGGCGGGGGATGGGGGGTGGAGGTGGCACAGCACAAGATGGGGAATGCAGATGAGGGATCGGATCGAAGGAGGGCAGAAATCTGAGGTACAGGATTGGAGTTTGGAGCTGGTACGCAGGGGTGATAGGTGTAGGAATTTTAGATTAAAGGATGTATCAGAGGGATGTGGGGCACATAAGAGCTCTGGGTGGGTTGCAAGGTTGCAGCATACAGTCTAAAAGGTTGGATTCTAGATTCGGGATTTATGGTTGAGAACGAGGTTTGTAAAGGACTGAATGTTGTAACTAGGATTCAAAACCAGATGAGATTTGTGAGTTGGTTCTTCGGGCCACTAAAGGAGGTATTAGGGTTTTTGTTTGTTTGCTTTGTTTTGATTTGTTGCATAATTGAACCCAGAGGGTGTTCTGGAGACCCTGGGACCTGAACGGAACTTATAAATAAACTATGTATGAATGAATGGAATTTAGGAGGATGTAGGAGTTTGGGAATGAAGACAGGATTTCTAGTCTTCAGAAATCCTGAAGGAGAGTTTGACATTCTCTGAAGGGCAGTCTTCCTCACTAACTAAAGGCCCTTTAATCCTGAGGCAGGCATGTATTCTCACTAAATCCACTCTGACCACTCCGGCCTCCCCACCAGTGACTTGACTTTATAGGCCTTGGGGAAGAAGCAGTAACTGACCTAAGAGCTTCTTCTGTGTATCCCTTTTCCCTGTACCCCCAGGCTCTCAGAGGTATGAGGCACAATTAGCCTAAAGCTGACACTGTCTTATAGAAGGTCTATTATCACTCATCTGTGAATGGAGTATTAGGAGTGACAAACAAAGCAAGGTAGGAGCAAGGGAGAGCCTTGAAGGTACTGAGTATTTAGCCTGTGCCATGACCGAAAGCCAGAGATCTCAGACTGGGTGGTTTTGCTCTGCCAGGAAACATTTAACCATGTCAGGATGGAGGTGTTTGTCAGCTGTCATAGTTGTGGTGGGCTACTGGTTTCTAGTGAACAACCCCCATAATAAACCATCACCTAGCCAGAAATGCCAAGCATGCCAGGAATGGAGGGACCTGGCGTCAGAGTCCAGAATTCTGGTTTCACATCCTTGCTTTTTTCTCTTCCTGCTTTGTAATCTTAAGAGTTAATTGACCTCTTGGTGCACACACTCTACAGGGACCTATATCAAAGGACTGCTTTAAGGCCTCAGTGAAATAAATCTGGTTGCTTCCTGTCTGGTGCCTAGATCAGTATTTGCTATTTTCAAAAATCTGCGTGTACTTTCTTCTCATGACAGTCCTTCTAAATATCCTTCCTACAACACTAAGGCTTAGGAGGTCACTTGTGTAAAGCCCCACCCTCTCTTTCCTTGCTTCTTGGCTGCAGTCCTCTTGGTCTTCCCTTCTTCCCTTTTCACACTTCCCTAACGAAAAGGGGGCTTGCCCCTTATTTAAAAGCCGGGGTGACTTTTCTTGATCTGGAGAAGCCCTGGACTTTGTTCTTGCTTTGCTCTTAAAACGGAGTCAGTGGAGAGATAGAGCTAGGCTACAAAGCTGAGATAAGGAGGCTCAAGCTCAAGGGCAGTGCTAGACGGAAGGAGCCTGCTCTGAATGCCCTCCTTTGTGTATCTTGTCTCTGGAACTGAAGGGTTGCTGTTGTCTTTATCAACTCGGAACTGAGCTTTCCAAACAGACTTAGACTGGAGCTGAGGGCAGGACACTGAGCTGTGATCTCAACGCACGTCACACAGGGAAACACGGATGGTGGGAGGTTGAGTTAGCCTTGGAATCAGGTGTTTTACTGCTGTGCTTGGTGGTTAAGCACTTGGCAGCCTCTGCCTGTAAAAACAGTGAGCTCCGGTGAGTGCTGATGAATCTACATGGTCTCCATAGATCCCACAATCTCAGTGTTGCTCCTGATTCTGTAAGGCAGGAAGTGATTAGGCAAGTTAAGTGACAGTATCCTGGCTTTCAGAGCCAGTAGCGAAATGGGCATGTCAATCAGAAGTCACAAGTTGGCAAGCCTCCTAAAGTGGGCCCTCCTTACCTAGGGGAGACTTCTTCCATTGTGTCTTTCTGAAAGAGCAGTGTTTTAAAAGTCATTCCTGGACGAATTTGCCAACCTGTTAGCCAAATCTGGCCTGCAGGTAACCATAGTCTCATTGTCTATGAAAGTACATGTGTCGAGTGAGTCCTTCTGTGGCACAATTCACATGGGGGCATCTGAGGGACCACTCTGCTATGGACCGAGGTGGGAGAACCCGGACAGGTGACTTTTTTCTGAGTGTTATTTAGGATAGGGACTAACACTTCCGTCACACAGTTAAGAGAACCCACGTGACGTGTAGAAGGCACAAAATAAAAATGCCATGATAGTAACTGTAGAATGTTCCTTTATGTCAAGTTGTTTAGATAAATAGTTTTTTTTTTTTTTTTGCACATCTCTTTCTAAAGGGCGTCTCCATCCCCTTCATGGTGGGGCTAAACCAGTGGCAACTGCTTAGTAAAGATCTGCTTCCTTAATTGCTTAAAGATCTCCAGGTTTGCTTTTGGCCTAATTCCCTGAGGCTCAAAGAGGGGCATGGGAAAGAAAGGTATCTAAAGAATACTGTTAGGTGGAGACTCAAGCTCGGACTGTTGGCTCTGCTGGAGATCATGTAACAGAGGGCTCTGAGTTTAGTTATTTAAATGTATGTCTGAGGCCTGAGGTGTTTGCCTCATGACAGGTGCCTGTCCATTTCCTCTCACAGGCTGGCTAGTGGCTGTGGCAAGCAGTAGCCATTATAGTCACTGCTCCTGCCGATAATAATAAAAGCTCTTCCACACAGTTAATTCAGTGACTAGCTTGCTGCTGTCCCAAGTGCTTTGGGCTCAGTCTCTCTTAATCTCTGCCTTCTGTTAAGGCATGGCCTTTAAAGACCGTTTCATATGGAAGCTGAGATGCCAGGTAACCTTTTGGATCTCCACTGTCAGTGGTAGAGCTGCTATATAAAGCCAGAATGCCCATTTCCGGCATGCACTTTCTGTATTCGTGTGTACTGTTAACTTCTTGCCCGTTCCCCTTTGCCCGAGTTTTGCCCTAGGATGTGTGAGTAGCTAATTTCCCTCTCTTGGTCTGAGTCTCCTTGCGCTAGCTTTCCAAATTGACTCCGCTAGAATGGGCTCCAGCGGTTGATATGTGAACTGGAAGTGGTGTTTTCATTGCTTCCTGGCCTAGTCGACCACATTCTCCACCAAATCCCTCCCAAGTTAACTAGTCCTTTTAGTAATCTTTCTAGGCCTTTGCAGTCCATGACAGGGCAATTCTTCATTCCTTTCAAAAACTTGGATTGTAAACTGAATTATTTGCTAATACAGGCACTGGTTATGAATCTTAATGCTCTTGATTGCTAACAGAATTAGGATAAATAGTCATTGTCATTAACTATGAAAATGTCATTGCTTGCCTATCAATTATCAGCATAAGTATTTATATGTATTATCCCTAGTTTTCGTGGTAATTGTCTTTTCTTTTTCTTTCTTTCTTTTCTTTTTTTTTTTTTTTTAACTAAGAAAATAGGTAGAAACGAGGTAAGACATTTACCAGGCATAGAGTGTCGGAATAACTTGCCAGGCATGGAAAAGTTGAGTAACTTGCCAGTTCTAGAGATGTTAGGTAATTTGCCATTCGCCCCACATTCTGTAATAAAGCTCCAAAAATTCTGTCTTGTCCTGTTGCCCTTCAAGGCTTATGTTATCTGCTTACTCTTTGTTCTTACGACTCCCTGGCTACCTGTTTCACAGACTGGCAAAGCTTCGTGGTGTCAGGAGAGGATGAGGCTGTCTTAGATCTGGGAGGGGATGTAAAAATGGAAGGGCAAGATTTGGGAGCACAGACTGAAGAATGGGAAGTGTGTTTCAGGGATTGTGGAGGCACCCAGGGCTGTAAATGGTGTGTTGGTTTTGCATTCTGCTTGGGTACTGATTTTTATAGCCGAGGCAGGGGATGGGCAGCAGGCTTGGCATAGTGAGGCAGTTCCTCTCACTGGAAAAGTCTTTTCAGGGATGTTGAAGTTAAATTGAGCTTCTGTGTGATTCGGTCTTGGTAGCAATGGGAGTGGTCAGGCATGCCCATCTGGAGGAGAGGCAGGGTCAGCCTGGCTGCTGGGTCTGTCTTAGCCTAAGTGAAAGCTGTGTTTTGGGATGATGGGACGGAAATAAGTTCAGGCATTTTGCAGGTCTACACTTCTCCAAAGCCAGAATCTTTAGTGCATGGATTTTTTTTTTTTTTTTTTTTTTTTTTTTTTTTGACAACTTTTTGGAAACCTGGTAAAGCTGGAGAAATAGCTTGCGGTTGGGCATGGGTATAATCAGTTCATTTCATGGAGCTGATTGCTTACACAGGCAGGAAGCTTTGGAATCGAAAGAAATCTGGGGAAAGGATTTGCTAGTATTTTTACAAATTGGCAGACTTGTGTAACAAGCTGGTCTGCGGCAGCGCCAGCTCCAGGAAGAACAGATGTCCCTGCACAATGTAAGGTAACATGCTTGGGATCCAAACACCAAATGCTGCCCCTCAGTCTGTTCTCACAGATGACAGGAGACAGGAGAAAGCTATTGGTTAGGACTGAGTGGCTGTCATGGCTCCTGGGTCAGGGCTTCTATTGGTGTTTCTGTGGGGGCTGCCCTATGCCCATGGCGTTTGAGAATTGAATTGAGCATTCACTGTTGGAATATCCACAGGAGAGCATTTAAAGTTCCCGCTGCCCGGTCATTTGTTTTGCCAAGGCATGGATCTGAATTGTGATAGTTTCAAAGCAAGAGTGTGGGACTGGGTCACCCAGCCAATAAGTCAATATGCTCCACCCGGTTGGCTACATAATTGTTCGTTTCTCAGGGAGAGAAGAGTGTTTCAAAGGCAGTGTATCCTAGCCCAGAGTGGACAGCACTTGTTAGTAAATACCGAAAGACTGAAAAAAGAAAACTCTTGGAAATAACGTTGGGTTAAAAATAAGTAAAGGTGCCATGTTTGACCACTGAGACCTGGAGCTCGTTTTTCTAAAGTTCAGGGTTCTCGTTGCTGAAGTGGGACAGTAAATATCTTCGCATATTTGCACAATGAGGGTTATGTGAGAATAAGTGCACACACAGTGCGTAGCACATAGTAGGTGCTAGGATACCAGATCAGTTTCCTAGCTATAGAGGGACCACACACACACACACACACACACACACAGTCCTTTTCATCCTTAGCATATCAGTTCCTTGCTGCTTAGCTCCTGTCCTAGCATACCCGTCACAGTGAATTTCCTATTTTATTTGCACATGAAAGACACTTTTGTCCTCAAGGTCTCTCTCTAATCATCCTCAAATGACTTCTGTGCATCTCACTCTACCTGCTCTCCACCCCTCCAGCTCTAAGGCAAGGCTGAGAGAGAACGGAAGTTCCCTTAGGGCAGATGTGATCCTTCAGTAAACCAGTAAAGGATACACTGTTTCCATTTAACCGAGACCAAGTGTTCTCTGTCCTCAGTACAATTCGCAGGACTTTGTGTCTGCCCGGCTTGGTTAAGGCTGCGCCCTCTGTGGATTATGCTCCCGTCTTATTTCTGTCTCCTCTCCGGCTGAAGCGAGTGCTCCAGCCTCTCTGAAGAGCCCGCTATCTGTCAGACTGAGTCTGCCTTGATTCCCAACTGACACATCTTGCATTTCCAAAGTCGAGCAGGGTGTGTGTGTTGAAATGTCAAGCCTTGTTTCTATGTGTTGCCTAGACTGCCCCTGGGTTAGGCTAAGTAGGAAGAGGAACAGATGAAAAAACTTTTATACCTTCCTTATCTGAAGGCTTGCAGATGACTTAAGTGCGGTCATGGGAGTTTCCTCTCCCCCAGGGACACATCAGAGGCCATCAACTCAATGAAGGAATGAAAAGGCTCGGACACCGACTCATGGTGTTCTTTGACTCATGGTGTTCTTTGCGTACAATAACTATTTGTGTCATTGCCCCCTCGGCTTACAAGTAGCGCCTTTTGTGAACAACCTTCCTCAGTTGACTTGTAGCCATGACTCTACCTACTGTGTCCCACAGTGTCGACCTTCATGTGAGCTTATCTGCCAGGCAGGGTTACTTACTCCCTGCTTTCCGGCTTGTTTATCGTATTATTTAGCCCTTCTAGTGCCCACGTTAAGACAGATGCTGTCATTTCTGTTTTATAGATGATAGGGAAACTGACCTTCAGGTAATTTAGAATTTAGGCTCCTTCCTGAATTCTCCTGTAACATAATGCTTTGTGGGGGGGTTGGGGGAGTATTGCTAATGACTGCCATAAATATTTGTAAATAGGTTAATGATTACGTGGATGATGATAGCTATTCTCTAAGTGTTTCTAGACTGGATTAACTTCTATGGGCATGGAGAAGTGAATAATGGTTTGTTTTTCTCCTTAGCAGGAATTTGATACTGGGGCATGAGTATTAAGCTGTCCGGCTCTAGGCTGTGTTAACTAGCAGGAACCCTCACCGGAAGAGCAATGGCTGCAGCGGCGGCGGCGGCGGCAGCGGCGGCTTCTCACCTGAACCTGGATGCCCTCCGGGAAGTGCTAGAATGTCCCATCTGCATGGAGTCCTTCACCGAAGAGCAACTGCGGCCCAAGCTGCTGCACTGTGGCCATACCATCTGCCGCCAGTGTCTGGAGAAGCTCCTAGCCAGTAGCATCAATGGTGTCCGCTGTCCCTTTTGCAGCAAGATTACTCGCATCACCAGCCTGAGCCAGCTGACCGACAACCTGACGGTGCTGAAGATCATTGACACGGCCGGGCTCAGTGAGGCCGTCGGGCTGCTCATGTGCCGAGCCTGTGGCCGGCGGCTGCCTCGGCAGTTCTGCCGAACCTGTGGTTTGGTGTTGTGTGAGCCCTGCCGGGAAGCGGATCACCAGCCTCCTGGCCACTGCACCCTCCCGGTCAAGGAGGCGGCGGAGGAACGGCGGAGGGACTTCGGGGAGAAGTTGACTCGCCTAAGGGAACTTACTGGAGAGCTGCAAAGGAGGAAGGCAGCTTTGGAGGGGGTCTCCAGGGATCTTCAGGCAAGGTACAAGGCTGTTCTCCAAGAATATGGCCACGAGGAGCGCAGGGTCCAGGAAGAGCTAGCCCGCTCTCGAAAGTTCTTCACAGGCTCCCTGGCTGAGGTTGAGAAGTCCAACAGCCAACTGGTAGAGGAACAGAGCTACCTACTCAACATTGCGGAGGTGCAGGCCGTGTCTCGCTGTGACTACTTTCTAGCCAAGATCAAGCAAGCTGATGTAGCGCTCCTGGAGGAGACAGCAGACGAGGAGGAGCCAGAGTTCACTGCCAACCTACCCCGGGAGCTTACCCTGCAAGACGTAGAGCTCCTAAAAGTCGGGCATGTTGGTCCTCTGCAAATCGGCCAGGCTGTTAAGAAGCCCCGGACAGTTAATATGGAAGATTCCTGGGCCTCGGAGGAGGGAGCAACGTCTTCTGCCTCGGCCTCTGTCACCTTTAGAGAGATGGACATGAGCCCCGAGGAAGTCGTTCCCAGCCCTAGGGCTTCCCCTGCGAAGCTGCGGGGCTCTGAGGCAGCCTCCGGGATCCAGCAGTGTCTCTTCCTGAAGAAGATGGGGGCGAAGGGCAGCACTCCAGGCATGTTCAATCTCCCAGTCAGTCTCTACGTGACCAGTCAGAGTGAGGTGCTGGTTGCCGACCGTGGCAACTTCCGCATCCAAGTGTTCAACCGCAAAGGCTTCCTGAAGGAGATCCGCCGCAGCCCCAGCGGCATCGACAGCTTTGTGCTGAGCTTCCTCGGAGCCGACTTGCCCAATCTCACTCCCCTCTCAGTGGCCATGAACTGCCATGGGCTGATCGGCGTCACCGACAGCTACGACAACTCCCTCAAAGTCTACACTTTGGATGGCCACTGTGTGGCCTGTCACAGGAGCCAGCTGAGCAAGCCGTGGGGCATCACAGCCCTCCCGTCCGGCCAGTTCGTGGTGACTGACGTGGAAGGCGGGAAGCTCTGGTGTTTCACGGTGGACCGCGGAGCCGGAGTCGTCAAGTACAGCTGCCTCTGCAGTGCAGTGAGGCCCAAGTTTGTCACCTGTGATGCCGAAGGCACAGTCTACTTCACCCAAGGCTTAGGGCTCAATGTGGAAAACCGACAAAATGAACACCACCTGGAGGGCGGCTTCTCCATCGGCTCCGTGGGCCCCGACGGGCAGCTGGGCCGGCAGATCAGCCACTTCTTCTCCGAGAACGAAGATTTCCGCTGCATCGCTGGCATGTGTGTGGATGCCCGGGGTGACCTCATTGTGGCCGACAGCAGCCGCAAGGAAATCCTCCATTTCCCCAAGGGCGGTGGCTACAGTGTCCTCATTCGCGAGGGCCTGACCTGCCCAGTGGGTATCGCCCTCACACCCAAGGGGCAGCTGCTGGTCTTGGACTGTTGGGATCATTGTGTCAAGATCTACAGCTACCATCTGAGAAGATATTCCACCCCTTAAAAGATGAGAGATACCCGTTTCTTCTTTCCCCCAACCTCATTTCCTTCCCTTTCCTTCCTTCCCTGTTGATGGTGCCGTAGAGTAGGTGTGGCCTGATTCTAGTAGGGTCGCTTTAGAATCGTAGAAGCTCTGGCTTTCAGTGATTTCGTTTGTTAGTCCCCTCTTCCCGCTCCCCCTTCCCCTTCTCTTCTGAATTTAGAGCATAGCGCTTGAACAGGTACTTTATCCCAAGTAGAATAGATGATGCTCTTAGCAAAAGTTGCTTAGAAGTTAGGCACTTCCAAGGCTTTAGTAGAGAGAACCACTTTAGCCCCTTTGCCCCTGTGTTTGAAACTTGTATTGGTATTGAATTGTCATTGGTCTTTCCCTCTGGACTCTGAGGTCCCTAGTCTACTGTCCCTTTCCTGTTACGGTGCGCTTCATCTGTGGCTTTAACTCTGGCTGCATTCTGTGTGCATGCTCTGGTGGGATCTGCCTGACCCTTCAGTGATACTATATCTCCGTAGCATGGTGTCTCCTTTGATCACCTTTACCAGTGTAAGAGTGCATTCTTAAGTGCCACCTAAGGTGACATAGTCCCTTTGGGAAGCAGGACCTCCTGACCGGGGAACTTCTGCCAACATGGATTGTCTTCTCCTTGCAGACGTGCCAGAGGATGGTTCGACTGACCCTAGTTGGATGGTGTTGAACACTTCAGTGTAGAAATCACTATAGGTTAGAATTATGCCGTAGCCAAGGCAGATGAGAACATACAGAAGATGCTAACATATCCAGCAAACCTGGGATACTTTCTAGAGCTCAAAGCATTTCATACTGTTTCCACTGACCTGTGCTTAGGGCTGTTGGAAGAATCATATAATGTGGGCTTCAGCCAACAATGTGGGGGGAAGGTCGACACATCCATCCATTTTCATTACTGAGGAACAAACCATTAGGTAGCTAACTCTGTATTTTCTTCAAGTGAGTGCATATCGTTTGACCTTGAGATTTATTTCTGTTCTATCAAGCATTAAACTAATAAAACTAGTTACTTTCTTCATCAGTGATGTTCATGTCTTTATTAAATACGGGATTTGGGAAGGGAGAGAGTAACAGCTTGTGTTGTGCCATTTTGCTTATCCTGTGTTTTGTTGACAGCCTAGCATTCTCCTTCATTTAAAATGCATCCCCAAATACCACTGGGAATCCTCACTCCCATGTGTATTTGAACAGGATCAGTCTAGCCTCACCAGGACCCTGTTTAAAACTGGGTGTCCACCTTACGCTTATGGTAGGCATTATAGTGTGTAAATGGAGATGACCACATAGGTGTGTTACAGACAAGAAGTGAGAGTGTGCACTGAAGTCCTGCAGGCCTCCCTGTCTGCAGAGGAACATGTCTCCATCTTAAGGTGCTGGACTGACAGCGAGCCAGAGAGCTTGCTTTCCTCGAAACAAGAGGGCTAAACTAAGTAACCCCAAATGGTTTATCGGTGGGTGGCAGTGTCCTTAAAGCTGTCAGAGGATGGGTAAAGAAACAGTGTGGTGGTGAACAAGCTCTCCTCGCTTTCCGTTAGGGGAAGCTCCGTATCTGGATTGTGAAATTGTATCTGATATTCCAAGTTTATAGAACTGAGAAGAAATCAATCCTGTTAAAAGTGCGTCAGAGTGGCTCGGTCACTAAGAAACCATCAGCGGTGGTTCCAAGCCCTGGGTTTGTTTTTGCTGAGGGTGGGGGTCTTGTGTAGTCTGTAACAGTGATGGAAACCAGGGTCGCACAACATGAAGTGACTAATGGATGCAGGGCTGCTGGTAATGCCTTTCTGTTTGCCAGCTGGATTTTCCCCCCCCTTTCTGCAGCATCTGCCCTGCTTTGGCTTTTAGACAAAGCTGGTATGAACTGGCTAATTTGTCCCTTTCTCGACCTTGTGGGCCGAGAGGAAGACAGTTAGTTGGTAGGTCTCTCTACCTTGTTTCAATAAACAGATCCTGCCTCCAAGAAACACTTAATCACCTCCGCTGGGTTTTTAGATGAGTGAAATGTTCCTTGTCAGTCAGTCCTGGAAAATCAATGAGGAGCAAGGGCTCTAGCTGCAGATTTGGGGGCCGGGGGTTGGGGGTGGGGAAGGGATTTTTCTTACCACAACACCAATGCTACCACTGCAACCTTTAGGAGCCTGCCGACCCCTTTCTGAAAGCCTTCAAGCAAAACAGGCTAATCTTAACAGTTGCACCTCCTCATCTTGAGGACTAGACGATTTGCATGACAAAGAAAAACCGTGGCCTCTGAGTATGGGAAAGGTAAGAGACTTCGGATGTGAAAACACCTGACCCAGTTCGCAGAGGACTTGGGGAGCCATCTAGCCATGCGGTTTTAGATGCAGCCCTGTGCTATCGGCTTAGTATCCCATCCATGTTAAACCGTCTTGTTTTTTCCCCCCTTTCATGCTTTTCCAGGCTTTTATTTGGCCACTGGAGCCGGCCTCAGCTGTTTCCTTCCCCAGCCACAATTGCGTTTAGTAAGTTCATCGGCCTGTTCGTCTCCCCACGCTAGTTAATATTTCATGTTTTCTATACATTTCCACGTTACCATTTGTCCATGTGTCTGAGCTACAGTGAGGCCAGCGTATAGCATTGTGCCTCATTTAAAATATGTTGTCATGTCACTGTTCACTTTTCTACCTGGTGTCTGAAGCTCTCTAGGGCACCTCCTCTACACTGGATAAAAAGATTCCCAGTCAAGCCTTTGGAAGATGTAAGAAAAGCAAGTGACAGTCATTGCTTGGTCTGACCCTTTGTTCCCTTATTCTTGGGAGAATACAGGGAGAGAGGTTCATTTTCATGCCATTTGGTTTTGTTAAGCATTTACTATAGGTTAGATTCTCTGCCAGATGTTTAAAAGAAAAGGGAGACTATTAACCTTTATAACTATTTTTTTTGTAATTCCAGCATCTTTTCCTGGAGTGTTTGAACTCCCCTGTTCCGCCACTGTGTTCTCTGTAGGCCACATACAGCTGAAGGATAGCAAGAATAGAGTTCACTCGTCAAGAGTACAGAGCAGCTCTCCGGTTAATCGCAGCGAATTTGGCTTGAGTTTTGCAGTGTTTCAGCAGGAAGGCAAGTGATGTTGAAGTGGCCACGAGGTTGGCGTGGTCCCACTTGATGACTTTAAGGGTTGGGAGGCAGGGCTAATATTCAGGTCTTCCTCCTCACCTGGGCAGGAGGTTGGCTTACAAATGAGGATGGACAGCCCCATAAGGGATTGTACAGTAAATCACAGCCATGAAACAGTGCTTGGATGAGTTTTGCAATCTGGACAGTGTTAAGATGGAAACGCAAAATACGCTGAGTCTGCATACTGGCCTCATCTTGTTGTATTAATGCTGATGGAATCCTATCTTAACGCAAGGGTTTCGAGGCAGTCCTGAGACCAGCAGCGTCTTCAAGCGGGAAGATCGCTCGCTGAATTTTTTTCAGACCTGTATGTCACTTGCAGCTCTTATGTATAAGTATCTGTAGGTCTGCAGGTAATCTCAGAACATCAGTTTCAGTACAGGACAGGCGATTGGGAGAGAGTAGTAAATCCCCTTTTAGCCATGACCTTAGCGTTTCCCTAGCATGCACTGTGTAAATTGTGGTTGACTTCTCCCGAACTGTCTTTGCACTTGGCACATTATTTGCTATGATTTTGTCATGTGTTCCTGGAAAGCAGAAGACAGTGACGGGGGAGAAAACCTGCACTTCCAAATGTGCCTCAGCTCAGTCCAATTGTTTCTGGGCTGCAGCTCCTGTAACTTTGTTCCAGTGACTAGCCAGTTGTAACCCTGCTAAAGTACTGTTTCTTTACCTGGTGACAGGAAGTGGCAGTCTACATCTCAGCAGGTGAAGGTTATGGGAATTAAAAGATAATAATGCCAAGGTGCATGTAAAAGTGCCCAATTAAGAAAATGACCTTTATTGTAGGAGGCACACACTTCCCTTTTGTGGAAAGTGGGTCTGCTTTTTTTTTTTTTTTTAATGTGTGTGTATGTAAATGCTGGTAAGAGATTCCAGGCCTGTGTTGCTGAAGCAACCATTTGTTCAGCGTGGCCTACCTTCTTAATTAAAAGACCTATTGGCCCGAGTGTGGGATTGCTGGAGCAGCGCAGCAGAGCTCATCCACAGTACCTTGTCTCCCTAGCAAAGCTGCAGAGAACCTAGTCTAATAACAGTAAAGCGAGGAAGGTAACATCTTAACGCAGAGAGATGGATGGATTCGGGCCACCAGGATATTAAATGACGATCTACAGTCATATGTATGTGAGTGGATAGAAGAAAATATTTTCTAACTTAACATGGTGCATGTTTACTGTTCTTCAGCTAGCATGAAATGAGTTTTACAGTAGTCGTTGAATCACATAGAAGCCACAAACCACATTGTAAGGAAGAAGTGTTATAGCCTGGGCTTTAGAAGAGGGATCTGCTGCGGTTGGTCCTGCTTCCCAGCTTAGCTCTCTGACCACTACCGGAGCCTGCAGTCCCAGTCTGCCTCTGTCCTGTAATGCTTCCTCCTCCCACTTCCTCGGCCATTTGTAAAGACGTGGTGGGCATAAAGTGGCTGGGATCATCTGTGAACTGGATAAAGGACCTGAAAGCCACTCTCCTTTGTGTCTCACAGAGGATAGGCATCAGTGAAGAAACAACCTCCACCCTAGCAGTGAAGGAAAATTATCCAGTAACTCACAGAAATCCCAGCAGAAAGGAGCAGTTTGTAATGTCAAATGCATGGGCTTTTGTCTTCCGTACTATCGAAATCAGAAGTTCCCTCTAGTGATTTACTGTTGACTTGGTTATAACTATGACAACATTGCATATTTTCAAAAATAATAGGGCCTGAGATAATATTTATTCACTCGCCTGCTCATTAAACACAAGAGGCATCTACTTTATTATCAGCAATACTTGTATGAGTAATGAGAGCAAAGGCAGATCAATCATGAGCCTCACAGTCAGTTAGCTTGTAGTCTGGCTGCCAAAATAAAATAATGTAAACCATACAAACGCCGAAGGTGGAGATAAATGATAGAAGATGAAGGATGCCAGGGGTTGCAGCACAGATGCCGGCTGAGGGACTCAGGTTGTTAAATGGCCTTCTAAGTATGGGTGGCATTACAGACAAAAGCATGTTGTTAAAGGGAAGAGTGGGATTGTACTAGCAAAGTAAAACCAGAGCAGAGGGAGAAGCGCAAAGATCTAAAGTCCATGTGTCCTGTAACTATTAAGGGTTCATTACCCAGGGCCGAGCATCACCTGTTCGCTGACCATATGAGGCTCAGCCAGGCTGCATTGCCTGCTCAATGTAGTACGGGGTGCCTTCCAGAAAGCCTCGTGTATAGGTAATACACATGTTTATGTCTGTTTCATGTGAGAGTAGTGTGATTAACTTCAACATTGGAAATACGCTTCTGATTAAAAATGTGTGTGTGTGTGTGTGTGTATTATACATATATATATATATATATATATATATATATATATATATATGTATGTACTTTGGGAATGGCTAGAGCAGTTGACAGCAAACTGGGGGAAAGGGGGAAGGGAGACACCACTATTAGGGAGCTCTCGGGGTTGGGTCCTGCTGGTTAACTGGTCCTGGAAGGATAGCATACCTTTGTCACCTGGGCTGTGCTGGCTGGCTGCGTTTGTTATGCCCTACCAACCATCACTGATGCACTCAACTAGGTTGGAAGACTTCATGGCCATTTGGGAACAAAACACTAATTCTGCTCATACTGTATCAGCCCAAACCTGAGCTGTCGCTGACACCGAGACCCATAAGAATGACTCTTAGCCTGCGACTTTGGTCAGCCCTACCTGACAGGCATTAACTCCATTCCGTACAACACTTACAGCAGATGATGTAGGCTTAGAACTATAGAGGCCTGTAGGTCACTCTGGTAGAGGAAAGCTGTATAGAATATGATAGTCAGTACTCCTAAAAGAAGATGAAGCCATATGACTGCATAGAATGTGCAACTCTGCTTCTCAGAGTTAGAGCTGAAGCTTGAAACCCATATACCACATCTACTTGGAGAAGACTCACTCCCAGTGCATCCGAGCACGCATGTAGTGTGGCCAATGGATGAGTTCAAACACTTAAACCAGGCATCCGTAAGCTGTTTTAAGTAGCGATTGTAGTAGGAGGAGATCCTGGTCCTGCTGATAACAGATCTCAGACTAGAGGAGGCAACATGAAGAGGTTAACTCGGACTCCCACCCAGTTATAGCCAATAATTGCTCAAACATTTTAATCCAGAAGGACAGACAGCAGCAAAGAAGGAAACGTGTCTATAGTTTGACCCAGTTGGAACTGCACACTATACTAAAATGATTTATATAGCTACACATAAGATTAAATTGGCTTTTATATCTCTACAACCTACCTTGTAAATTACTCTTAACAGTGGCTAAAGTTGACAAAATTCTGTTCCCCTAATAATGGGGCTCAAAGTATAGCTATATCTGACAATTCCCCTGTATTGAAATAGGGTGCCCCATAATCTCAGGGTATCTACTGAGAACATTTCAGGACATATAAGGAGGAAAACTAGGTATGTCTGATTTATGTGAACAAAAACACTGCCTTGATTGAATTTCCCATCACCCCCAGTACCCATTACCGTGACTGTCCCATAATGGGCATGGACATGTTGACTTAATGAGTAATAAAACAGAATTAAATCTTGACTGCTAAGCAGTTGCTTTGCCAAAATGGGACTACGTGGACATCCCTGTCCTATTCTTAAGTAAAATGGTTAATGTGGCCTGGTTTAAATGAAAAGAGGGCCTTTGAGGTTTGAAACCCATATACCAGATCTACTTAGATAAGAGTTATTATTCCCACAGCTTCACCACCTAATGGGCCAATTTCTACTGTTTTTAAATCTACACATAACAAATGGCTCCTCGCTGTGGATTGTAATCCTAATGCTGAGGGTATACCTGTTAAAGCTACCATGCTAATTATTGTCAGTATTACTATCTGATTACCAACTGCTAAATAAAAACATTTGTAGATCTGACAAAGGGGTTAGTTTTCTATGCCTATTTTAACAGCCTGAGCCAGTTTGCCTTCACCCTCAATGGACACAGTACCCTTCTACTGGGTTACCTGTTGGGAGGGTGAGTCAACGGCTATGTCTTCGCCCAGTCTTTCTGTACACAACTCAACCACATTCATCTCTCTTCAGGAGCATGGTGATAACATCATGTTGATCACATCCCTCTCCAAAGGATTCATGTGACACATTCAGTGAGGGCATGTAAATATTCACCAGAAAACTCATCAAGGCAGATGGACCATTGGATCACACATGATAAAGCTTTTTGCCTGGAGCGGAAGAGATTACTCAGCGGTTAAGTAGCATTGACTGACTGTTCTAGAGGTCCTGAGTTCAGTTCCCAGCAACCACATGGTGGCTCAGAACCATGCTTATAGGAGTGTGTGTCTGAAGACGGCTACAGTATACTCATATACATAAAATAAATAAATAAATCTTTAAAAAATCACAAATTAAAAAAAAAAAAAAAACAACTTATTGCCACATCAGTCAACTTCCTGAAAATTCTAACTTCTGAAGGCAACATAGATCTTACTTCGTGTTTTACTTAAGTACATTTGTCTAATGACTCACAATGGGCCCACTTTAACTGGGCTTCTGTGCAACAAAAGGCTCTAGAAACTGTAACCTAGCCTTACATGTCAGTGCTTTGGAATTCCACCGGCCGCCTGAAGTCTATGGACCATAGCTGTGAGTTATCTCTTTACACCTGATAACTCCTTAGCTCCGTGCTGTCTGCTATCAGGGTAAACGTACTGGCTAAATACTGAGCTAGTCTAGCTAGTTGTATGCCAAGGGATCTGAATCTGAGACTTTCTACATTTAACTGCCTACTAAACTAAATAGAAACAGCATCCAAACCTTAGCGAAGGATTTTTGCTATACAATAGAGCCATAGGGCATAGTCTATCTGTTGTGGAATGTTTCCTCTAGTCCTTCTCTCTTGCTGGTACCTTAGTACTGGTGAAAGTTGTTTCATTCCCAGACCCTTGAATAACTATTTCTTAAATAACTATTCCTTAAATTTAAGTGAGTTAACAACAAAGTGTGTTTATACACTTCACACATGGTGTTACCGCCGTGATAAGCAATGGAGCTTGTTGGAATGCTGTCAGTTTGTAGGCCTGAGCTGAAATGTCCCTGATAACAGAACACAACCCAGAAAT
This sequence comes from Micromys minutus, assembly GCF_963924665.1. NCBI lineage: Eukaryota > Metazoa > Chordata > Mammalia > Rodentia > Muridae > Micromys > Micromys minutus. The sequence goes on along the minus strand of NC_137963.1, from coordinate 13,731,740 downwards.
AGGCACATGTGGCTCCTTAAGCACTGGATACACTTGTCTGCAATCAGCCTCACTTGCTCAGGACTACATACTCTTGGACCATTGCTGCTGATCTGTTCATTTGTTGGGCCAGTGGCAGCAAAAGCAGGTTCCTACCTAAGACTGCATTTTTGGAAGACAACACTGAACTGCTTTCCCTAATATAAATGAACATTAAATACACACATACTCCATCTATGTAAAGGCCTTCCTCCAGCAGTGCAGACATGGAGGTCAGCGAGAATGCACTTGTCCCCCCCTCATAGTTCATCTCCTGTCAAAGTATTGACTGGGACTTTGGCTTCCAGATTCATGGTGTCCTCATAGAGAGCCAGAACTGTTACTTTAAGCAACTTCAAATTCCATTTAACAAAACAGTGCATGTTTCAGCTATCAGATGTCAGGGGGACGTTACAATAAAGATCCTGAATCTACCTTTGATAAAAATTTCAGAAAGCTTTTCAAGCCCTATGTCTCTCTGCTTCCCTTCAGACTCACATCTGGGCAAACTGATATATAAAAAAAAAAATCATAGGTATTTTCACTTTGGCTGCCATAGCAGAGATCAAACTAGGTAAGTTTCTTATAAGCTATGGGACCAAAATCCAGCTCCTGTCTATACTCTGTATCACCACAACTGTATAAAAGCCAAACTTGCTGGACAAGGAGGACGCCAATGTCCATTCCACACTGGATGGGGGAAAGCCCATGAGGCTTCAGTCTTACACAGGGAATTACAGGCAGCTGATTAAAGCTGGGGGCAGGAGACATACATCCTTGCAATAAGATTTGATGAAAATGAGAAGCTGAGAATCTGAAGAACAAAGAGAAGTATTCTGCAACACCCCTCATGTGAAAAGCATTGGAGAGATCAGGAGTTCAGGGTCCTTATCTAAACATAGTAAAAGCAATATGCAGCAAACCATCAGCTGGTATCAAATTAAATGGAGAAATACTTGAAGCAGTCCCACTGAGGGACAAGGATGCCCACACTCTCTACGTATCCAATATAGTACTCAAAGTTAGAGCTAAAGCAATAAGACAAGCAAAGGAGATCAATGGGATATACAAATTGGAAAAGACGTCAAGATATTACTATTTGTGGATGATAGAATACATAAGAGACAGAAAAAAAAAACTACCATAGAATTTCTACAGCTGATAAACAGCTTTAGCAAAGTGTTTGGATGTAAAATTAAGTCAAGCAAATCTTCCTTTATACAAATGATAAACAGGCTGAGAAAGAAAATAGGGAGATAACACCCTTCACACTAGGCACAAACGGTATAAAATATCTTGGTATAATTCTTATCAAGCAAGTGCAAGATGCATACAACAAGATCTTCAAATCCCTGATAGACAAAGTAGAAGAAGGTCTCAGAAGATGGAAAGAGGTGTGCTAAGATTAACATAGTAAGAATGGTCATCCTACCAAAAGCACTCTACAGATTCAGTTAAATCCCCATCAAAATTCCAACATGGTTTTTCATAAACATGGGAAGAGCTTTTTTCAGTTTCATTTGGAAAAACAAAACAAAAAACCAAGATGGCATAAACAATTTTTTGAGTTTTATTTTAACAGCAGACTGCACTTATTCTTTTTAAAAGTGTTTTTATTTTCATTGCTAAGTTTTTTTTAAAGATTTATTTTATGTATGTGAGTACACTGTAGCTGTCTTTAGACACACCAGAGGAGGGCATCAGATCCCATTACAGATGATTGTGAGCCACCATGTGGTTGCTGAGAACTGAACTCAGGACCTCTGGAAGAACAGTCAGTGCTCTTAACCGCTGAGCCATCTCTCCAGCCCAGCATAAACAGTTCTAACAATAAAATCACCATCCATGACCTCAAACTCTACTACATACAGAGCAATAGTGATAAAAATCACACGGTACTAGTACAGAGACAGGTCGATCTATGGAATAGAATTGAGGACCCACAAATAAGCCCATATACTTATGGACACTTGATCTTTCATAAAGAAGCCAAAAATATACAATGAAAAAGAAAAGCATCTTCAATAAATGGTGCTGGTCTAACTGGCATTCTGTACATAGAAAAATGAAAATAGATACATATTTGCCACCTTGCACAAAGCTCCCGTCCAAGTGAATCAAGGATATCAGCATAAAACCAGATAGACTGAATTAAATAGAAGAGAAAGTGGAAAAGAGCCTCAACCCATTGGCACAGGGAAAAATGCCCTAAACAGAATGGCTCAGGCTCTAAGATCAACAATTGATAAATCTGACCTTATGAAACTGAAAAGCTTCTGTAAGGCAAAAGACACAGTCAATAGGACAAATCTGCAACCTACAGATTAGAGGAATGGGTTAATATAAAAAACAAAACAAAACAAAACAAACAGACAAACAAAAAACCTCAAGAAGCTAACCTCCAAAACAACCAAATAACCCAATTTAAAAATTGGAGTACAGAGATAAACTGAGAATTCTCAACTGAGGAATCTCAAATGGCTGAGAAGCACCTAAGGAAATGTTCGACAGCCTTAGTCATCAGGGAAATGCAACTCAAAACAGCCCTGACATTCCACATTACACAAATCAGAATGGCTAAGATTTCAGGCAACAGCAGATGATAGCAAGGATGTGGGAAAAGAGGAACACTCCTTGGTACAACCACTCTGGAAATCAATCTGGTAGTTCCTCAAAAAATTGGAAATAGTTCTAACCTGCAGACTAAATATACCACTCCTGGGTATTTACCCAAAAGATGATCTAACATATAACAAGGACACATGGTCCACTATATTCATAGCTGCCTTGTTTGTAATAACTAGAAGCTGGAAACAACCGAGATGTCCCTCCATGGAAGAATGGATACAGAAAATGGTACAGTTAGACAATGGAATACTACTCAGCTATTAAAAATGATGACTTCATGAATTTTGCAGGCAAATGGATGGCACTAGAAAAGACAGTCCTGAGTAAGGTAACACAGACCCAAAATGACATAGTTTGTACTTTAGTAGCTATTAGCTTAAAAGCCCAGAATATCCATGATATAAATTGTAAACCATATGAAGCTTAACAAGAAGAAAGGCCAAAGTGTGGGGCAGAAGGGGGAACAAAATAATCACAGAAAGTAGAGGTGGGGAGGGTCCTTGGTGAGAGGGAACGGGGGGGGGGGGGTGGAAAGGGGGTGGGATTCAGGTACAGGAAGAGACAGTAGAGAATCCAGAGGGTCGGGAGAATGAGTAGAAATATGTAGCAATGGGAGGTAGGGGACAGGGACAGGGTGGGGGTGGGGGAAGGAAGCACCACTAGAAAGTCTCAGACACCAGGTATTTAAAAGGCTCCCAGGACCCAAAGGGGATGACATTAGCAGAAATACCCAACACAGGGGGGATAGAACCTGAAGAGACTACCTCCAGTAGATAGGCATGGCCTTCAGTTGAGGGAAGGGGCCACTCACCCATTTCAAAAAAAAAAAAAAAAAAAAAAAAAAGAAAAAAAGAGTTGAGACCATCTCACCTTGGGATTCATCAACCAAAGAGTTTACATGGGTGGGTTCATGGCTCCCACTACATACATAGTAGAGGATTGCCTTATCTGGCCTCAAAGGGATGGGAGGCACTAGGTCCTGTGGAGGCTTGTTGCCTCAGTGAAGGGGGATTCTAGAGAAGGTGGGAGTGGGTAGGTGGAGTACCTTTTTAGGAAAAGGGGAGATGGGGGAAGGGATGAGGGCATTGCTGAGGGGAGATGGGAAAAGGGAACAACATTTGAAATGTACATTAAATAAATAAATAAATAAAATGAAGGAGTATTTGGAGAGAGAAAGGGTAAGAAAAACGTTGTAATTAAAATACAACCACAAAAATAAATAACAGGCTAAACTAGTTTTCTTTTCTGTCCTGTCTGAACTGTTGGGAGCCCCCTCTGGTCTTCCTCAAAAATTTCATTATATAAGCAATACATCATTTCATATCCTGTAACATATGTGTCTTACCACCGGCCTCAATATTATTTGGTGTGTGTGTGGGGTGCACTCCCCTACTTTAGAAAGACAACAGAGCTTTAGTGTTGCCTATTGAAAATGACTTCATCATATGATATATGAGAACGTGGCTAAGTTTAATTTCAGAGCAGCCACATGTGGAATGACATTCAATATTGAAACTTACAAAAAAAACACTAAACCTATAAATCTCTTAAGCCTTGGGCTGTGAAAGTTGTTTGACTTGCTTAATGATTCTGTAAAGATATCAGGAGTGAAGTTAAATGGCATGGCTTGAGGGACACAGACACGTGATCCAAGTACCATCTCACCTGATCCAGGACTTAGAAGCTGGCTCTAGAAGAATGAGTTTGCACCAATTGATACATTGAAAAAAGAAAAAAAAAAAGATCACAAAATGGGGAACGGATGTACCAAATCCAGTCAGAGACGTAATTGCAAGTGAAAGAAGGAAAAAAAAAATCAAAACCCTTCCATTCTACTCCAAAGACAGCAGCCACTGATACACCATTTTTTTTTTTTTTTTTTTTTTTTTTTTTTTTTCTCCTCAATGATTTCCAGCCACTTGGTATGTATGAAGGCTCTTCTTAAATATCTTAAAATGTCTTGCACAAATAAAATTGAGCCCACCCTGAACAGCATAAGCAGCCTTTCTGGATGCAATAAAGACCATCTAAAGAAAATGTCACAGACAATACAGAGTCTGGTGGAGGAATAGCTCCGCAGAGAAGCAAACTGCAAAGAGGAACTTAGCTTTTATTCTGGGAGATGTTGCCTTCTGTGATTTCAATATCTTTTGCAACTGGGTTCCAATTCTCTCATTTTTCAGGTATTAGCCTCTTGCACAGTGGACTGGTATATATCTAATTGCCTTTTAGTTTTGCCAGTTTTATCGTCTAGGAAGCCCAGACTCAGCATGCTCAAGCTGACTTCAGCTCTGCCACATCCAATGCCCATTCCTCACTCCACGTAAGGAGCAGCAGCAGCCATTCAGGCTGTAGAGCCCGGAGGCTAGAACCTTCTCTAGCCATTTCACTGCCTTCCACTTGCAGTTGACTCATAAAGGCCTTATTTGCTAACGCTTAAGCACAGTTTGTCTCACTCCCTGTATCAGGTATCTGTTAGGATCACAGGTTAGTTGTCAAAGCTTGTAGTACTGAACCCTGTAGTATGTGAACCTAGGTGGAATGCCCCTAGGTCATTGAAAGAATGCCCTCAGAAGACAGTTTTTAATGAAGCTCCTTATTAATTTTTTGGAAATAATTGTTTTTTTTTTTTAAAAGGCTGTATCTGGTCTCGTGTGGTTCTCATTTCTGATTCATGATGTAACTTCTTGCCCTCCTACGCCTGTTCACCTCTCATCTCTCTGAACACCAACACAAATATTCTTGATTGATCTGAGGGCTTTGAAACTCTAAAACTAAGTTAAACATCTTTTTATGTAGCTTAGGTCATATATTTTTGTACTGTGCAAAGGTAGCTCGTCATTACACACAGAACTAGCAACTGGATATATTTTCACATCTGTTTATTCATTTCTTTATCCTCAGGACAACCAGCCATTATGCTGTCCTTGTTTATTGTTCTTGGAACACTACTGTAGCTTCCTAGATTAGAGTGTCTTAATTCTCTCTGACTGGTTTCCCTTTAGCAAATTATCTCAACTATGAAATAACTGGAGTCTTCTTCCTTTATGGATTCACCTATTCTTTGTGTTCATGCAAAGTCACAGAGGAAGAAAAGAAAGCTCAACCCATTTTTAAGGGTGTGGTCTAGACACTCTCACTAAAGCTGTTTCAAGACAAAAATTAGATACATGGCCTCTTGTTTTCCACCTCAATCTAGAAAGGGAGTTTCTACCATCTGAGTCTAAATCCTCTTCCTTTGAGAAAATTCACTGTTCTAAAGATCTTGTTACTTCCCTCTATATTGATAATTATATTACACCGCAGATCTTTTCTTTCTTAAATATTAATCATTTTTATGCACCAAATGTTAGGGACTTTTTCAGCTATGATCTCCCAGAGAAAGAGGCTTCCATACTTCTGGACATCCAAGGAAAGGGTTAGACTCAAGGTCTTGAGAACAAGGGCTCTAAGGAGGGAGGTTTGAGGTGAGGGATAGCAAGTCAGGTGAATACTAAGATCAGGGCCAACCCAGTGGGGCATGACAGTCAGTGTCTAAGATCTGGCTTAGAGTCTGCTTTCTGTTCCTGATTGCCTCTTTCTCTACTCTCCCTGACTAAATACATTGATTTACTGCAGAGAGAAATGCTTCTGAAGTGCTGCCTATGACTAAATGATATCAGAAAGTAAACAAGGAGGGTGCCGAAAACACAGAGAAAGGAAGAGAAGTTCTCATCTGCCATCTCTCTGGCTTTTGGTAACTTATTTTATTCCTAAGCCCCCTACATCTTAGTTTGCTACTCATACTTCCTGGATAATGAGTTCCAGTACGTGGTACCTTTGTGAAAGGAATGTCATGGGTCATGTAGATTTTGGAGTCAGAGAGTCTTAGAATGCTTCTGCCTGTTCCCAGCTGTGAGACAACAAGCAGACTCTACCTCTGTATTCTTTTTGGACAATATAAGCTCAGTGTTTGGTTGGGTGGGCACAGTCCACACATTCCACTTTGACACCAGGGCAGGCTGTCTGACAACACTGCTTTCTTCTGTTTCCACCACCATGATCATGCAGAACTCATCTTCAAAGGCTCCCAGATTAGCCAAGGAAAAGTATCCATGGCTTAATAAGTGCCATGGAAAGAAGGCAAATGTCTGTCACTACTATAGTCAGGAACAGAAAGAGCTACACCATGATGCTTTCTGATTGGGAAAACCAATAATATGAATGATCATTGCCGGATTAATTATGTATCAATAATAAATGAACATCATAATAGCTAGCATTTCTTGGCATTTATTATATGTCAGGTTTAATGACAGTCATTTTATAAAGATTATTTCATTTGATCCTCATTCTCATAACAATAGAGTAATACAATTGTTACTGGTCTCACTTTAAAGATTACAGAAACTGAGACTCAGAGTACAAAAATGCCTTAATCTAAGTCACATATCTGACAATGGGACAGATGTCTCACACATAGCCTGGTGTTCGTGTGTGTGTGTGTGTGTGTGTGTGTGTGTGTGTGTGTGTGTGTGTGTTACTTATTGAGTAGGCACATTGAATTATGCTGAGTTCTTACTGTGGACCAATTGGTCATCATAGGACCCCATGGCATTTTCATAACCTCCATTGTGTATGATGGAGATGCTTTTCCAGCTATTTGTTGGTGCTTCCATAATTGGCATGCTATTTTTACTTCATTTGCATCATCTGGTGATTCGGTACTTTCTACTTGTGACATTTCTCAGCGGTCCATGGTGATTTTGCACCTTCTCTAAGTACTAAGTACATTGCTGCATAAACTGTCCTCTACTCTTCCATAAGAACAGGGATGGCTAACATACACAAGAAAGGAGCTAACACAAGCTTCATTGTTTCCTAGTCTCAGTCCTTGGCAGACATTGTGAAACAATCTCTCTGTATTCTTTACTACTGAGATGAGTCCTAGCCCCAAATCTCTTTCAACACAGTACTCCAAGCATTCATTACCATCCGATTGTAATGGTCCCAAGAAACCATATAAAATAAATATAGGTCTGGCTAGATGATTTCCACTGTCTCTTCCTTCTTACTTTTTAAGGTTTTTGTCACTTTACCTTATAACACTGCCCATAAACTAAGATTTAGAAGCCAGTTGTGCTGAGGAGAACTGGTGAGGAGATTATTTCTACATCTGCTGAAGTTGAGAGCTAATCCCCGAGTCTTAGCTTTCCTTCCATTTGTTCAGCTGCCATAAGAGGAATGGAACATGTGAACAAACGGGTCCCTTGGGTTTCACAGCAACAGCTAAAGAGCTCTCTGAGGCTGCTGTGGTGTCATTGTGAAGAAGTTGCAGTGGGAAATTCTCACCCTTGGCACCCCAGCCTTACACATCCCTTAAATCCCCCCCCCCCCCAAGAAACAATGGCCCAGTGGCCCACCCACTAAGGGACTTGCTTGAGTAAATAATTCTCAGGAGAACGATAGAAATGTACTGGCTGTTAACAATCTGACCCTATAGTCCCAGACGGGGTCTTGACGCATATGCTCACTAACCAACAGGTTCAAAGGACAATATGCTTAGCCAATGCATTTAAATTATAACCTTGCTGATGTAACCTGCACCCCTATAAAGTATAAAAACTGCTTGTAACAGCCTTTTGGGGTCATCTCTCTTCTGGATGTAGGCCACCCCAGGGCACTGGATTAATAAACCTCTTGCTTTTGCCCCAATCGCTGCCTCCATGTCTCTTTGAGAGGGTGTCTCCTGGATACAAATGCTCTTTCATTTGGAAGAACACTGATTTTTGTGATTAAAGCTGCCTGGGTTCAAATCTTCTCTCTGCCAGGCTTCCTGTTGTGAACTATTGACAAGTCTAAGCCTTTGTTTCCCCAATCATGAAATACAGAGAGCAATGCCTACTTTCCAAATCTGTTGTGAAAAGTAAATTGGATGAAGTAACGCATGTGAAAGTGCCTTGTAAGTTGCACTGTGCTGAGCACATGGAAAAAGATTATTATTCTTGGTATACACCCAGAAGTAAAACAACAACAACAACAACAACAAAAACCCTAGGGTGTTCCATTCCAGATGGACTCAATCTAAAACGGGGAACGAGTGCTTTTTTTTTTTTGGTAGTTTTATCTTGTGGAAACAACAATCTTATGGGCCTATTCATGTTTAATGAACCACATCCGGTATCGCCTTTTTGCATGGTTCTGAAAAGAAATAACTGGGCTTTCTCCTCTGGTGTGCTGCAAAGTAGGTGTCCAGCTTATGTGTAGCCTCCTCCATCTCTCACAGTTTGCTATAAGAAACAACAATACTTCATTGCTACACCAAGGGACAGGGATGTTTGGCCAGCTCTCCATTCTATGTTGGTCCAAAATAAAGATGAATGTGGCTAGGCTGAACATTTTAACGTATGCTACAGTTGAGGAAAATAAAGTAGGCCCTGAGTTCACACAGTTTGGCAATAAAGGAGACAGGCTTCTCTGAGTGCAAAAAAAAAATAATTAATATTCTCAAATCTTCCACAAAGTGCTTCTGAACAGCAGAAGCCTTCATTGTTCTAGAATCAGGAACTCACTGAGAGCACAAGAAGGATATGTATACATTCTTTCCCAATAAAATACGAATAGAAAGAACACTTAGACTTAGATACTAAGACATATATGACTATCCCAGGCATTCATCACTGATTATATAAATACACATCACTGATCAATGCTTAAGCACGATGCCACAAATATGTACCCAGCAAAATGATCTCTGCTGTCACAGAGCTTCCATAGAGGTAACAGAGATCGACACAGACCATGAATGTAAAGTGACACGCTGAGATTAGGTGTATGTACCAAGTACACATCCTTCGGAGAGTGCCAGGAAGATGTCCACCTTAGCCTGATTCTCCTTGAATGGTCTCCCGAAAAAATAACATTTGAGTTCATTGATCAAAAATTATCCAGCCTAGGATGGTCATTAACCAGAAGAAATCTAAGTGTCAAAAGAATAACAGATTTCCTTAGCATCTGAAGGAGGGTAATAAGACTGAACATGGCACTGAAGAGCTTGGATGGGGACAGATGGCACCGATAGGAACTTAAGGCTGTGGAAATGAGTATCAATGTTATCCTTCCTGCAGTGATGAGAAAGTCTGTCAGGAGTCTGAAGCCAATGAACAACATAATAAGACCTCAGGGTTTATCTGTGATGGTTAAATTTATGTGGTACATGGATGGAACCATGGGAGCATAGATGTCTGGTCAAACATCCTAGGGATGTGGGAATGAATGACTTTGAATGAGGCTACTATTTAAACTAGTGGACTGTAGGAAGCAGTGAGGCCTCTCTAATGTGAGTTGGCCTCATCTAAGCCATTGAAGGCCTCAACAGAACAGTTAGGCTGACAACTGAGCTGGAAGAATGACTCTTTCTGGGCTGCTCTAACCTTGCTGATCATTTTTTTGTGCTTTCAGACCCTCACATCAATATTCATCCTTCTTAAGCTTTAAGCTTCCAGCTTCTAGACTAGAACTGCGTAGGCCATAAACCCAGTAGCCTAGAAATAAATTATCATTTCATCTGGGTCTCTAACTCCTTAGTGAAACTATGTAAACCAGTTCATCAAAATGAGCCTATGACTGTATCTCTTTCTCGTGTGTGTGTGTGTGTGTGTGTGTGTGTGTGTGTGTGTGTGTATGTGTGTGTTTCATTCTGCTGGCACTGCTTCTCTGGAGAACCCGAGTGTTAGGAGTGCTGTGTGGTATAGACTAATATGTGACAAGAGTAGCTTTAGGTAGGAGAGTAATACTGGAATTGAGACAAGCTGTGATGGCCTATGTAGGTTCAGCAGGCTATGGCAAGGTGGAAATGATGAGAGCTTCCAGGAACTATGAGGAAATGCAAGTTGATAATATTTGAGATGGTTTGGAAATGAGGCGAAGTGTAAGAGAAAAAGAGGTGCTGAGGATTTGTAGGCTCTGGCTCTGCCTCTAAACAGATAAGGGCACTTTTCACTACAACTGTAGAAGAACACTAGGTTTTGTGGGGTTGAGTTCATGCTGCAAGAGAACAAGCAGGAGAGCAAACCTTGAAGGAAGGCTTGGAACAGGAAGTGTAAGTGATGGTTTGAAGGACCCTAGGAGATTTCGCCAGACTTACAGCTACTGCCTCATGTCAAGAATAGGCCAAGTTCCATTCTCTACCCATAGTTCATGGGAGGAGCAGGAATATTCTTGGAAAAAAAAACCAAAAAACAAAATAAATAAACAAACAAACAAAGCACAGAATTACTGACTGATAGTCCCCTGACCCTCTGATCCCAGATAGTGTTCGAATGGTGTCATAAGCATGCTAGCCAATAGGTTCAAAGGTCAATATTCTTAGCCAATGAGTTTAAACTGTAACATTGCTGATGTAACCCACACTCCTAAAAAGTATAAAAACTGCTTGTTATAGCCATTTGGGGCCACCTTCTAGTCACTTGCCATGAGGTGCTGTTTGAGGGTTGACCCAAAGAGCTGGAGAATAAACCTCTTTTGTTGATATCAAACTCCGTCCTCATGGCTCACTTGGGGGGGTGGTCTCTCAGTTGTTAAGACTCACTTTGTGTCTTACAGTATATGTTGAGGTCATAGTGTAGGGGCAACAGAGAATAGAATAGATGGACACAAAGGTAGCCGAGGAACAGAAAAGCATGCCTCCTGTGCATCTTGACTGGTTTGTCAGTGAAGGACAAGCCTGCAAACAGGAGATGAAAAGCAACAGGCAGGGAGGGAGGAGAGAGCACGGGAAGATCTGGTTTCATACGAGCAAGCCCAGAAAAGCATCAAGCTGGAGGCAGTAGACTGTCAAATGCTACTGAAAGGTCAGGCGAGATGAGAAAAAGAAAAAAATCGGCCCCAGGTTATGAAATCACTGGGGAAGTCATCTGGCACCCTGGCAGTCTCAGATCCCCAGAACAAGCCCTTTCATGTCTCCTTGCTGACTTTGAAGCAAGTCCCCTCAGGAAAGAAGAGAGCTCTGGGGAGTTCTCTAGCTCACAACAGCCCTTGGCCACACCTGTCAGCACAAGAGGATGTGACTGTTGACTGCATCTTGCTATTCTCCTCTTTTATCCAGATGCCCTGATCTGCCTTTCCAACAGCCAAAAAAAGGAGCCCAGGAATGTTCCAGTTGATTTTCAGAAGTGCGTGATAATTCAGATGGAAATTCAATCCCTGGAATTATCCTGGAAATGTAAAGTAGAGGTAATACACCCTTTTAAAAAGGGTTTGTCTGCTGGAGCATCTCCCAAGATTCAAGAACATTTTAGAAGAAATGCTGAGCAGATTGTTTTTTCATGGGGTACCAAGGCTTGGGGGGGGGCTCTCTGCTTGGGAGATTTAAGCTGCTTTAATTCTAGACTCTGTCTGCTTCTTTGGATTTGGGTTCCCCTCTGGCCTCCCTCCTCTTCATCTGCCTCCTTTTTATTCTTCCTGTTCACTCACAGGGGTTAAACAATCATTTCCCATATTCATATCCATCGACTTATAAAGTCATCCTTTGAGTAAAATAAAAGACAACTATAAACTAAGCTGTAAGGTATGGTAATTTCTATGTCCGCAGAAGAGTATGTAGGAGAAAGTGTCACCCACCCTGGTTGATTCCTGCCAGGCCTGCCTTTACAACCCCTTCCTCTAGTTCTAAGGCTGTAGCTGAACTCACTGGGCCACTTCTCCCCTCTAGAACAATCTGAAACATTCCTGACCCTGTATCAAACCACAAGTATTGGTAGTACAATCTCAATTACTTGTCTCCAACCTCTAAATACATACTTGGGGTCGTTGTGATCCAAATGGGCAGAGGAGACAGTAGGATGAGGATGATGATTAGTTGTTCCAAGTCAGTACCAGAGACATCTATCCACTGATTTATTCTCTTATATAGACCATACGACCACCCAGCTTGCAAATATGAAAACTGTGTCACAAAGCGAATCTACTTGCTTATCATCACACAACTAGCCAAAAGTATGCCTGCTGGGTCTGCCATGGCCTTGGGATTTGATTCCTGCCCCTGGGACAGAGTAAGCAGATCTGGGGCTACATAAGTGTTGTTGACTGCTGTGGGCATAAAGGTTGTTTGTATAAAATTGTACATATTTTACATTCTTCCTTCAAGGAATGTCCTCTCTGCTAACGTTAATGACTCCACTCCACGATAATCAGAGATATTATGAGGCTAGGAGACTAATGTCTGGCTGATAATGATGTCTTAACAAAATGCTAAATTCTGGGACTTTCAGGACTCTGTGAAGAAGTACTTAACAGAGGCAGGCAGACCTCTGAATTCTTTCAAATTGTTAAAAGAAAATGTGTGTTTGTTGTCTCCTAAGAGTGGAGTCACAAGCCACTTTTTCATAGGTGAATGGGAGGAAAACCTGGAGTAAATGTCTGGATTAATATGTAAAATAAAAGTCTGGGCTTATGACCTGCAAGAGAAAATGATTGGAGAACTGTCTCTAGTAAATAATAGCAAGAGAAGGAGAGAGAGAGAGAGAGAGAGAGAGAGAGAGAGAGAGAGAGAAACAGAGAGAGACTGAGAGAGAGACAGAGCGCTGTCTAGAGATCTCCAGAGAAAGAAAAAACAGAGAGAAATAAGGCCGAAAATGTTTCTCCAGGAGAACATAAGTCTCCAGCTTGGACCCAGGATTTGCGGCCACGTTGTTTTTGCCGCTTTCAGACACCCCTTCTCTCAGAACCCCTCTCCAAGCAGATGCTGGTCCTTGGCCTGTGACTGATTTTAAGGATGACTCCACCGATTATGAAACTTTGTCTTATTCATAAATGAAAGATGTTATTCATGAATGACTTTAGAAACAATCATAGCTAAAGACTCAGTATCAAGGTCCCAGATTAATAGAACGTGCAGCTAGCAAGGCAGACGATGAAATAAAGCCCCAGTTGGGGGTGGAGGGATACTGCCACATGATGCTAGCACAAGACACTCAGAATGTTACATGGGCTTTGAGGAAGGCCTGGAGACCCAGGTGATGGTTATAGAAACCTGATTGCCCGAGCAGTTTACATGCTAATCTTGCCTAGGATTTCTAGCTTCCAGGGGTGATTTCAGATACTAAATTGCATTTAGTGCACCCTTTTTCTGGATTAGGGTCAGTTCAGGTACGGCTTTACTGAACTACCACATCCTGCAGGCTCCTCCAGTTTGATGGAAGCTCAAGTCCCTTTATCTGCCTCTCTGGATCTTTTCCTTCATCTTCGGCACACCCAGGGGCTATTATCCTGACTTTTACCTTTCCCCTATTACAGAAAGGAAAATTCTCAGACCCTTTATTCTTTCTACGGAAGGCACTATTAACTAAGCTGAGCTCTTTTCCCCAGTAGCTACTCCTCAAATGGCTAAACCAGCAAATAAGAACTTTAGGCGTGGACAGGGTGAGGGCGTTTCTCATAGAGGGATCTGTGGTACAGAGAGCCTACTTTCTCTTTCCCTTCAGCAAAGGGAAGAGTATATACCCTTTACTTCTTTGCTTCCTGGGGTAAATCGTATGACTCAGCAACTTTAGAGTGTATAAAAATGTTCATCATTGTTTTTCAGGTCCTGTTGGACTTTTCTCTGGCATGGTCCTTCTAGTTTAAGAAAAACTATACATTTCTGTTGAATTCCAATGGCACATGTAGCTCATAGGCAGAAACAAAGATAGCAGTCACACATTAGGAAGGGCTGGGGCCAGGTCTAGATTCTTCAGGTGATGTCTACAATTTTCATCTTATTTTAAGCTATTGTTTTTCATGTCCCTATTAGTAGGAAATTTTACCTGGTGTGTTTTAGGGAATAAAGGCATGAGAAACCTGATAACTTGAAAGCTACTAGGTCAGTGGTTATCTACAAAATCTAGATGTGTCCCACTTGGTGGATGCTCAGGCTCCTCCTCCCAAAAGCTCTGCTCCTAGATAACAGCCACAAAGCCCAGATCTAACTGGCCTGGGTTCTAGTGGTTTAGCAGATGCTGATTTCCCATAACCGACAGCTCGCAAGAGAAATACCATCAATGATCTGAATCCAAAGTGTTCAAAACATCCTTTTTCATTTTATAACCTCCACAGTGTTTTGTATTATTCCTCATTATCAAAAAATAAATCAAGAATTCTGATGGGCCGTAGGAGGGAGAGATAAAGAAAGAAACAGTGAGAATGGGTATTTTGGCTTCAGAGCATCTGTATATTCTTCTCGGAGCAAATATAGACCACGAAAGACATAAAAATATATGCAGAATGAAAGAAAATGCAGAGAAATAGAGCTCCAACATCAAAGTCCTTGAAGGACAGACAGGAGACTTCAGTTGCTCTTTTAACTTTACTTCTCCCATATTTCTTGTAACAGATTCCACTTTTATTACAAAGAATGGACTGTTTTTCAACAAGGAAGCCTAAGCCCTGAAAGCAACTAAGGATGGAGATGGGGTGACATTTAACATCACAGTAGTATTCCAGGCCCTGAATAGGGCATGAAGCAAATTAGTTCGGTGGCCACAGCAAGAGAGGGTTTTTATAAACATAACCTAATTGTGTTACTTCAGAGTCCTGAAGCTTATTGCCCCGCTTAATGATGCGTGTCGTTATTTATAGGGTGGTACAATGAGACTTCTATTGATTTAATGCACTTCCTTAAAGACTGTCATTGTCATAGCCATAAAACCAAGCTATTCCCTGACAACTCAATTATGTCCTCTGAGCCTATAAACTAACCATACCCCACACAGTTGCATGCAGGAAGCAGGCAGGGGTGCAAACAGCTAGGGATGCAGAGCCTCCAAAGGCACAAAGAAAGGCTATAGATATGGCCAAGGTAAATTCAGGGGTTCTGTTTCATAGGCATTGTCAGCAGCTCCCAAGCACTAAAGTTGCCAAGAAGTAGCTTCTCTTTGCCATGATATGTGGAGCTGTGACTTAGCACAGGCTTCCCCCTCTCATTGAATTTTAATGTCCACAAAGGCAAATTGGACAGCTAAATTCAATGAGGACTCCAAGGGCCACAGTGTTCTGTGGGTTGCACTTATGAGTTAAGGGTTTCCTGGAGCCAGGTTGTTAAGTCCCGTGGAGAAGGTACAAGCAGGTTTGTATCATCAATCCTCACCCTTTGTGATCAAAAGCATTTCTTTCACAATTAATTGGTATCGACAATATTAAAAATAATAGGAAGCAGTGTAATATAGCTGGAAAAAGAAAAGGAAAGGAAGAAATAAAATGGCTTTTGTAGGTAGATAGTTCCAACGGTGAGTTCCAACATTAGCCCTGCTATTTGTCAGCTATGTCTTTATGGGTACTTGACTCAGTGTGTTGGAGATTCGGTTTCTCAACTGTGAGACTCCATTTCTCAAGTACACTGACCTATCAATGTGTGCTGCTAGGAGACATTTCAGTGGTTAAAGTGCTTGCTGTATAGTCAGCAATCTTGGGGACCAGGGTTTGAATCTCTAGTACAAATATGAATGCTATGCAGGCAGAGCAGGCTGCTTATAATCCATCACTTGGAAGGCGGAGAACAGGAGGAGCTCTAGTAAGTTGGTTCAACTGAGAGATGCTGCCTTGATGGGCAAGGGAGAAATGGTCAAGAAGAATTCCTCATGTCAACCTTGGGCATCTACATAGGAATACGCCTATACACATACACAGGTATACATTTATACTCATGCGAAGAAACATACAACACATACACACAAAGTAAAATACAACCTTACATACATGTAATATTCCCAGCTTTGTAACATGCTAGTTTATATACATCACCTCCCCCTTTATATGGGGTAGGTGCACAGGAATAGTTATTGAAGTACACGTTTCACATGAAGGGAACACTGAGGACCAAGGGAATGTCAGAGACTAGTCTTCTGCACTAAACCATCTTAGCATGAAAAATAAATATTTGTTGACAGCTGAGAAGCAGAAAAATTGCAGACATGGTGACTTACCATGAAAAAAAGAATCCCTCTGTGGCAGACACTTGATACTGTCTAGTGGAACTTGAGGAGTAGGAATGACAGTTGTTCCTGGCTTCTCCCAAAATGTCTAAAGAGAAGGTATCATGTAGATACCACCCTTATCCTCTGTCTTTATCTCTGGCAACTGTTTCAAGGGGAAAGCACATTTGAAAACTGAAGAACCCTAAAGGCTTTCTCCAGTCTTACACCCACCTCAGGTCAAGGCTAGACCAGGTTCCAGATTCCTGCCTTGGGTCAAGGCTAAGCCAAGTTCTATTTTCCACTCACAGAAACATTCTTGAGTAGAAAATTCTCCAAATGTACTGACTAATGTTTGCTGGCCAATAGATTTAAAGGTCAATATGCTTAGCAAATAAGTTTGAACTGTAACCTTGCTGATGCAACCTGTGCCTCTAAAAAGTATAAAAACTGCCTGTAATCGATATTCATGTAATAGCTATTCGGGGTCACCTTCTAGTTACTTGCCATGGGGGGGCTGATTGCGGCTCAACCCCAACATGCTGGAAAACAAACTTCTTGCTTTTGCATCGAATTCTGTTCTCGTGTTTCACTTGGGGGGGGGGGGGTCTCCAGGTAGTTAAGACTCACTTCAAGTCTTAAAAAAATCAAAACAAAACTATAAGTCTACAATATAAGAAAAGAGTTCAAATACTCGAATGAAAGAATCCTGAGGCAATATGTTCCCTGCCCTTGACCGTTGTGAAGTAAAGCTCGGAGAAAGCCAGGAAAATGTCAAAGCTTACCCAGCTCACAGATAGGAGAAATGGGTTCTGGTGTTTCATCAGTTGCCTTTCCTTTGCACCACATCTGGCCATCCATCAACTCCAATAAGCCCCACCCCGAGGCTTACCTTTCTGATACTGGAGCCACAGCTGCTGCTGGACCTTCTTGCTGGGAAAATGGATGATGCAGGTGAGTTCAGAACCATACAGAGCCTCTGCGATGTAGTGGGAGCCATAGTGCTGGATGAAGGACAGAAGTTCATCTCGACTGCTCTCTTTGGTCAGGATTTTTAGGACATTGGTGAAGCCTGGAGGGAGAGGAGCACAGGCAAGCAATTAGAAATTAAAATTTGATGGCCAAAGAATTGTATGCCAAGAAGGGCTCTTCCCGGGTTGAATGCATGGCCTTCACTCTTACCACAGTGGCAGCAGGCTGTCATCTGTAACCTTACATGCTTATAGCAAAGGCTTACTTTCACTGTCTAATAAGGGTGACATAGTAGAACCCTTTCTGAACGAGGAAGACTCGGCAACCTACATATACTCACTTAAGGTCACAACCAGAACGTTAGAGGTGAGGCCTTCGATTGGACAGCTAATGTATACCAGGTAGACCATTAAATGTCTTTATTCTCTTAGTCCAAACACTGCAACGTTGAGCACCACACCCCCAACTAACCTAACGAGAAGCCAAAGCTTAAGGACTAAAAGTAACACATTTTGGCCCTCCAGCTAACAGCTTATGACAAACTGATTCGAGCTCACAGTAAGCGAATCAAACACTGTTTTGTTCTTACTCTGTGGAAATTGCCTGGAGTCCCCTTGCTGCGCTTGTTCCAAATGAGTACAGATTTGGTACCTGCTCTGGCTTCTTGCTACCCCATCTGCCTTTCTACCTTTGTTTCTTGCGACAGTGGGCTCTTTCCTCTACTGAGATTGCCACGGAGCTTTCTGGCTGCTTGCTGTACTGCCACAGTACACTGCTCCCTCTGGGGGAACCTAGGATAGCGCTGGCAGAGCCATGACCTCTTCTCGTTCTCCCAGGGCCTTCCAGCATGGGAGCCTGGTTCCCTCACCGTCCAGCTACTATGAAATTCTCTCCTCAGCAACCAATACCGCTTTGGTATGGGAAACGCCTTGGAAAGCTTCGGAAAGACTAACGACAGCCTGGAACTCACTGCCTTGATTTTCAAACGTTTAGAGAACAGCAAATGCCAAGAAGGGCTCCCAGCGGATCAGTTCCCCATCTACCTTAAAGGCTAACTTGTCTAGAATCCGTGCAGCTGTTATGAATTCTCTCTCCAGATATTCCATAAACTGGAGGAGTCTGCAGCACCCTGCAGTTAGACTTGAGTTGACACTCCAAATTAAGTCCAGACAAATGCTGTTCCTGGCTATTGTCACCGTTCATTCTTCTCGACATTGTTTCTTTTTCATCTAAAACTGCCTATGCCCCACAGATTTAAAGGCTCTTGTCCTCCTCCCCAACACTAAATAACATCCCATGACTATATCTGGGCCTACACGAGTGCCTGGGCCATTTCCTAATTTGTACTCAGAGAAGCCTGAGCTTTCTATCACCGTTTCTTTTACATACTGGTTGTTCCCCAAGACTACACTGTGCCCAAGCCACACCCATGCTTAAAGATACTATGAAGTCACTCCTTTCTTAGAAAACTACTCCTATGTGGAACACCCACTCCCTCTTTGTCTCCCCCAACCCCACACTTTGAAGAATTAACACTTTTATAGATAGAAGCCCTCCTTATCTGTCTCAAAATTTACAAATGCATTTTCCCTGAGCCCACTCCAGCCTGGCTCACCCCCAGCTCCTGGAGCCCAGCAAATACCAGCCACAGTCATTATAAAAACACCCAGTGCCACATCAAAGTGCAAGCTCCTCTCCAACATTAAAAATGAGCTCCAATTTGCCAACATTTGATTTACAAGGAGCTTCCAGGAACATCATTACTGATTAATTAAAGCAGGTACACCTTTGTAGTTCTAACAGGAATATCACAGTTATATTCCTAAGTGCAGGGTGAGGGGGTGGAAGGGAAACAGAAATAGGACTTAAAGAAAGGGTGCTTGATTAGAACAACCTCTCTCCATCAACCTGTTAACTCATGCAACTGGGTAATTAATTAATACAGTGGGTTTAATAATGAGATGGTTTCTGTTATGTAGTAAATGACAATGCCTTGGAGATGCCCCGTGGCTCTTTAGCCAGGCAGACAAAAATACAATCAAAATGCTTGCTCGGGTTTTTCTTCTGGCACTCAGTGGCTGTGTGACCTTGGGCTAGTTGCTTAACCTCTTTGACCTCCAGTTTCTCTATGTGATGACTGATAGGTGAGATTATCCCTTTCCTCGTGGGACTGCTGCAAGCCACAAGACATGAAACATTGTAACATGCTTGACAGATGTCAGCAACAATCAGGGTTTGTACTTCCCACAGGATAAAAGCCCTCCCTGGCCCAGGATAAAAGAGCCTTATATTGCTGATGACTAAAGTAGTATTGGGAAGGAAAAGGTAATGAAAGAGAGAAGAACTCAAAAATAATTAAGGGGCACACTGACAATAAGCCAGCGACAGTGTTGTCAGAGCCAGAGTAGAAAACCCCCAGCTAGGTGTCCTCTTCCCAGGAACCATTATTCAACACCACATTCTCCAGGTCTTGGTTATCTTATTCTTCGATCAACCGTGGACAGCAGCAATACTACTCTGTTAGCTCCTGCAGACATGGGGATAAACAGATCCCAGGCCCTGCCTCTAGTTCTCCTACAGACAGACATGACTGACATACAAATCAGGTACTGTTAGTCCTTCCTTGGAGGTATTCCAACACCTTCCATTTCTTGCTTATTGATTGATTGATTTGTTGATTGATTGATTGGTTGATTGATTTATATGGGGAGTGAAGGAAGCACCAAAGAGTTCAGTATGTGCACTCCAGGTAGGAAGAAGGAGGCACAGGGCACAGCAAGTGCAAAGTGTGCAAAGCCATGACCAAAGGGCTCCCTTCTCAAAACCTTTAACACTCCCTGCTGGAGCTCAGGGCTTACATGGATAAAGAATCATCATTACAGGCGCCTGTGATGGTAAAGAGTGTAGCTACATGTTATTGCCATGTTGGCCAAGGAAAGGAACAAAGAGAGAACCGAGGAGAGAAGAAGTTGCAATCGCAAGCCAAACATCCTTCTAGAACACAAATATTGCTTAGGCTACTGTTTCTATCCTTCTTGTGGTCCTGTTTCCTCAGCATTCTCAGACATCTCTTCTAAGAAGTTCCTTCTGTGTCCTGCTGCCTCATTGTTTTATTGTCCATACTCCAGTGTGTTAGCATCTCCGCACGCTATGTTGTCCTACCTAGATGTTCCTTCATGATTTAGTGCCAGCCAGGGCTTGGGGGTATCCTTATCCCTTGAGACCATGTACTGTGTTACCAATGGGGCAGTAGTTCTCACCTGCTGAGAGGGTAATGGTACTCAGCTTCACACGATAAAGGTTGCTTCGGACACGCCACTGCTGCACCATGGGGTATCCCATGGCCTCATCATACCTGATGTCTCCTAGAGGGAGAGATAAGAGGGCCATGTGAGCTCAGAATGCAGAACACTTAGAAGAGTGCACATTCCGAAGTTTGGAGTTCTGCTTTACTGGCCACCTCTACAGAGTGAGAAGGGACTTCGGTCTTTCTATTGTTTCTGTTAGAAGTGACCACCTTACTAGCTCAGTACCCCCATGCTTTTTAGCCGTAACTCTGTGTTTCTCTTGGGCTTCTAAGGCCTCTCTACCATCCATGAAAAAGGTCAAAATCGTTATTCCACCTACCCAAGGCTTATCATGGACATTAGACCTCTAATTGTCCCAGACTTCCCATTTGACTTTGCCGCTGTCCGCTGTCATCTTATCTCAGAGGCTTAATGTGAGACAAGAATGTGGTGACAGAAGAGGAAGCTTCTTTAGAGAATAGAAATGCTGGGTCCGTGGGCCTACAGATGTGTAGGGGACAGGGCCATCTTTTATTTTATTCAGACCATTTGTTTCACAGCACTGCAGCTGAATTTACATTGGATAGAGTTGAACAGTTACAACAGAGACAACGTTAAAAAAATCCCTATATGTACCATATACCTATTCTTTATTGCTTGCTTCCCCTGGTAGAGAGCATTATTAATATAGGTGTTTATAAGAACTATGGCGCAAACCTGTATACCTACATAGAATCTCCCAATTCAAGTAAATGAGAAATACTGGCTAAGCAAACCAAACTTTTAAATCTTCACCATATTATAATAATTAACATACATTGCAAGGTTCTGTGAAGATGCTGCTATTCATGAAGCTCCCTTTATATAGTGGGATCATTAAGAATGCATGCTGTATAAAATGCATTACAGAAATCACAGGTATTGGAATGATGCGAGTTAAACAAAAAAGAAATACAACAAACACGCTGACAAGCAGTTAACACTTGGCTGCAGATTCAGGACACACACACACACACACACACACACACACACACACACACACACACACAAATTCTGCTTCCTGGTTTGTATCTACCTCCATTTTCTAAAATTTCCACCCAAATGTGTATTCTCTCTTATTCATAATCATGAAAAAAATTCATTAAAAAGAAATGCTAGTCATGTTATCAGTTATTAGGGTTGTTACATATTTGTGCTTTTCTGTGCCTCTTCAAATAGCAGGCAGATTCCATATCCTTTTCTCTTGTCCCCCGGTGAGGAGGCACTTAAAGAGATATTTTATACGGAGATTAAAATGTGAATCTCATTGGAACAAATGATTTCTTCCTGGACATTTCTGTAGGATTAAAGCTGTCCATTATTGTCAACTATGTTTTTCCCCCCTCTATCTTTAGCCTTTTTAGGAATAATATAATTTTAGATGCTTTCATTTTCAAGTAAAATATTCATGATTCCCTAAGATATGTCCACTGAAGTGAGAATATTTAGTTATAAATATTTCCTGTTTATCTGCTCTGTCCTATGATGCTAGGGAAGAGAGGGAGATTGGATGGAAGGAGGAAAGAGACCCTGACCCAGGGCAGAGAAATTAGTATACCAGAGGAGTACTTGACACATGGCTCTAGGAAGCTTCCTTTCTCTGTCCTGTCTGCTAGTCCCTTGCCATGTTCATAGCTCTAGTGTGCAGAGAATAGAGAATGAGCAACCCCCACCTCTGACACAAGAAAGCTGAACATACTGATAAAAGGTGTTAAAAGACCCCTTCCTTCTGTGGCGTGGTGCTCAAAAGCCTGGAGGTACCTTTTGCTTCTCAATTTATAAAACTATCTTCACTGCCTCTCATTCTGTCCTCAACCTCCCTCATAAGTGGCCATTACTCTATCCCTCCTTTCACATCTGGAATATAAACGTACTTAATAGAAGGTTGGGTCCTTGACATCAAAGCCAGGGGCTCTGTTGTTTGCAGTTCTCCTACAAAGTCCAGAATGGAGCTGAGCATTCAGTTGGATTTTTATAATTTCTTAACTCGAATGCTTTCTCTGTATTCTTGATCATAAAACTATCGCTGGCTCTCACTCCACCCCCCCCCCCCTTACACTTGGGGAAAGGAGATGTGATCAAGTTTTAGGAGAGAAGATGATGTTGTCTAGGTAATTATATTTTTAAAGACTTATTTTTGCTCTCTCTGTGTGTGTATTTTGTATGCATGTTATGTCTGTGAATGATGTGTACAGTGCTTATAGATGCTGGAAGATGATAGTGGGTGCCCTGAAAGTGAAGTCAGAGATGGTTGTGAGCCATCATGCATGTGCTAGAAAACAGACCCGGGTCATCTGCGAGAGCCACCGGTGTTTTTAACCACTGAACCACTACTACTATTGCCTTTGATATTTTAAAAATAAAAGTCACTTGAATTATAGCAAATGTAGCAATTCCTTTATTAGAAAACTTTGAAATGTCCCTGGGCCAACAAATATAACAATCTGTTCAATTATGGGAGACCCATGGTAAATGAAACATATATACATAATCTTTATTCCTCACCATATTTTTGAAAAAAAAATGGTATTCATGTTGCAAAGATGGAAACTGTCCAAGAATCAATGATAGGTCTGGGTCTTTATAGAACGCTCCTATGGACCATGTAAACAAGTGGCAGTTCTTACAAATGGTGAGCCTCCCTTACTGGCATTTTCCAAAGAGCCATATATCTTAAGAAGGATATAATAGAGTAGACCTGATACTCAATCAGCGGAGAATTCAACTAGAGTACACTATGTCACTTAGAATTTCTATGATCTTAGGAAGAGGAAAATTAAGAAAAGCATAGAAGTCTTTAACACACTTTACAGAAGCTTTTTCATCTGTGGGTTCATTTGATCTGAATCCTCTTTGAAGTGGGACAAGTCTGGGAGGTGGTTTAGGATAATGGATGAGGCATCCACTTTGGAGTCTAGGCTAATTAGGCTTCATCCTTGATGGTAATTTATGCTGTAGCTATGCAATAGTACAGGGGTATATCGGCCCTTAGCCATCTGAAAGTAGAATAGTAACACTTGCAGGGTCATGTTGGCTGAAAAACAAAAACGACCTGGCCTCCCAATGCCTTCAATCCATGTGGGGGGTCTTCTCTGTCATTGCCATTTAACAGGAAAGGCCTGTGGTAGTTAGATCTTTTGCTCTTTGTCACTTAGAGCTTTTGAGTGAGGAGGGGCATCTGTCACATTGCAGGGCAATTCCTACAGGACAATCCTCCTCTAAATGACAGGATTCAGTCATCCTCAAGGGTGGCCATCTTGGTTAATATATTCCACCCAAGTAGCATAGCACCAAAGTAGAGTTCAGGTCTTCCTATCTCAGAGGATCAATCCACCCCTCAAGAAAGAGGCGGCAGAGGATGACAAGGGAGATACGAAACACACCCTGGATGGAGACACAACATTTTGGCACCTCAGAAGACAGGTGAGTCTGCAGAGGGCCCAAAGGTGCATCTTACCAGTGAGAAGCTGAAGGTCTGGGAGGGGCTCAGAGAGAACGCCCCGGCACTGCTCTTCCACAGGCAGCGGGATCACCAGCAACCCATCCGCCAGCTGGGGAAAGTCCTTGATGAAGTTGTTCTCCCTGTGGGGAGAGCAAAGAGATTGCAGAGCAGGGGAAAGGAACATGGCAATGGTGGGGCAAGGAAGGCAGGAACCTTGTCAGGACAGCCTGCGTGGCCTGGATGTAATGCTACCTTTTTGAGTCACAGCTCTGACCACAGGGTACTCCAAGCAGGCAGGTTGGGCATAAAATCCTGGAACACCCCCTGACTTACTGTTTCTCTTGCAACCAGAGTTTCCCTCTTCCTTTAAACGAGGCTTAGATCTCGGGGCAGCCGTAAATACTTAATAGGATCAAGCTGCCAATTGTTTAAGACATCCTCCGAGGCTCCATAAACTATATATTTGGCTGTTAAGCATCCCTTTGCATAAGCAATGATGGGGGTAAACCTGTATGTGAGCGAACTGAGCATCAGTGTACGAAGCAGGAAACAAAGCTCGGCTGACGAAAGAAAGCTCAGAAAAGCGCATGCGTGTTAAGGTAGAAAGAATTCTGGAGATACTCTGGCTCAGACAAATCTGGAAGACTGAGGTCTTAAGAAAGGGGATATCTTATTTAACAGCAACCAGAAGATCAGATGCAGACCCAGGTAGGTCTCTTTGCTCCCAGCTCTTTGCCTTAGCTTAGGCCTCCCCATAGGTCTGCCTCCAAAGGATCCACAAGACAAACCCCAAGTGACCCCAGAATACTGATTCCTGGATAGATATGGTTTCAGAGGATAGGGGTGGCAACAAAGATTTCGTGATTCTAGACGGTAGACTGACCTAAAAATGGAGCAGCTGGCTGTGGAGATGGGACGCTTGCTGACAGTAGGAGAGTATAAGCAGGAAATCACAGGCAGCCAGGGAGCAGCGTGTCAAGTGCATTTCCCTAGTTAACCTGACTTGTGAGATCACTTCATGTTCAGGGACCCTCGAAGTTAGAAGCAGAGGGAGGAGGAGAGGGAGGGAAATAACAAAAGGAGGAGACTGTATGCCTTCCTCTCGCCACCTGAAAAAGGCACACTTGAAGTGAAAATCAGAGGCAAATACAAAGGTACCTGATGTGACACCAAGGCATTTAAAGCCTGAACTCCAGGCAGTTCAGAAGTAGCCAAGAAACCGCCTACTGGGTCACATTTTTGTCTTAACTGCATATGCCCACCATTCCCTAGAGACATTAGAAGTCAGCCACCCATCTGTTCACTTACTGAAAATATTCTCTAGGGCTGGGTCTAGAGAAGGTGATGTTATCCCTACCTTCAACATCTCCATTATCCCCATTACCTTCTCCATCATCCCCTTTGCCATTTCTCTTATCCACTGCATTCTTAGTTTGCTGGACACTAGCAAAGTGCTTAACATTATCTTGATAGTTCATCTTTACTGTGGCTCTTGAGCTAGTGTTGTGTGTGAACAACAGAGAAGTAGCCATGAGAGTCTAGGTTGATGAGAATAGAATCTAAAGCCAGGTTCAGCAGAGTCTGAGCCTCTTGTCATGTGCACTGTAATGAGTGTCCTAGCCACTCTTGCTACAGTGTAGTATTTTGTGTGTACCTGATATCCATCTGTAGAGGCTCATGATCTGCTAACCTGGGAGCCACAAACAGCACTGGGCATAGAGACATCAGCTTTCCAGGTAATGGAAATACTATACACAAGGTAACAGAAGTCAAGTATTTGCTGGGGCTACAAGTCTTTCCTCAAATATGCAGTACAATGGAAATGTGTACTACGCTGGTCACAGAGCCCTGAGTTGAGTACTATAAACAGAATGGCCAACTTTGTCCTTTGTCTCCCAGATCTTCCCAGCTTGGGTAAGAGGGAGAAGCATTGGCCATTCAGTACTATCAGTGAGCTCCTTGTAAGGCATGCTGGTTGTCACCCACAAGCACTTGATTTATAGGCAGGAAACTAATTTCTAATGGCCCTGAATATTCTTTCCATGTCTCCCCCCATGACATCCTACCGGAGTAATCAGGGACAAAGCTCCTAAACCTCAAATTTCTCATCTGTAACAGTTTGCTATAAAGGAAGAGCAGAAACAACTTTCTTTAGCACATACAGGTCAGCGCTTTACCCGACTTTACAAAGTAGGTGCAGTTACATCCCCCAGGTTAGAGCTGAAGACTCTAATTCAGAAGAACTTTTACAACGCAAGGCCATAACATTGTAGGTGTGAGGTCCTGAGGAGTGAGGCCGTAGATTCCATACTTCTCATCCCAGTAAGGCAAGGGCTGAAAGTCCTGCTCCAGGATGGACAGACTGAAGTCCTCACAGTCATAAAGGCACCATTGCTTGAGAATCCCAGACTCCAAACCGGCCTCGACAGATAAAAGGGCCTGTGGCATCTTACAGCGTAACTGCTCACAGAGGCTCTGTTCTCCTTGAGAACTCTCAATTCTCACCCTGAGGTGGGCACAACCTCCTTTTTCTGCCATAGCAATAGGGAGAAGATGGCTCCCCAAGGTGCCAAGTGTCCTCCAGTGATTTATAGTCTGAGGACATTTGATAATCTGGCTTTTTTAGGGTGGAGGTTTTTTCTATATTCATCAACTTCTGTCCACATTTTTAAAACAGCAGAAGAGGGAATCCATACTGACTAGGACCCCTCATTCCCTTCCTCCAACTCCTGTGCTCCAAGTCAGTCTGCTGACATCTAACATAAACGGACAATGGAGAGATATACATGGGACAACCCTAAACGGCAGGAAACGTGGCTTAAGGTGCCTCTTCTTCCTTAAACATCTCCCTCTGGGCTCCAGAAAGAAGCACGTTGAAACTCACGAGAAGGAGAAGAAAGAGTCAGGGGGCATAGGAAGCTAAGAATGAGGCACACAGGCCGGGATGAAGCTCAGAGTAACAGGACAGCCAAGCTCTTCTAGGAAATAATTCCATTCCTGACTGTCTGGGTGATGTCTACGGTCCTGCATGGCCTCCTCCAGCAGAGGGCGCCCAGGACCTTCACATCAGCATGCTCTTGGAAGAGGCAAACTACAGATGGGGGGAAAACAGCCTTGGAAAGTTCTGCTGGGAAAGAGAGAACCCTAAGATGAAAGCTGGGAGAGCCTCAAAGACCATGGCTCAGGGAGGGACCCAGAGGTGGCATGTGCTGCCTCAACTTACAACTATCAAAAACAGTTCAGCTCTTTACCTCTCATGATCTTCTCTCTCTTCCTTTCATCTCTCTACTGTGTGTGTGTGTGTGTGTGTGTGTGTGTGTGTATGTGTGTGTGTGTGTGTGTGTGTGTGTGTGTGAAGGAGGAAGAGAGGGAGGGAGAGAGAGAGAGAGAGAGAGAGAGAGAGAGAGAGAGAGAGAGAGAGAGAGAATTAGTCTGATTTTAAATAGGTGCTCATGAAGTCTATGTTGGAAAGTGACAGTAGCCACAGCCCATGCTAATCCCCCTGCATGTAGCTTGGAAGCTGCACTCAGCAAGTTTGAATTTAACTGAGTACTCATGTTCAGGGAACGCAGCCAGGATGGGGTCTGCTTGCTTGACCATTGGCTAAGTCAGAGATACATTTTAGAGACGAGAGCAAGACATGCTTATAAGCACAGCCACCACAGAGCATCCCTTCATGCATGTGTGTTTGAGTTTGATAGTATATATATATATATATATATATATATATATATATATATATATATACATATATATATATATATAATGTATATATATATACATACATATATATATATAATGTAAGTGAATAATGTTATTTCAACTTAGCAACAGGCCTACATTACTCTTTAGACCAATGTTTTCAAACTGCATTTATGTAAAAGTTAAATCTCAACTGATACTATATGGAAACAACTCTGCAAAAATTCTAAGCATATCCTAGAACTCTGACATGGAGGGGGTACCATTCTTTCTGCAAATCTGCATAAATTCAAGGCATGTTTTGAGCATCAGGGCTACAGCAGATGGGGAGTGCTGGATGTTCCCCCATTTGGGAAAAACCAAGAAAGAATAAGGATGCTGTATCATAGTCTAGAGGAATAAGGATGCTGTATTACAGTCTAGAGGAATAAGGATGCTGTGTCACAGTCTAGAGGAATAAAGATGCTAGAGGAAAAAGGATGGTGTATGACAGTCTAGAGGAATAAGAATGTTGTATCACAGTCTAGAGGACTAAGGATGATATATTACAGTCTAGAGAATCCCACACAAACCAGCCCTTCATGACTCCTGCTGCCCACTCAGGACCAACATTGCTAGGCAATACTCACTATTCTCTCATGAGCCAGGCTCCCACTCTATAGCCCCCAGCTGGAGTGTGTCCTCTCTCTAAGAGGTATTTCCTTTTTCTCTGCACATGGACCACTTCTGTTCACCACTCAGACTCTACAACAGGCCACTGCTTTTAGGAAAGTGACTCAGATTACATCTGTCACACATATTTCTTCCTAGAAAGATTTATAAGTTTCTAGCTGTAGATACACTCATGAAAAACCTCTACTTTTTGCTCTGCTGCAGACTCCATGTGTCTCCAGACAATGCAGAGTTTGTCTGAGAACTAAACTGAGACTATGTACAGATGAGTCAGGTATAGACACTAGGTGAGCATCTCTTCCTAACATGAAGCAAACAAAAGATGACAGCGTGCACACAGCCCCTGACTTCTCATAGCTACTGCTCTGATGTTTCACTGTCCAGAATGTTTTATTTTTCACAAGAGAATTATTAAAGATTTGAATCTAGCCCTTCTACAAGATGATTCAAAAATACTTTGTTAGGCTGATTAGCTGATTCAAACTTCATGATTGTAGAGAGATTGGATGTTAAAATAGAGAACTCAATTGTCTTGGGCTATCTTTCTTCATTTCTAGAGCAATCCATTGCCCATTTGTGTCTTACCTAATGTTTTGCTATTGGGTCAAACCTCCTGGAATACATCTTCTTAAAAGACCACTAGCTTCTACCAATCCAAAAGTTACGAATGTCATCACATAGCGTCTGACACTGACACCAGAGATTTCCTGCATGTTACTGTAGCCTGCCTTCATGATGGTTCCACTAATGCTTTTGAATAAATGTCTTTATTTGTGATTTTTTTTCCTATCGAAACTTCATGAGACCATCTCCATGTTGGAATAAATTATTTGGCGTACCCTGAACTCGTTGGCTCCTGAATAATTCTCTTACTCCCTATGAAGCGAAAAGTGTTTTGGATCAACAATGCAGATGCTGTGACTATCATGGGGATTAGACAAAGGGGCTGAGGTCTGATGAACTGGGGCAGTCAGGTGGGAGACGATGACTGACTTCCCTAAACAACATACATCGGGCCTCTAGAATGCACTCATGTGGAGAGTTGCTGGGTACATATGGGGAAAAGGGAGCTCAAAAACCACATTTTCCTAACAGTACTCTACTGTTTCCACATACAGAAACTTCAGAGTCCTGAGGTTGTTGGTGTCTGACTGTGGAATGTGCAGAGCCTTCGAAGTCATATAGCCACAGATCCAAATTCTATCTAGGAGTGTCTGTCTGTCTGTCTGTCTGCCTGCGTGGCTGTCTGACATTCTCAAATCACACATCATTAGGTTCTGAATCTCCTCAAGGGTTTTAGACACAGTTCAGCCACAGCCTGGTTCACATTGTTTACCACAAAGTAGCTGCTGACCCACATAGAGAAGCAAGGGTAGATGTCCTTAACCTCCAGTGTCACCTATACCTCACTTCTAGGTGACACAAAATCTATAAAGCAGCTTCAAGTGGCTCACTTTCCCTTGATCAACCATGCTGTCAAGAAAGACAGGCAGGGGGGACTTGTCTCCTACACAAAGTTTCTCCTTCCTTCCACACCTCGCATTCCTCTCTGCATTCATCTGCTTTAAGAGTATATATATATATATATATATATATATATATATATATATATATATATATATATATATATATATATATATATATATATATATATGGGGTATTTCTTCCCCCATCATCACCCACTCACCCCTATCTCCCCACCTCTGGAAAAGCACCCTCTCAGAGACAAAAGGGGTGTAGGGTGAAGAACTCTGGAAGGTGGGCAACATTCAGAGTGTAAAAGAGATAGATAGATAGATAGATAGATAGATAGATAGATAGATAGATAGATAAATGAATAAATACTTATCTCACAGAGTTATAAAGAGAGAGTTTGGCTGAGTAAGTGTTTTGGATGCATCAACACATAGGTATTTTCACCCCTCAGTCCTTTGGAAATTAGCATTTAAATAGAAGCATTTGGGAGGTGAATCACCCTAGAGTCTGTCTGTGTTCCTGCTTCCTGTTTTTGCTTGGAGAAGGCATGGAGAAAGCTGGTCTGGAATTTTCAGTTTTCAGGCCTGGGGCTCACGGTCTGTTTTTCTGTCTGTTCCTAGGCTGCTCAGAGAGTTCTAAGAGGGTCCCATCAAACTTCCAATGCTAATAAGCTTGCCTACCTGACTTAAACTGTCTCCTATTCCTCTCCTGCAAATGAACAGCATGTCTGTCAAGAGAGCACTTTGGCTGAGCTGTGGGGTCCTCAGTTTATGTTAAACAACTACATATGTTTCTTTCTTGCCTCTGCCACATACAGGATCTGAAGAAACCACTTCCCTTCTTTGGGATTGAGAGGACTTGAGGGTGGAGCTGATGAAAATGTAGCATTTCTGACCATCGGGGGCTATACCACTGGTGATTAGATAATTATTAATATTGGCTTAGCAGCTTTTATCTTGAAGCTTCACCACATCCAAGGAACCGTTATAAATGATTCTCTCATGCTCTAGTACTTGAGGTGTAAGGATGATAGGTCTCACTATGAAATACTCCTTATAATGTCCAGGTCGGCACAGAATTTGCAACCCACCTGTGTGAGTAATGGGATTACAGGTGTAGGTGACCACATTTAAGTTCCTATGATGTCACTCCTCGTACTGGATCTGAATCCAAGTTTTGGGTCAAGCCCTCAACATACAGTCATTTTTTTTCATTCAAACTTTCATTCATAAATCAGTTCATCCATTGAGTTCTATTGTGATGAGACCCTGGAGATATAATAATGCTGTTCTATACCTGAAGGCTTATATAACTTATACCCTGTAAGAAAACATGTATTTAAAAAAATGCTTCCTACCTATATATCTGTAGGCATCTCCAAGCTAATGTTCTTGAAAACAAAATTAATACAAAGCTTTAAAAAAATTCTCTCAAGATCATATTTCTCTGGAATAATCCATCCTTTTGGTAGAAGAACAGATACTATCCAGAAAAGGAGGGACTCCTTGCTCAGCTTTGTATCTCAAAGCAGGCTTTGCAGTGTCAAGCCAGAGAGCTCCAAAAGCTCCTTTTTATATAAAAAAACCATGCCTGGCTACCTCAGATCACTGTGTTTTATTTGAACATAGAGACATTTCGGGTAATGACCTTAAGGGAGTTCCGCTAGACAGGAAAAGAATTTTTCTTTTTGCCACTAATGCTTCAGGAAGCTGCTGAAGAAGAAGGCCAAGAGGTCAGAGTTCAATTGGGGAGGTGACCCAGGACTCTCATTCAGTCTCAGTCTTTAACAAATGATGCATTTCACACATGCGCATGAGCACATGAAGGACAAAGGTGATAACAAAAATGTCTGAAAGGCACACAAAATGTTGAAATTCTTGGTGAACAATGGTGATGGAATTTTCTTCCCTGGAGTCAGGACAAAATGTGTGGACCCTTGTAAGCCCCTTCACTTCATAAGACGAGTATTCTCATGAGAACCAAAACTAGATGATGTCCTTTTCGGAGTTTTGACTCAGAAGGGAAAAGGAAATAAACCTGTGAAGATTTCTTGCTCCCATGGAGGCGAGGATGCCAGAGTAGGCTGAGGCTAAACCAAAGATTTCAGCACGCAGGGACATCCATTGAGGGAGTCTCCCTGAGAGCTTTTCAGATAAAAATCAAAGTGACATTTTTTTTTTCTTTCAGGTGACTGTCATAGGGCTTTTCTTTGTAAGGAGTGTCCTTGTGCTTTCTGGCTCCTGTGTCAAAACCCACATACTTCTCCAGCTGCAGCTGTTCGCTCCCTGCCTGTCTCCTGGCTCAGAGCACAGGTTTGCTTGGTTCCCCTAAGTTCTTTTTCCAGCAGGCTGACTTGAGAATCTGATACAGGTCCAACATTTCATAATCATATGCCCTGATTGAGGCCCCATCTTATCTCATAGGACTCCAGAAACGGCGTGTTCATGATACCGTCTGGATGTAGCCATGTCCCCTCCAGTTTTTTTGACTGTCACGCAACCAGAGTGATTTCCTACAATGACTGTCCTACTGGAACCAGGGACACAGTTCAACAGGTAAAGGTGCGAACCACTAATACTGGCAACCTGAGTCTGACCCCTGGGAAACATGTGGGAGAAGGAAATCACAACTCCATAACTCTCAACTACTCTGATGACTTCCCCATGTTTGGACACACACACACACACACACACACACACACACACACACACCAACACACACACATAAATACACATACACACTAAAATGTAAAATTATTAAGAATTTCTTTGGATGTATGTATTAGTGTATTTATATTCTGCCCACACCATCACAAATCACCTTACACATCTCATGAAGGAGAAGAAATCTGTAGGTCAAAAGGTCTGTGCTGCAGTAAGACTGGTATGGATTTCCTATCTAAAGCCAAGATACCAACAGGCTACACTCTTCCTAGCTAATACCTTGCAGTCTCCAGCTCCTCAGGGATAGCCACATTCCCTGCATTTCTTCTCCATCATGAGATGTGGCCCTCTTCACTTGAGAACTATGATTTTAACCTTGGCTTTCTTTCTTCTACTATAAAGACTCTCCTGATTTCACTGAGCCCAGCTGGATCACATGAATAATCTCTCTAACCCTGCTCATCTGCCTAATGGCCATTTTGCCATGTAAGATATTCACCTTTCCAAGGATAAGGAAATGGATATCCTGGAAAGAACTCAAAGATTTCTCCTTGTTTCATCATCCATGGGGACATTGTCAACACTTCTTCCTGAATTCTCTGACTTGTCACAGTCCTGATTTGAAATCAACAGCAGCATTTTCATACTATTCCACTGTTCCTGGTCATTGTCTGACTCTGCCATTGGAGCATTAAGTGGCCAAGGGCAAGAGCCGTGTCTGTCTGTCTCGTGAATTGTGTTAAGCATCCAACATGCTAAAGTAGTCACTGATGCAATCACATGGGGACTCAACATGTACTTATCTGATGAATGAACAAAGTATTCAGCTGAAGCTTATTAATCTCTCTCCAACAGATGGGAACATTCATTGCCTTAATCTTCAGCTCTCTTTAGTCCTCCCTCTTTTCGTGCCCTCTCTCCTTTGCTTCTTTCTCCTCGATGAGTAAGGAATATCTAACAGAGCATATAATAACAAATCTTATTTTAAAATTCTTTACATTTATATATTAATTTACATGATGCATGTGCAAATCAAAGAACACCTTGTAGAAGTCAGTTCTCTCCCTAGATTTTGGGCATGGAACTCAGATCTGGATGCTTGCCATCTCGCTGGCTCCCAAGTCTCAGTCTAAAACTTAGTGACAATTGATTATTTACAATATGCTAGTCATTATTCTAAGGGCTATGCATGTACTTTTAAAAAATATTTTACATGTACTGTAACTAAGCATATGTTGAAGGGAAAGAGAAGTTGAAGACAAAATGAGGTTAAAAACTGAACACTTTAAAAACTAGGATTTGAACGGTGTAATTAGTGATTGCTTTGTTTTGCTTTTGCAGGAAAGGTTGTCTTGTTATAATATCAGCGGTGGTTGAACGTTCCCTATGGATGCTGATAAGTAACAGTAATGCCCTTTATGGAATGCATACCATGTGGTGGGTGATCGGCAGGCTCTGCCTCCAGCATGCTAGGCAATCTTCTCAGGTAAGTGCTGCCTATTATCTCCATAATGGTAGTGAGGAGATCGGGGATGCTCATAGATGACATCATCCTCCTAGTGTCACCTAGGACGAAATCAAGACCATTCCTTCTACTCTGTTCCGTATTCATCCTGTTTGCAGCCCTGCTTTCTCTCATATAAAAGCAGACACACAGATGCCGAGTTAAGCTGGGTTACAGATTGCCTGTGTATCTGCTAAGTGCAAAAGAACTTCCAGCTATGGCACCGGACTCACTTACGCATTCAAAGCATGCCCACTCCTTAACTCTTGCCCTGGTAATTGCGATCCCTAAAATTGAAGGAAATTGCAGGCTAGAGAAATATTATCTTTTCCTCAGCCACTTCGCCCTCCATTTTCCTGTCTGTGTGTTACTACAGGGATTCTGTGTCCTGTCATAACACTGAGAAGAAGTTGAGTTGCTTTCCCCATGGCTTCTGGAACCTTTTGTCAGACTCTTCTCTCTAGTTCTTAGGAAAGAATCCAAGACCCTGATACCTTGAGATGCAACTTTACAGTTGGAGGTGAGGAGATCCCAACACCATTAGATCTGAGCTCCGCACTTTTGTAACAAAGTGCTACCATTATCTGTATTTACAAGATGCCATAAATAAGAGTCACAGAAGAAAATTAGCTCTGTGCTCATGATAGCCCAGACGCATTCAGAAATTTAAATCCCGAAACTGCCTCCTTCCACATAGGGACAGGCTCAGAAGTACTTATTCCCTAGTTTGAGGAGTCTGCCAAGCTTCCCTTATGATGGAAAGGTGCTTCTAGTAGTGCTTGGTGGCTCCAGCCATCCAGTCCTGTATTAGCTCCCCCAACCATTCAAGATTCTAGCTATGAACTTATTTCCCAGTTAAGAGCAGACGCTACTGGACTTTGTTAATATTGCTACATTGGCCATAGCACAAACATTCATACATTATCAATGCACAGAAGCCTTGGATGTTAAATGAAACCAAGGGCTATGGTAGCTGACCTTGTCCACCTTATTGAAGCTTCTTGTTGTCCAGAGGACGGCTCTGGTCGGTCAGTCCAGTTTACCCAGCTATGGGAAACATTGCCACAGAGACTATATGGTCTTAAGCAATGGATTTCCCGTCTACGGGGGTATTTTAAGCTTTAAAGACATTTCTCTGACTAACACAAGCGTCCTCAAATAGTGTTAACATAAAAGGCGAAGAGAAGCTTCCTACAAATTCCTGAGAGTGAGCCTTGTCCCCGTGAGGGGGATGCCTGTCTTCTCTCACACTTCTCTTTTACATAGCACAGTGTGACCTTGAATCCACCGTTTAGACAAGGATGACCTTGAATTCCTACTTTTCCTGCCTCCACACCTAGAATATAAGCATATATGGTTATGGCAAGTTTGATGTGGTGCTGGGGACCTAAATAAGGGTTCCTTACATGGTAGGTAAGCCCCCACCAAGTGAGCTACAGCCCCATCCGCCTCACCCATTTCTCTCTTCTTTTCTAGACTGCATTATAATAGCATCATTTCTCCTTTCCCTTTCCTCAAACCCCCTTCCCGTATATTCCTGTTTGCTCTTTCTCAAATCCATGGTCTCTCTATTCATTAATTGCTGCTATATGCATGCTTCTATGTATGTATATATCTAAATACAACATGCTCAGTCTGTATAATGCTACGTCTATGTTTGTTTTTAGGACTGACAATTTGGCATTGGATAACCAATTGGTGTACTCTTCCTTGGAGCAGACCATTCCTCCTATTCTCAGCAGGAATTAGTTACTTGCAATTCTTTGTGTTGGGTTGCGGCACTATGGGCTTTCTCCCATTTGTTTTTGCATGCCTATTCAATGTCCAGACAATCTTCATAAATATATGCATAAAACATTATACCAATTTCCAAGGATCCAGAGAAAATTGTGGAAGAGAGGGCAGAAAGACCATAAGAACCACAGAATCAGGGGGTGTTCTGCGTGATTGTGTTTCCTAGTAATGTCGGAAGCTATGCCCATAAGTATGCTCACATTTTTAAAAATACTATTTGCTGCCAGATATTGTCTTCCCATTCTGCTATTGCCTCAAATTTTTTTTTTTAATGTGGCTTTGGCTAGGCAGAACATTAAACTTTTAACCTGGGTTTGTGTTTTCTCATCAGAAAAAAAAAAGGGGAATAGTAATCACTCAAGCTTCACATATTTGCTGTAAAGATGAAAAGAGCCCATAAAACGGGGCAGCTCAGCATAAGGTCTGAGAACAGTAGGCTCTCAATAAATGGTAGTTATTGCTGCTCAGAATGGTCCACTCCAGATTTTAATTTAGCATACTCCAGAGGCTTGGTTAGGAATAATAATAAGAAAAACATCAAAGCTCGAATGGACCTTAATTCCCCCTTTCTCTCATTCCTCCTCAGATAGTACAGACAATTATCCCAGATACATAACGGAGTGATAATACTAACACAGACCATGCTGATATAGATTAGAAAATTTTTCTTCTTTTGCTGCTACTTATGATTCTTCTCAAACCATATACCATGACTAAAACCCCCTGGAAGAGTCTCGAATGCTGAAGACAATACTCCTAACACCACAATCCTGCTCCACCCCAGCATCTTGCACTGAAATCTTTGCCACTGTTGCTAATTTCCCTGCCTTTAGTACAAGAAAGTAGTGGCACCCCTTCCCCGCTTCTCTAACTCCCCAAAAAAGCATTCAGCCCATAGAAAAGAGTCAAACAATTGTAGTTTGTACCATCAAATTTTGTGCAGATAAAACTACAAATTAAATGTAAGAGATGTTTCCAAACTCGGAACTTAAAGCAGCAGATGAGGAAAAAAGTCAAGGCAACAATTTTAGCCAACCACGTTGTAGCCATCCATCTATTCAGTCATAATGATGGTCCTAGAAAGAGTTAGAAAAAGATATAATTTTTCTTTTTTATGTCCACACAAAATAAAACAGGAGGTGGAACTTTGGAATCTGAACAAATTATATATATATATATATATATATATATATATATATAAATATGGACACTGTTCTGGTGTAAATTTGTGGCGGGGTCAAATCTCTGAGAGTTCCATTTTCCTTTTTTGTCTTTCCCGTTCTCCTGGGGGCACCTTAGGGGTCTTTCTGTACAGTCACCTCTAATGAGCTTAGCAAAATGAGAAACCTGCTGTAGTAGAGGGAAATCTAATAGCAGTCGCCTTTTTGTTCGCATGTACGCTCCTCTTTCTCCCTTTCTTATTAGTCATTAGCAACAGGGAAAGAAAACACCCAAAGGCGGTCAAAAGGCAGCAGGACTTGCTTGTGCTTTCTATGGCACCGTGTTAATGAGCATCCCACGAAGTCTCATAGCCCTTGTTGTTGAACAGACGTCAGTTGCATCTAAATCCAGAAGTCAGCTCATGTGGACATTAGCCAGTCTGCTTTAGAACTAAGGTGAAGTATGCATATTACAGGACAGCTGGAGTTGTTTTTAAAGAGCCTTTTAAACCAAGGGATGTCAAGACGTTCACAGATAGCGCAGGAAGCAAACATCCAATTAATGAACACATTTTTTTTTTTTTTTTTTTGGCCTTCTCAAATTTGGCATCAAAATGGATTTGGATTCAGTCTTGAAATCCCCTTTTCTAGCTTCCCACCCTGTCGACTACTGTTGATGCTGTTGTGCAATCATGTCGTCACACTGACCATCAGTTCGCAATAACTCTACACGTAATATGGGATCTTAAGCTGTACTTTTTTCTTAAGTGTATGCGTCTGATCAAGATTTTAATTGCATGACCATCAGCTACTTCATTTGTGAAATAGGATCATAATAGCATCCATTTTTAATTTTAAAAAATTATTTTATTGGATATTCTCTGTATTTACATTTCAAATATTATCTCCTTTCCCCCCATTCCCTTCCTCCCTCCCCCTTTCACTTGCTCCCATGAAGGTGCTCCCTCTCCTAACCACCCTCCCCATCTCAGTGCCTTGGCATCACCCCCACACTGGGAAAAGGTGCCTTCACTGGACCAAAGGCCTCTCCTCCCATTGATGCCAGACAACACTGCCCTTGACTACATATGTGACTGGAGCCATGGGTCTCTCCAGGTGTGCCCAGGGGTTAGTGTTTTAGTCCCTGGAAGTCCATTTTTAACTTTTTATTATCCTATATGCATTGCTGTTTTGTCTGCACATGTCTGTATACCACACAAATACCTGGTGCTTGCAGAAGCCAGCAGAGGGCACCAAATCCCATGCAACTGGAATTGCAGATGGTTATACATTAGTATCTGGGCACTGGGAATTAAAGACAGATCCTCTGGAAGAACAGCCAGTGCTCTAAATTGCTGAGTCATCTTTCTTGTTCTGGAAAGCACCTGTTTTTATAGCCTCAGCTATCAAGAGCCCAAGTGAGAATGAAAGGCAGGCATGGTAGTTCCCTTCTGTATTTTCAGTGCTTGAGAGGCAGAGACTAAAGGCTTTCTGTGAGTTAGAGGTCAGCCCAAAATACATAGTGAGTTCCAGGGCCTTACCTCCAGTGATAATCTATTTCAGGAAAACAAAAATAATTAAAAAATATAACACAGACACATGAGATGGAGAGAGAGAGAGAGAGAGAGAGAGAGAGAGAGAGAGAGAGAGAGAGAGAGAGAGAGAGAGAGAGAGAGGAAGGAGGAAGGGGGAAAGAGATGGAGAGAGAGAGAGTCCTATGGACAATAAATATAAATGGTTGGTAGGTATATTTAACTGGTAGCTGATTACCGTTACTATAATTTATTACTGCAATTACTCATAAGACTGAACAGAGCAAGAGGATGCCTCACCATTTTACAACTTCAAACAAATTATTGTATCTTAATAAACTTTGGTTCTTTATTCATAAATTTGACTAAATAATAACTGTGTTGGAAATAATCAGTGTTGGAAGCAGTGAGATAATACATTCAGTATAGCATTGTATAAATCACATTACAAATATTAACTTATTATACGAGTAGGAGTGTCATTTAGGTATAAAAAAATAACAGGCAACAAAAATGTCAGGGATGGGGAGATGGCTTAGCATAATATGCTTAATATGAAAATCTGCTGAAGACCTGAATTCCTATCTTTAGCACTACAAAAGCAAAGGGTAGGTTCCTTGGAGCAAGTGGACTATGTAGTTTAGTCATGCTTGTAGGGTTCAAGTTCCATTGAGAGACTTTTCCTTAATGGATTAGGTAAGGAGTAAACAAGAAAGTCTCTGAACACCAACTTCAGCTCTCTACATTCAGATGTACAGTTCTGGGAACATACCTGCACCTATGCACATATGAACATGAATGAATAAATACATAGCAAGTAAGAATAAGCTATCTGCTGAATGGTGAGGAGCACATTCCCATAAAGCCCCATCACCCATATGCAACTCACAACTATCTGTAACTCAAGTTCCAGGGAATATGACACTCTCACATAGCCACACACATAGGCAAAACACCCATGTGCATAAAATAAAAATAAATAAAAATTTAAAAAATGAATAAAACATAAAAATATTTTTAAAAACTGAAAAGAAAGTCTCTTGTACTGAGGGGTTATAGTAAGTTTGCAGGATATATTCACACACAAAAGCCAGTGGCTCTTTTATGTGTCAGCAAAGAACAATGGGGTTTTGGAATTAAAAACACAACATAATCTACAGTAACACACAGATAAAATATAAAATGTTAGTTGTAAATCTAACAAAGTACATAGGAGATCTATATAAGCAAAACTATAAAACTCAGAAAAACAAGATCAGTGATTTGAAGAAAATGGAAAGGAATTCCATACTGATAGTCAATATTATTAAAATGCTATTTATTTTTTTTTCTCTTTCAACTTTATTTTTAAAAAAATGAGAGATCCATGTACATATTTTTAAAGGCATCTTGGCATAACACTATATGAATATATTTTTGTCAGTACTTAATTGATTTAGAAGTTTGATAGTATGCATTGAAATCTACTAGTTACCAAAAATGCTATTTCTTTTTAAGTTGACTTGTAGAGAGGCTCAGTTTGATCCAAATCTGAACCCCAAGTTGTTTTCCAAATATAATAAATGCATTTTAAGTAGTATGTGACAGGCCCAGGATTTCCAAAAACAATTCAAAGAAGAAAACAAAGAAAAGGAAAAAATACTACCCAACTTGAAGACCTTTTATAAAAGTTGTGTATTCAAGATCATGAATTATAGATGAACGAACCAAAAACTAGACTTGTGGGATAGAATAAAAGGCCCTCAAACAGACCCACACAGGTGTGTTCAATTGAAAGCTTGACAAAATAGCAAAGGCAATTCGGTAGATGAAACAAAGGACAGTGTTCTCGAGAAGTACTGCTGAACAGCTACATATTCAGGTGAAAAATAAAACCAAAACTAAAAAGAGAATAACTGAAAATGAAGAGTCTAAACAAAGACCTTACATTTCCCACAAAATTTATTAAATATGCTTAAACTTAAAAAAAAAACCAAAACATAAAAATCCTATAAAATAATACAAGGAAAAAAACCTTGGTAACCATGGCTTTGATAGAGTTCATTTTATATAAGAGTCATATAAAAAAGACTGACAAAGACAAAAGTTCAGCTCTGTGGAAAACACTATTAAGAAAAGTCATACCAGGGACTTGAAGTATTTGCCAACATATATCTAGTTAAAAATTCCTAAACAAAATGTACAATAAACACACAACACTAAGTACATTAGCAAGTGAGTCACCCATGATTCTGAAATTACAAATTAAACAACAACAAAACAACTTGACACAATTATTATAGCCACGAAGATTCAAAACCTGAGGCTGGGAATGCAGGTTAGTGGTCGCACGCATGAAGCTTCATGGCTCATCTCCAGCCCTTTAGATAAAGACAGAAATACCAAATACTGGCAAAGAAGTGGAGAAGCCGGAAGAGTTTATTGCTCGTCAGAATATAAAAATGATGGAGCCATTGTGGGAAGATGGACTGGTAATTTCTTGCAAAGCTAAGCACTCCCACCACACAGTTCAGTAATCTGGTGCCTTTAACTTTCTTAGATCCATGGGATACATGTTCTACACAAAACTCTGCATACAGTATGCATAGGTCCTTATCCATTCTCACCAAACTTTGGAAGCAATCAAAATGTGACTGATTTCCCATTGTTTTCAAGTAGGGGGTTGACAAACTTCATAGCCCTCTAGGCAATTTGGATCCTATCAGATCTCACACATGTATACAATGTGTTGTGTTTGTCAAGAGAAGGAACTGTTCTCTCTAGCCTCGAGAAGACATACAGGAACTCTAACCCCTCTTGCTAAGGGAGAAGTTTCTATCTGGATAGATTTCATATCATTCAATTACAATTACCAACGTTCTGAAAACTTGAAGTACAAAGGCTAAAGACTGCATTGCCAAGTGTTCAGAGACAGAAGGGGATGGAGGGCATAGAATATTTCAGGGATGAAAAGCAAGCTGCATGACACTGTAATGACTGATGTCTGACATTATTCTGTCCAAACTCATAAAAATGTACAGCATAGCATTAAACTGAGCTCTCATTAATAAAGATTTATCAATGCCCACTCATAGATTTTTAACAAATATGCCATGTTCATGAATTCATAACAGAAAAAAAAAATGGGGAGAGATAAACTAGCTCTATTTTCTGCTCAATTTTTCTATCAATATTAAACAGCATAAAAAAACAAAGGCTAGTAATTAAAATAACAATTATATGCACAGTTTAAGTGGCCTTTGTTATCATATCGAGTTGTTTCCACGTAGGAGTCGACAAACTTCATAGCCCTCTACTCAATCTGCATCCTCTCTAATTTTATCAACCCTGTCATGGATCATAGCTGCACCCAGGCATTTTTATAACATTGCATTATTAGGTTGCTGCTTTGGTATTTCAGCGGCAGACAGGAGCAGATGTGATGGAACCCACATGGCCTACGTAGCTGAAAATGTTTACTATCTGGAGTCTCGTGGAAACTGTTGGCTGACTCCTGTTGTAGAATTGTTTAGTTCAATGACCGAGAAATGCCAGAATCTTTGCAATCACATTATCCTAGGGGGGAGTCATGTCCTGGCCTCATTTTTCTGGCTGGTAATGATCTTTGGCACGCTAATTGTAATAGGAGAAATCATCTTTTCCTTCATCCTGTGCCACTTTCTGGGTCAGAAATAACATATCAGAGTGTAACTTAGGCATGAGATTATCATTCACAGCTCCCATTCTGAAAATGCTTTTCTGGACCCAGTGTCACCCTGCTTCTGAAACTGCCTCTGTGAACTGGACTTCTGACCTTACTCTTCCTCACCCCAATCCAGCCTCTGTACCCACGTTTTAATTCCAACGTTAGGTCCAGGTTTCCATGTTATTGACTTCATTCTCAGAGTCCATTTTAATCAGGACACACTCTGCAACACTCAGTCATAGTCATCCAGTATTGAGGTCCTAACTCCTGGAACGTAACAATTTTATGAACCGAGTTGTGCTGTAATACCCACCTTCCCTTAAAAGCAAAACAAAAACAAAACATTAAAAAAATCCAAACTAAACCAACCCCCCCCCCCAAAAAAAAACCCAACCCTTTACCAAAAACAACCACAAAAATATCTTATATGTTCACATCTTGTCAGCACCAGCCAGAATCTTAGAAGTGGGTCTCTAAAAGGGTTTTTGAATTAAGCTGATGCTACAATGCTTTGATTTGCATATGTAATGTCCTCACAACAGACATTATTTGATGCTCCTTCTCTGATCAGGAGACTGAGGCTAAGGTAGAGTAATGATATTAAAATGCTTATCCAACAGAACTTATCTTTATAGCCAAGGAAGATATCTGGACATGTTGAATCCAGGAATATGATGAATAAAGGGCCACATATCACACTAAGAGTAGATGACTGTCTGTATAGCAAGAAGGGTCTCACGAAACTCTAAGCCTGCTGACTCCTTGATCTTGAACTTCTAGCCTCCATAACTGAGAGAAACGAGCGTATCTTGTCTGAGTCATTCAGTGAGTGGCATCTTCTATGAATGCCCAAACTGGTTAATGGAGCATATGTTGCCAAAGAGATTTAGTTGCCGAACAATCTTCTAGTCTAATTTCTCCATGCATTCTAACTTTAGGTATGTTAAGTAGGAAGGTTATCTGTACTATTTGCAGATAGTCCTAAGTGCCATCACATTTTATGTCCTTATAAGAGGGAAACAGATGGCTATTTGAGTACAGAAGGGGCAGAAGTAACATGGACTAGAATAATAAGGCCACAAGCCAATGAAGCTGTAGAGAGAGACTACCCTAAGATTATCCCCTAGGGTCCTCTAGAA
This sequence comes from Micromys minutus, assembly GCF_963924665.1. Lineage (NCBI taxonomy): Eukaryota > Metazoa > Chordata > Mammalia > Rodentia > Muridae > Micromys > Micromys minutus. The sequence goes on along the minus strand of NC_137963.1, from coordinate 13,688,102 downwards.
GGAAGCTGCCCTAACACCTCATGTTAAAGCCTTTTCCCACTGTGAGGATAAATGTGTTGTTTCAGCTACCAAACTGCTCATAATGTGTTATAGCAGCACACTCTCTCTCATACACACGCTTTCTCAGTTAGATACCATTAGAGGGTTGGTCTCCAGACCATCCTCAGAGCTAAGAAAGCTCAGATAGGAGTCAGTCCTTCACGTAATCAATGCCCATTCTAGGGAGAGCAGAGTCCCCCACTTCTGTGCAATAGCAGCTTTGGCATCAACCAAAACTGAAGTCGAATCACACCATAGCTTCAGAACATGTCGGAATCTTAATGTATTATTTACTCTACCTTAGTTTCAGTCTCCTGATCAGAGAAGGAACATCAAATAATGTCTGTTGTGAGGACATTGCATATGCAAATCAAAGCATTTACCTTCTGTAATGAGGTATGCTGAGGACATCTTTACCAAGCAACAGCAATGTTGGTTATCACTACGTGTTTCCTGTTGCATCACCATCTTGACGAAACTTATTCCCATCTCCCAAAGCAAGGGAAGAACTTAGAAATCCTGGCTAGGAGCCATCAGTGAATTCATGAAGGCCACTTTCATTTTTAATGACTTCAGCCCTGTCCCTCTGTACTTAGTAGCAACAGAGTAGTTTAACCTGAAAGAGGCTAAGCAACTTACTTGAGATGGCGCAGATGACAAGCCACCTGTGCTGGGTCTATCTATCTAAGTTGGCCTGTCAACAATGGACCTTTCCATCTCCTGCTTCAGTAGGTGAAAGTGTTCCTGTTGTTCATAAGGCTAAAATCCTCTTTCCTTCGCTCTTTGGGAGACTTGTTTCCCGAGCACAACTTTTATTGGGGATCCAGAGGGAACAAGTCCATACAGCTGCCACAAGGACCCAAGTCCCCGTGTTTTCATCTTGGATAAGGTGGCACTACACCTAATATCCCATCCCCCAGGATACCAGGATACCAACACCCACAGAGTGCCTTCCTGCTTCCAGCAACCCAGACCATATGGTTAATTAGCTAAAATTTGTGACCACATCTGTGATGCTATTTCTCTTTCTGGCATGTCTGAAGCTAATTACAGAAACCACGGGAAGCTCCTGGTCATCTGGGAGCCCAAGAGGCATAGGAGGTCACAAAGTGTGCCCATGGTTCAGGTAATGGGATTATATGGATGTGGAATAGAGGGGAGAGAGAACTTTTGAGTAGCAGAGGGTAGAGAACGTTTTTTCTGCTTTTCTTCACCAGAACAACGGACCTTTCCATCTCCTGGCCTTACACTGAGGCCAACCTGTATGAATAGCAGAGTATAGGGTTCATTCTCTGTTCTTCAAATTCCATCCTTAGTTCCTCTGAATAATGCTCATCTTATCAGCACATAGGATTATACAAGAAACACTGTATAACTATTCCTTTTGAGCCTTCGTTTCTACATCTGTAGAACAGAGATTAAGAAAGTTGCGTTCTACCATGTTGTTGGGGATTAAACACGCTAAAGTGTACAGAGCATATATCACATCCCTTGACACAGCGTGGACGGCTCAGCACAAGTTCTTTAAATTAAAAAACAAAACAAAACAATGGACAAACACATGAATGGGTCTATAACAGAATTACCACCTGAAGAAATCTGAGAGATCAAAATGTAGACTAGTGTACCCACTGTGCCTGTTTCCTCACCTGAATAATGAGACCATTTCCTTTATCTGTATCTTGACGATTAAGATAAATGACAGGTAAAAAATGTAAAAGTCTGGCTAGAATGGAGTAAGCTGTCCTAGGAATGGAATGGGAAAGCATTGGCAAACAAGACGACTTGGCACAAAGAGGAACATCTGAGGTATGCCCTGTATTCTAACTCAGGGATGCTCCTCCCCCACACATGGAGCTGGGGTCATGGGTAGAGTTCCAGTGGATGGGTAGGTCTTGGTGTTGCTGTCTGACAGTAGAACCAGAGATCTCACATTTGGGAAGGAGCTGTACTAAGAATTAGTGTTTAGCGACAACTTCTGTGATGGCTATAGAATTGTCCTGCCAATTAGGAGACTCTTGGGCCTTCTGCATTCTGAAGACTACATAGCTCTTTGTTCACGGAAGAATAGGACTTTCCCAAGTCACAGTCAGATGTTGTATTGCAGCTGAGGCCATGAATATTTGAAAACCCAAAATGCTGGCAGGCATGTCATGAGAGCAGAATCAGTATCTTAGTCACCTATGCTGTCCCACTGTCAGATCTCTTACTAGCCCTCAATGGATGGTCATGGTGGTGCACACAGATGAACCTTTTCATTTCTGGGGTTGGTGGCAGTTGTTTGAGAAACTATGTATTCTAGGCTGGCAAGGAATATTTAAATCTGCCTTAGTGCTAGCACTACAGTCTTGTATCACCAGTTTTAGCTCCTATTACATTCTTTATTTGTATGTATGTATATGTGCATGTATGTGTATACATATATATATATATATGTATACACACACACACATATATATATATATAGTGTTCATGTATATGTAGACCCCTGTGTATTTGCCATACCGTGTATGTTAGCAGTAAGAGGAAAACCAAAGGGAGTCAGTTCTCTTTCTCTACTGTGCAGATTCTGGAGACTGATCCCAGGATGTCAGGCATGGAGTCAAGCACTTTTACTTGCTGATCCATTTTTTTAGGCCCACATTGTACCTTTAATAGCTGCCTCATGTGGTGTGGACTCAGAGCATGCTGAGTATGTGCACATCAACACCTGTGGTAGTGCAGATGTGTCCAATTCCTTTGCCTGCTTTATGTGTTTCGTTTCATGCACTACTATCAAAAACACATGTTGATTTTCCTTGACCTTGTCTATATCTCCATCTCTTCCCAGAAGACAAGCTAGAAGGGCAAGGATCTCAGCTGTCTCATGAGCACTTGATACATGAAAGTGTTTAACATGTGCATATGGAATGACTGAGAGGGTGGCTGAGTCACTTTAAGTCAGGAATTTAAATGTCTGTCACCTGATCATCTCTTGGACAAGTCTCTTCTCAATGCAGAAAAAACACAGTCTGTCAAACCCGAGGCTTCTCCGAATTCTTCTGAAAGGTATTGAGAATGGTTTAGGAGCTTGCCCAAATAGAACACCTTGTTTCTAGGCATGTGCACACACTTCATGGGCCCAGAAGGTTCACTATTTGTAGAGAAAACAAAGGCCATGGTCAGAGACTTCCAACCTTAACAAGGCTGGATGGTGTAGCATCATTATAAAGCCTAGAAATTCTCCAAAATAACACAACGCTCTGACTAAAACGAATCAGTCATGACTACTTTTACTCAAGGAGGAGGATGGGGCAGTATCTGGAAGCAGCCTCTGTTGGCTGGGTGATACTGTGTGTGCATTGTGTGAGGCTAGACCTAAAGGCACTCGAAGGCATTTTGGGAAAGGTAAAGCATCAGATCCATGCATGACTTTAAGCTAAGGAGGTGAAAGTCAGGCTGACTGGTTCAGACCTGAGAGTTGGGAGCCATAGGAGGATTGTGAGCAGGGGCACAGGCAGAAATCCTATCTACCAAGCGAGTCAGCAGTGTGTTCAGACAGACTGGGCGCCATTGCTTTCCTTCTTCGTTCCTTCTAGACTGTGCCTTGGGAATGGAGAGGGGAGAGACGCAGTGTCTAGAAGGTGGAGAATCCTTTTACCACATGCTGAAGCAGAGGGGGTGGAGGGGAACAGGCCTGGGTGACAGGCTCCACTTGTACCACTCTGATTAGCTGGGAGAATGCAAATCGGTGCTTCCTTCTGCAGCACAGCTAACAAGATAATGAATATTTTCATCAGCTGCAGAGAATACAAACATCTGTAGGAACACCAAACCTACTCCCGGGGTGGGGGAGGAGGAGGGGAGGATGTGGAGGTGGGGAAGTGTGGCACTAAGCAGTTTTAAGGAAGAGGAGCTGGGCTGTGAGCCTGAGAGACTGGCTGGAAGATGGAGGCTGGGACTGGAGTCCCCAGGCTGTGACCCACTGGGGAACTTGTAACTGTCGACTTGCTTTGTGTCTACCCTATCCTTCATGGCTGGTGTGAGCTTACAGTCCTGGATGCTTTTTGTGCACCAATCTATGCCTATCCATCCTGCATACATCTACTCGTCAAGTCAGGAAAGAAGTGTAGAATCCTGTTGTGGACCAGGCCTGAATCAAGGCTGGCATTTTTTGCATTTTGTTTTATTTTTGCCTGACTCCAAGAAGCTTGTTCATTAATAAATGCGTTTCATTATTTCAAATCATGTGTATAACAAGATATATCCTATATCGCCCTTAGAGAGGCAAGAACACAGCCTGGTAGGATATTGAAAAGGCATGGATAGAGAAAGGCAAAGAAGCATGGGATACATGCTTACTGAGGAGGTGACAGATTCCAGGTATCCATCAAGGATAAATCAGTATTTGAGGACATCAAATTGGTAGACCAAACAGCATCTACAAAGGACAGAAACAGGAAGAAGCCAATGGAGGTACTGCCAGCAGCTGTATAAAAGTGTGTGTTTGTGGGAGTTGGCAGAAGATTTTTAGAGGATGGACAGGAGTTCAGTTCTAAGGAGAGCATCCAACAATAAAGGTGCTGACCTTTTTTTCTGGCCCAAACAGGAACCCATTGAGGCGTTCTGAGTATGGGCAAGCCCCTTGCTTTAGAAAATGGCTCTTTTATTTTCTTCAATACCTTAGAGACTGCCTCACCTGGGGACCTACCCCATATGCAGCCACCAAACCCAAGCACTATTGCTGATGCCAAGAAATGCTTACTGGCTGGGGCCATATATGGATGCCCCTGCAGAGGCTCTGCCAGAGTCATACTGATACAGTTGTGGATGCTTGCAGCTAACCATCGGACTGAACACTGGGTCCCCAGTGAAGGAGCTGGAGAAAGGACTGAAGGAGCAGAAGGGTCTGCAACTCCATGGGAAGAACAACATTATCAATCAACCAAAACCACCAGAGCTTCCAGGGACTAAAACATCATCCAATGAGCACACGTGGATAAAGCCATGACTCCAGTTGCATATGTAGCAGAGGACAGCATTGTCTGGCAACAACAGAAGAGGCTTTTTGATTCAGTGAAGGTGTGTTTCCCAGTGTAGGAGAATGCCTAGATGCTGAGGTAGAAGAGGGTGGTTGGGAGAGGGAGCACCTTCATAGAAGCAAGCATAGGGGGAGGGGGATGGGAGTGGGGGCGGAGAGATAACATTTGAAATGTAAATATGAAGAAAAGCCAATAAAAAAAGAGAAAAGAACATTAAGAAGAAAACACAAAACAAAACAAAAAGAAAGAAAGGAAGGAAGGAAGGAAGTAAAGAAAGGAGGAAGGAAGAAAGAAAGGAAGAAAGAAAGATAGAGGAAAATGGCTCTGGCTGCCACTTGGAGGATAGCTGTGACTACATTAAGAAGAAAAGGTGAGAGATATTTAGAAAGGCTTGGAGAGAAGAGTCCTGGAAGAGATCTGCAGAAGTGAATGTTTAGCTTTGCTATTTATCCAGCTCTTTGACTACCTGGGGGCAGTCCAGCTTCCTGAGAGTTGGGGGAAGGCAGCTATATAATCTTCTCTTCATGGGGTTCAATACAAAACAATGCAATGACAAGTAACCAAAGAACTTAAAAGTTCTAAAGTCTAGTGCACATATTACCATATGTGAATACAGCAGTGATACTGGGCCTGATCATGACACATCTTAGTCCTTCATTACCATAGTTGATATCCAGACAGACACTGGCAGATAGTTGGAGCCTTGAGGACATGGCTTTGTTGCTCATTATATAGGAGCTTACCAGAAGTTTCCAGAGTCTTCCTGATTCAGTTTTTGTACCTCTGCCATGAAGGGGGGCATTGCTGTTTGCCACTGCATATACCAGGTTGGCTGCCTAGAGAGCTTTCCGGAATTCTCCTCTATTCATTACCATCTCACACTGAGGAAACATGGATATTACAGACGTGTGCTTCAATATCTGCCTCTGTATGGGTTCTGGAGATCTGAGCTGAGTGTTCCTACTTGCACCACAAGCCCTTTACTCACTGAGCCATTTACTTGGTTATTTCCTTCCTTCTTTCTTTTCCTCCTTCTTTCTTTCCTTCCCTCCTTCCTTCCTTCCTTCCTTTCTTCCTTCTCTCTTGTTCTTTCTTTCTTTCTTTCTTTCTTTCTTTCTTTCTTTCTTTCTTTCCTTCCTTCCTTCCTTTCTTTCTTTCTTTCTCCCCCCCTCTCTTTCTTTGTCTCTCTGTCTCTCTGTCTCTCTGTCTCTCTCTCTCTCTCTCTCTCTCTCTCTCTCTCTCTCTCTCTCTCTCCCTCTCCCTCTACTCTCCTTTTTTCTTTCTTTTTTCTGACACATGGTTTCTCCTTATATCTGTTCCAGAACTCGTGAATATATACCAGACTGGCCTCAACCTCAGAGATCCAACTGCTTCTGCTGGCATTAAAGGTGTGTGCCAGTCCCTCCCCCAAGTTCTTCCTCAACCCCTGGCTCATTGTTTTCCTCTTTTGCAGACTCAAATACTGATGAGTTTATTGGCTGTAAAGCCTGTGAAAGGAGAAACTGAGACTATGGTGTTTACTATTTCTACCCCTGTAGAGGATAGCATTGCTCAGTAGGAATACATGTGGCAATGGATAACCATTCCATTCGTTCACAAGTTCCCTAACTAATCAGCCATGTATTTATAATATATTCTCCTTTTACTTTTGGGAGATGTATATAAGTCTGTCTCCAGAGACTTTTGGAGATTTAAGTGCATATTCTATTTCCACACCCACTCAGGAGCTCTAAATAATCATCTTAAAGACCCAGAGTTTAAGCCAGGCATGACTTCATGCATACATCTGTGATCTCAGCACTCAGGAAACAGAGGCAGAAGAATGAGGAGCTAGAAGCCAGTTTATGCTGTGTGCTGTGCCCTTGGCCAGTCTACAACATGTTAAGACCACATCTACAACAAACACAACCCCAGAAGTTTCAAAAGAAAACAAAACACATGTACACAATGCCATTCCTAACATAGCATTGCTCCATGTAGATGTGAAGTGACTCCAAACACAGTAATTATATATTCTCAAAGAAACGTACACTGGGGACAGAAGCTATCACTAGCAAACTCAGCATTTTTCACTGAACTCACTGCCTTGGTAGCACTGATATTATTACTATTTGGTTGTTATGTATATGGTGCATACATCCAATAGATTTGTGTCCAGGTAAGATTTACATGAGAAAAAGGTACCAGATTAATAAAGTTAAATATTTGTGTCACAGTCTTTGAAAAGAGAAAAGTTGGCGTCATTTCCAGGCAAACTCATGTCTCAGACTTCCTGCAAAACTGGCCAAACCAACCAAGAGTGGAGTGACAGATGCAGCCTGTGTGTGCTTTGGACAGTAACGTTAAATCCACCTGGCCTTTCATATACCATTTGGCTGTGTCACCTACAGATTCTTCTCCCTTCTGGGTTTGTCAGGGTCCAGATCAAGGTGACAGACAGCACCACAAAGGGCAGTGTAGAGAGAAGGTGATTTTTCACATCTGCTTTGTTGGGAACTAAGGGAGCCTCATAATAGTTTAGTTTCCTTCCCCAAGCAAGGCATTATTTTAGAATTAGGCCCCTTGGTTGGAAAGCAACACAAGGGCAAGGGTGAGAAAACACCAGACAACAAGAGCAAAAGTATGAAAACCCAGAGGGAGACCGGCATGCAGTGATTACTGACGATCCCTGAGGGGTGACTGTTGGGCTGAGCACATCATGGATGGAATGTCTGAATCTTTCCAGTATTCTTGTTATATTCACTTTATTTCATTAATAAGAAAGGTCACTGACCCGAGAATTTATGCCAGCTGAGCAGGATCACATGTCGGTGTAACAGAAGCTGGGATACCCTGACTAGGTTATACTCACTAGGAAGACCCTGCCAAGCGGCATGGCTCTTCTTAGCCCACAGCCTTTGGCTGTTATGTTACCTCTTACAGAATATGGTTTCTCATGAGAAAGCTCACATGGATAATTGGTTAGCTGCACACTTCTTATGGAGAGAAAGACACAGGGATTGTGTCCAGCTTCAGTCATTACTGAAGGACATCTAAAGATGCAAGGCAGCTAGCTCAGATTCCTGGTCAACCTGCTTCAGCATTTTGCCTTCCATGGCATGCCATCAAACCTCTAACCCTTAGTAATGAACATTATGCATTTGGAGCAAGCACAGCTTGCCACAATACCCACCAGGAAGCTGACATTTGATCTTCATCTAGCTTATTTCTCATGAGCGTGTTTGGGACTAGCTGAAGTGATTCATTAATTCACTTCTTCAGATACATTTTTGGTTTTCCACCAGTTGTCCTTCTACCCCTTTTGTGAATGTTGGCTCCTGAGCCCAGTTTCTAAATGCTTCTGCTATTTGAATTGGAATTTTAAAATAATCACAACAACAACAACAACAACAACAACAACAATAATAATGATAATAAAGAAAGCCTCAGTCCTTCTTAAGGAAAAAATGTACAGCACCCTTTCAGAGTGTGGTACACCTGGACCTCAAATCATTAATAATCCAAGAGCTAAGATAATAGCCTTGTGGCAATTTTTGGTACTCACAGATCATTATGCTTAATATATACCCAACAAGAAATCTGTTTCCATATTATGTTCTGTCCTACATGTACTTCATGATTATGGTAACTAGTGGGATTTCTATGCATGCTATCAAACCTCTAAGAGAATTAAGTACAGACAAAATTATTCATATAATGTTATGCCAAAATGCCTTTAAAAATCTGTAAATGTATCCCTCTTTTTTTTTAAAAAAAAAAAAAATAAAGTGGCAAGAAATAACAATAATAATAAAATAACAATGTTCTAATGCAGGACATCATTGATTCTCAGTTTTTCAACGTGTGCCTCTGCCCTCTCGGCCTCACTACTCTCTGACTTTTCTCTCTCTCTCTCTCTTTTCTTCTCATTGAATTCTACCTCAGCTCTCTTTATCTTTGAGAGCGGCTGTGTGAAATGTGGATGTCTCTGCAATGTGCCGGCTAATGACAAGTTTGAGGACTGAAATGGCATGGGTGGAAATTAGGGTAATTCAGCCCAAAAGGATTCCTCTTGAGCCGAGGACAAATTCTACCTGTGTGCATCCTCTGAAGTAACAGAACAGTGGAATGAGTCTTCCCGTATGGAGAAGACCGCTTTCTTCGTCTGTTCTCTGCCCTTTCTCTATCAGGCATCTGATCTTTTCACCAGCTCCAGCCATTAGTCCTGGACCAGCTAGCTAAAGAGCCAAGGCTATCAAAAGTTTCTTCTCCGAACAGTATGTGGACAACCCAGCTGCCCTCTCTCTGGCTAGCTCAGGACTTTGTTAAGCCATCACTACATCCAGGGCTTGGCATATAAACTGTTTTGACCTTTCTTAAGGCTATGAAACATTTCATATCCACATTTACATGTGTACACCTGTGGCCCCCAGTGGCTTTGCTCCTTGGAACTATCCTAAGCAGTCGAATGTGCACAGCTGTATTTACAAGTTTGCTTACTCCAAAGTAGTCTATAGCTGGAAACTATCTGAATGCCTATCAATGTGGGACTAACTATGTGAATTCCATCTAGAAAAGAGATATGTAAAACTACAAATGATCTTTATAAATGAGAGGCAATGAACTCTAGAAGATAATGTGTTGTGAAAGAAGACAAGCATGTGCTGTGCTCCTGTTTATAAGGTTTTCTATATGTAATATGCAGCTTCCAGCACTGGCCATGCACTGCTTTAAAATTTGCTAAAATATTAAAGCAGACATCAGCACATAAAGCTTCACGTTACTTATTTACTTTTTAAATATTGCTGGACTTTCTATGGGACTAAATGTTAACTCTGGGGTGATAACACTTGGTGGATAAAGGCTCCGAGGACTTGGGAAAATAATTTCTTTTTAAATTTTCAATGAAAAACAGGATAATATTTAAGGTGTTTAACTCACAACCCATGATGGAAAAGGCCACTGTCAAATATCAGTGGCTGCAATTAGCCCAAAGATGTCACGATGTGTGTGGGGAAGGGGCCAGACTTAAACAAACAACCTCCAACTATGACAATGAGATGACAGTTACTCTGGAAATATTTCACTCCTCCTACCCTGACAACAATGCCCACACACATACATAAGCACAGATCCTCATTACACAAACACATATTCCTACTCATATGTGCACACACTCTCAAAAGCAATTAAACATATAAACACACACACATAAATATTAGTGCATTTGCATTCACCTCCACTTACTCTTACCCATACCTAGTTCGACACATCTCCATTGCACCCAAATAAACAGATCCATACTCAGTGTATACAAATAAACATACAAACCCACAGGAGCTCACAGAGTGAGGAATAGGAGAGCAACAGGCTTGCAGAACTGCTCCAGCAGGAAGCTACTCCTTTCTACCCATCAACCCCATTCATGCCCCAAATCTCCTTTGCAGACTGTGCAGCAGCTCTTTGCTAGCTTCTGGAGCTTGTCTCCCTGCAAGGAGAGGGAGGGGTGGCTTGGGAGAGGAGAGAGTGATTGTTCCAGTCTAATTAAGCATGGTGCCCAGAGACAGGCTTAGAAGATGCACTGGAAGACACATTCTGCTGAACTGGGAACCCCTGTTCTCTAGGCATATGCAGACCTGACAAAACATTTCAAAGCAGAGGAGAGCATTAGGAAGGGAGGGAGCTGACAGCTCCTAATAGCACAGTAACAAGGAGACAGTAATAAAGTGTGCGCCTGTGAGCTGAGCAGCTCCAAACAAAGATGAGGCCATGGGCTTCAAAGGCATGTTGGCAATGTGTTGACTTTGATTCTAGTGCATGCTGTTCCCCTTCCATCACATGAAAAGAGCAGGCACTTCAGGGGAGTACTCAGAAAAACACACACGTATACACACACACACACACACACACACACACGCACACACACACACACACACCATAAAGCACTGAAATTGCCCTAGGGTTATAATGATAGGACAACATAATTGAGTCAGTAAATATGTCTGAAAATGAAGGGAGGGGAGGGGGAGAGAAAGAAAAACTGCAGGGGGTGAGGGAGGGAGGGAAGAAGATGGAGGAACAGGATGAGGGAATCTTTCTATTTCTTAGTCCCTTATCTACAATGAAAAAGGTCTCATTCTCTCAGTAAACAAGCTGTGAAATTGTTGATATTTCTAGTTCTCTTTTGAAGACAAAAGTAACGACACACCTACTTTATGCCAAAACCAAGCATTGAAGATCAAAATGAAAGAAAACAGAGCAGTCAGACAAAGACCCTGTCTTCAAACATTTAGCAGTTTAGCAGAGGAGTCAGACAACATGATTAGCCTGTACTGTAAACTCCCCACATTTAATGCTTCCCCCCCCCCCACCTTTATCCAGGAAAATCTTTCCTTGAAAAAAAGTTGATTCACTGCCTCCAATTTATTGCCTCTCATCTTCACTCAGCTGGTTTTAATTAGCACTTTATGGCATTTTCCCCAAACATCCACCCGCTGAGTACCTCAGTTTGCCCAGTGTATTAATTCCCTTCTTCCACTTCCTTGATCTTTGAGCAACATGTGATGTTTTTGACCAACTCTTCTTTAAAATTACATTCTTTTGAGAACTCAATGATATCTCATCTCTGTCCCTGCATATCCCCCCATCATCTTGGCTGAATCCTTTGCATCCATATTCCTCAAGAATCTGCCTTAGTTCTTTTTACCACCTGTATTCACTTACAACATCTGCTGTGTTCTGAGTATTTATGTCTTCCTGAATTCTACAGGCTGAAATTGTGGTTCCTCAAGTGAGGTGACTATTCAAACATGGGGTTCTTGGGGGGCTTTAAATACCTTCCTGAATGGAATCAATACTTTTAAAAAAGAAGCCCAAGACAGATCCACCATCCTACCATGTAACAATATGGCTAGGTGATGTCTTTCATGAACCTAAAAGAGGGTCTTCAATATGAAAAATCTGCCATGATTTTGTATTTCTAATAGCTCAGACCCTTAATCAATAAATAGTTGTTCTTTATAACTACCCAGTTTATATCACCATGCTGCAGCAGTCCTACTGAAATAAAGTGACACTATTGTCAGGAATGATTATTTAAAATTTCATCTAAATTCTGCTGCTATCAAATAACTCAGTTTGATATTTGATCAGAAAGCCCATTTCTCAGCAAGTAGGGTTCTTGTGGCAAGGTGTATAATGCTGTCCTTATCTCTGAGGAATGACTCAGTCCTGTGATACAGATTTGGTAAATGGTATTCATGGAACATTCAGGGACTCTATAGCCCAAGAAATATGTGTTGAAAGAAAAGACAAAAACAAAAAACAAAAAAATCTGAGCTTCCATCCATAAGAACGTGGAAATTTCTAAAGAGATGGTAAGAAAACTAAGGATGTGCTACCCATAGAAGTTGGAGATGTTTTTAAGAGTAAATAGCATCTCTGAGTATAGAGCTGGATGGAAATGTATATAACCATAAACGTGCACTTTTGGTCTTGGAAGAGGTAGTGTGTGAGAGTGATGGGTATAAAAGCCAGACTGAGGTGGGTGGAGGAGAAAGTGGGAAGTGAAGAAGTGGAAAGCATTTGCATAGATTTCTCTTTCTAGAAGTCTGGCTGTGAATGGAATACATAAGGTGGTAGCTGGAGGCAACTGAAAGTTTAAGGAGGCTGTGAGTCTGGAGATATGAACATATTTGTGGGCTGGGAAGAGAGATACAGACAAAAAATACACATAAGACAAAAGGGAGCAAGTTTTGTGATATCAGGTTACTGACAATCAGAAGGTGTGAGATAAATGTTGTTAGGCATACACTCTGTCCTATGGTAGAGATGCAATGAGTAGAGATGGTAAATTTGGAAGGTATGCTTTTTCTTGCCTAATGGTTTCAACATTTTCTCTTTTAAGGGCAGGGGAATAGAGGAAAGATGAGATAGTATTAAAGGTTTAAGCTAGGGCTATGAACGGTTTAAGAAATGAGTGCTGGGAAGAGAGAAATAAGAACGATAACAAAATGAAAGAGCTAGCTGCCAGTGCTAAGGGCTGTTACTGGAGCCCATGGATGGGAATTATTGTCAACATGATGTGATACAGATCATATAAATTACATGCATTTGTTATCAGTACTAAATTTGTCAATTCAGGTCTAAGGATGTATGCAAAATGAGTCATCCCCCCATTTTTGTATCTCTACAATGTAAAGATGTTTGTACTTTCATCTACTGTGTGTTGGGTATTGGTTATGTACTAGGCACCTCATTTGCAACATCCTTAATTCTCAGGAAAGTTTTGAAAAAACTGATGAGTAATTTGTCTTTTACCCTTGAGGAACCCATATTCCAGAGATGTGATGCAATTTACCAGAAGGTCTCACATGCTTGCCTGACTCTCGCTCCCTGGCTCTTTTACTTACTCAATATCTTGTCACAACCTTTGAGATATGACATCAGCTTGCATGAGCTTGTTTTCCCTCAGAACATTCATTTCTCTGACATCAGAAATTCTAGCTTTTGAATTCTTCCTGTGTGATCTTGTTTTCAGTCTTACTCTCTTGCAAACCCCTTATAGGATGTTTGTTTCTTGCTTTTGAACATGCATGGACTGTTTATTTTTTAAGTTGGTAATGAGTTCCCTATGGAGATGTCATGACTCCATAGTTTAAAAAAAATAAAGCACTAAATTTCTAGAGGACAGAGTAGAAAGTTTGCCATAAGGACACCTCTACACTTCTTAATTTAATTCCCTTCTTAAACCAATTTGCCAATTGAGATGCCCTTCTAGGAGTAAAGGACAGCATTCAGTAGATAGCTGTACCTCCTCCTTTGTCTGCCCTTCATAGGTAGACATTCATAATCTGGAATCAAGTCACTTGCCATCTTAAATTTAAAATAGAAAATTACGTTTGTCATTTTATATTTTATGTAATTTGTTTACATGTTGAACTTGCTGCCTAAAATCTGTGTGCCTCTGTCCTTTCCTAACAACCATTTACTCATAAAGACATTTGTAGTTAGCTTGGCTATATCAGGTGTTGCTTCTAGCTCATGCCTCTTGTAACACAATATAGGACTATGAAAGAAGAGGACCAAGAGTGTAGGCCAATGGTCATGGTGGTTATAATAAGACCTGGTACAAGGACTTTCTAAACATGTGATTTCATCTTATAACAGCTGAATAAGAAGACATGGTAAATAGTGGCATCATATGAACTTAAATTGATCCCCTTCCCATCACCTCATTTAGAGTCTAACATTCAGTAGGGGCTTATTAATAAATGAATGTACAAAAATAAATTCTCTCAGGGTTGTACCATACCTAGGACTACATTGTCTAGAATCACATATTTAATTTATGTAATCCTTTAGAGTGAAAATAAAAATGGGACAAACATCATTTAAAAGTCCAGAGGCCTGTTCAAAGACCAAATTCTTGGTGGGATTTGTATACAACAGCTCCCATGTTCTGTATACAGGACCACAGACAGTCATAATAGCCACACACACAACTGAAATTTGGCTCCATTATATAGAGATGATTGAGGTCAAGAGGTTAGGAGGTCAAAAGTAGAGTCAAATGATGACAATGTGTTAAATAGAAGCAACTGGGACAATCAGCATCAGTGTTAACCCTCCACTGATATTTCTACATGCAATGTTTCCTTTTTGTTTATGACTAATGGTCAGGGTTTATTCAGAATCCTTAGCAGAAGGTATCAATATTCATGAAACAGTTTCAACATCCACTGCCAGAAACAACAGAGTCCTAAGTTGCCAGCAAGAGTAAGGATGATAAGAAATAGGATGAGGACATTGCAAATGTCCAAAATATATATCAAGTGGTTCTATGATAAGAAGAAAAAGGCCAAGTTCAAGTCAAGTGAAAGCTATCATACTAGATAAGCCAATGGCTTAGACTTATTGGTCCTATCATGTTTACTAATTCTTAGATGGTGTTGTCAGCCAGAGAATTAATATGAATTAGAATGAACAACCCCTTTCCAAGGAGCATAATCTTTCTCAGTTTCCATCTCTTCAACTTTCTTATCTTGCACTGGATGCATGTCACTCAGCCAATACTTTACCTTGGCTTTACTCTCAAGGTCTCAACGACCATATTCAGGTCACAGGATGTTTTGATCTCTAGTTTCCGGTTTTAAAAAGCTATCTTCAGGTTAGGACTTAGTACTTATGTCTCTTAAATAAACAGAACAAATAATATAGTTATTATATTTTTACAGCTGAGTCTATTTTGCTAGTGCAAAGATTTTGTAGAATATTTAATATAAAAAAACAAAAAGGAGAAATATAGGAATTGAGGATGAAGGAATTAATGTGGGCTTGAGCTTTAGTTTTACTCTTGTAACAAGTGTAGGACACTGGACCTCCATTTAGTTTTATAAATACTTGTCTCAGTCTACCCTATAAGCCTTGTTTGGTTTTTATCCATGATGCTCTCTTTATAAGCAGTAGAAATATACATTTTTGTCTTATATCCTGGCCTTTAGTTAGTAGAGCTAATCTGATTTCTGCCAAGATTTCAGGTTCAAACTTCGATCTAATCTATATCCAGAAAGCATTTTTAAATCTCATGCAGAATTGGGTTTAGCACTACAGTTTGACTCTGCTACCATAAAGATTTTCCTTTGCTTGAAGTTTCTACAGATCTGGTTAAATTTCTACCAAGGCCTTACTCCTAGAGGTTGATGGATTATAAGGAAAAAATGCTGTATTTTGTTGTTGACCACAGTGGTGGCATGGGTAGGCAGATGGGACCGTGCGTGGGTGGATTTAAACCCTTATAGTAAAGAGCCAAGGATTTTGGTGGGGACAAGTGGAAGAGAAAACAAATACTGAGTGTAATCCTCACAGCAAGCAATGTCAGGTTACATATCCACCTTAATAGTAGTTTTCAATCATTTTTATGTCTCCATATTCCTTTGAAGTAGGAGCTATTGTGTTAAGTTTTCCAAATGAGAATTCTCAGACCCATAGAAGTCTAAGTTTCATTAGCACCAAGTACATTAGGAGTTGAACAGGAAACTGAATCAGCTTTGTTTAAGTTTTTGAAGCTGTCCCCTCACCTTTAGTACCAGATCTAGGGTCTCAAAGGACCTAAGGTGTTCCCACATTTTTACGGCATGTGTTGCCACTGTTTAGTTCTATATCTGAGGGTTCTTATCATTCATTGTTTGAGAGGTCACTTTATTTGGCTCTTTAGTGTCAAGCTGTGGAATCATAGGATATTGGGACTGTAAGTACATTAGTAATCTGTACTAACATACTAATTAGAAATTCAAAGCCTGTAGCTAAGTGTTTTTCAGATATCTTTGCTTCACTAATAGGACAGTCCATGTTTTCCATTCTTATGTATGAAAGAGATACTGCGGCTACTCTGAATTCCTTAGCTTCATCTCTCTAGGGGATTCTTGTGCTCTTCTGAAGAACCCATGACTCTCTAAGATATAATTTGATTTAATCTGACTCTTTTATGGGTATAGAAGCTCAATACCAGGGCCAAGAAGGGATTTGCCCAAGATTATCCAATGACCTTGAGGCAGAACAGAAATAAAAATCTATATCCTATGTTCTCTATTTTATACCAAGCATATATATATATATATATATATATATATATATATATATATATATATATATATATATATATATGGAAGAGAAGATATATCTTGATCTATTCAGGTAAACAGTCTGCAAGAGTCTTTTTCTGGCAAAAAAACTAATTAGTGTTGAGCATTTACTAAGCACAAAATGTAGACCTAAGAACAATACTAATACCTGTTTATATTTGTTCCATAAAAAACATCCTCAGATTAGAGTTTTTTAGGCAGGTAAGGATGACATGTCTTAGTTCCTTAGCATTCAATGCTATAGCTGGAAAAGAGCTTTGGAAAGATTTCATGCCTAGCCATCTTGCTTCAAAGCCTATTGCTTTACCAGCTTTGCCAGTCTGATAGACTGTCCTCCAAGAAGTGGGACTAATCTGGTGAAGGCTAGAAGCTTATTCAAATTTACCAACATGCCCTTCCCTCCACTTCTGCCAATCTTCTAGCAAATGCTTTGCACGATCAGACATCTCATTTCCCT
Source organism: Micromys minutus (assembly GCF_963924665.1). Taxonomy (NCBI): domain Eukaryota; kingdom Metazoa; phylum Chordata; class Mammalia; order Rodentia; family Muridae; genus Micromys; species Micromys minutus. The sequence continues at coordinate 13,670,964 of NC_137963.1, read as the reverse complement.
CATCATGGCAGCCAGTATGCAAGGTCTCAAGTAGAAATGTGTACCCCCCCTTCCTTCAAAAAACCTGCAGGCACCCATACACACACCACATTCAGGCATGCACTCATGCATAATTCATGACGTGGCAAGTCTCAAATCTTGCTAAATGGAGATTCAGCTGGCTTCTGGGTCTGGAGACACCTCAGTGCCTGTGTCATTAGCCGAACTCTGAAAGCCATCATTACTGCAGCCACTGTGTCTGAGTCACTGAGATCAGGAACAGGTAATAGAATTTCGGGGACACAATAAAATGGAATGGAATAGGACTCTGGCTGGAAAAGGGGAACTATCTGTTATCCAGTCCTGAAGGGAGATATGTAAACAAGAAGCCCCAGGCCCTCCTGAAATGGCAGCTCCAGAGAGCCCCTCAGTAGAGGATTATAAACGGGCTCATTATAACCTCCATACAGTGAGATTTCCAAAGGAGAGAACAAAAGGGGAAAAATCAATAATATTAATTTAATGTGAACCCATTCTTTATGTTTGCTTTCCACAACAGTTTGATAACACACCCCTATGGGCACCCACATCTTTCCTCCTGTAAATGTCTTCACCCACAAGTCAAAGAACAAAGAAAAATGGAAAAAAAGAAGTGGGAGGGTAGCAAGGCTTTTAAGGATACCTGTTTCTGATATCTTAGAGGAGGAGGGAGACGAGGAGAAGGAAGTAGTGGAGGAGGAAGAAGAGGAAAAGGAGTAGGAAGAAGAGGAGAGAACAGAGAAATCCAGACCTAGAGGAAGCTTTCACATCTCATCTTTTATGACATAGCAAAAGACTCTGGGTGCTATAGGAGGTTGTCCATAGGATGTTTTATGTGAGGCACCCTCTAGACAACTGAGTTTATATTGAGACCTGGATTCTTTCTCTAAATGGACATTCAGTGACATTGAATGGAATTGCACCCACTCTACACAATTAACATGCAGGAGTCACAGGTGACTTAGAACATTACATTAGACAACAGTCAAAAGCACGGTTTCATGGGAAGCACATTCTATTTGGCCCTTTCTACCTTACTGTCAAGGTACATGTCCCATCTTGCGAGTGGATGGTGGTGAGTCAATTCAAAGTAAGAAGACAGCTGCTAGAAGGGGAAGGGATTCTCACTAAGCACAAGAGGGAGGATCTAAGCTGTTTGGCTCTTCCAGTTTATTTGTTCACTTTTTTTTTTTTTGTAGACAAAATCTCAGAGACATGACGTCACCTCTTCCAAGTGACATAAGCTAGAGGTCAGATAGAAATCCCAGCATAGCCAGGCTCTCAAAGATTGACTGGACTGCCCTCATAGCCTCCCTCTCTATCTGTGCTGTGTATAAGAGGTTTCTTCTGTTGTGACAATGAGGGGATGGCAGAGATGCTCTCCAAGTCAAAAAATATGGACCATTGCCCAATAGGAGTTAACAAATCGGTGCAGAAAGAGTCAGGCAGGGCAGAAGGAGTCAGGCAGGCAGACAGTGGGAGCACAGAAACTGGCCCCATGCAGAACTCATCTTTCAAGAAGGTTAATGAGAGGTAATCCTGAAAAAATCACTGTCCACTAAGCCTGGTGTCAATATTTAGTAAAATAATTGGATGAATGTGCCCAGAGCAAAACCTGCGATAATAGAATACTGAGCTATAAGGAACACCAGGGTTTCATGCAGAACAAATCACCCTGGACAACTTGATAGCTTTTCCTGACAAAATGACAAAATTGCAGAATTAGTGGAGGTATGAAACTTAGTAAAGGTTATGGATCTGAGCTCCAGCAGAATACTGAACAGTGAAGCGTATGATGTTCAAGATTCTAACACAATTCAAAAATCGCCTCTGATTTAAGCTGCATCCTGTGGATGAGCGTCCCAGAATATGGTGGTAGAATAGAGCCACCAAGGTGCTGCTGCTGTGTGATATGGGTCCAATAGTCAGAGTCAGAGATATTTTACACCACCTGTAGTCTAAGAGTTGATATCTGGCCTATGGGACTCCAAGGAAGAAGTGAACATGTATGGGACAGAGGAGGAAACTAAAGAGGCAGACGGAAGGAAAATTTTATAAGTAATTTGATTATCACCATTTTGTCATGGGGCAGATGTTCTCATTTTATCCTCTTCATCGAGTCTTCCTGAGTGAGCTTATAAGCAGAAGCTCCCATGAGATCTAATGGTGTTGTGTCTGATCCTAATAGCCATGGTACTTCCTTTTAAAACCACCGGTCTCATTTGGTGTGTACTATAATCACAGCAGTACCTATGTGAGGGGAGGGAGACATGGTGAGGGTTCATATCACCATATCTCACATGGAAAACTTCTGGCTCAGTAGGTCTGAAGCTAACAGGGCCTGAGTATGTTTACTTCTTTAATTTTTCCACTTGTTACTGGTGTTCATCACCCAGCATTCACATTTTGAGAAACCTCACAGTCCTTTCGTTATGCTTATAAGTTGATTTGCATGAGATCACTGGGAGATCTTATTAATAGAGATTCTAATTTAGTGTATTTTTCTGGAGAAATGCAAGGTGGTTGGTTACTGTGCTTATTTCTAAGCTCTCAGATGATGTCCATGCTGAGGAATGAAATCACACCTTGAGTAGCAAACAGCTCTGTTAGAATTTTAAAATGTGGAAAATCTAAGAAAACAGCATTATATTTCAAGCATTTACTTTGGATTCGCGCTTGGGGGTGGGAGTACTGGCCTACAACCACAGTGCTTTGAAATGCTGTGACTGGCAGCTCAGGAGTCCAGGAACAGTCTCAGCCAGTCTCAGCTATAAAAAGCATTCAAAGCTAATCTAGACTATGCCCTGGTTCTCTGATCTAAACATATTGAAAGCATACCTTAGAACACACACACACACACACACACACACACACAGAGAGAGAGAGAGAGAGAGAGAGAGAGAGAGAGAGAGAGAGAGAGAGAGAGAGAGAGAGAGAGACTGGCTATAAAGGGGACATAGATAGGGAGACCTAATTTTAATATTTGGGCATGGTTTTTTTTTAACTTTATGGTTTGGGCAAATCCTTTTAATTTCCTTTAATTATCAGAATCTTTTTACATCCCTTGGGAAAACACTCTTGTTAAAGTTCTTTGAAATGACTGCTAAAGACACAGCTCTAATACAACATTTCTTGATAGATAAATCATGGGTAAAACTGTTCTTAGTATATTGTATTAACTATTTTCTTTCACCTGATGACTGGTTATACATTTATTTTTAGCTAAAATTAGTATGAAAATATAATCACACCACTTTCCTTCTTTCCTTTCCTTCCTTCAGACTATCCCATGCTCTCTCCATCCAACCTTTTCTCATGGCCCCCTAAAATTGATGGTCTCCTTTTTCATTGTTACTGTTATACATATATGCATAAGTATATTCATGCAATATGCTGAGGCCATTTGGTGTGGATTGTGTGCATGTGATTTCATGGTAGATCAGTCTGTCTTGGATAGTCAATTAGGGGACTCATCCTTGGGATAAGCTAATCCATTTTCTCAGGAATTGTTAGTTGGAATCAATTCTTTCATGAGGGGTAGAACCCCGACTTTGAATTGCTTCATCTGGGAGCATTGTACAAGCTCAAAAGTGAGAAATTAGACACTATTATATATTAGTAAGTATTATTAAATGCAGGCAGAATTAAATAGTAAATTGCTGTTGTGGTTACTTCTGCACACACACTCAGGCAGAGTTTTACTTTAAACTTGATATGTTGAACCTTGTAACACATGGAACTATAGAATTCTACAGCCAATAGTTTCCCAATCTCTGTAAGTTTCTGCAGTTCTTCCCATAGTATGGCTGTTTTCTTGTATGTCCCTAAGTTTCATGTGATAGAAACTCTAAGTCCCAGTGCAACGATAGGAGTTGGTTCCTCTGAAAGATGTTCAGATCACAATGTTCTTTTCCTATGAATTGATCAATGCTATTAGAGAAGGCATCAAAAGAAACATGTTGGTTGGTTCCTCTTACTCCTTCAGCTTCTTCTTCCATGTGAGAGAACATATTTTGTCTCCTTCATACAATGTTGAAATTTCTGTATTTCTTCAGGAAAATATCCATCCCTGCCCTAAGACACAGACTATCAATGCCTTGATGTTAGATTGAAGAACCATGGTAAATGATGTTAGATTGAAGAACCATGGTAAACATAGCAATGTTCTTGATAAATTATCAAGTCTCCATTATTTTATCATAGCATCACAAAAGAGCACCTCTCTACCCACATTCTGCACTTTTAAAGATCATTCCTTAGTCCCACACACAGACAATTCTAAACATTATTATATTTTTCAAATTATAAAAAAGCCCAAACTAGGTTATTCAACAGCTTTGTTTGTTATACTCACAAAAGGTTTCCTAGTGAAAACCATGAAGCCAATATCAAATTCAAGGTTTTCCTACTTCCATCAAGGTTAAAACCCTATTCATCCATTTATATTTTAACTTAATTATTCTATTCTCAACTTCATAGTTCACTTATTACTTTATTAATCCATTCATATGACCATTTCTTTATATATTTATTTACCAATATCAATGTGTTCAGTTCCTCCAATGAATAACTGACTCATTTTCATTTACATATCAATTTTCATTCACTCGTTTATTGGCTACATTGAACGTCTGTGTTCATCAGCTGCTCTGTCTCAGTTCAGAAGGTGTGTTCAAATGTTCTTGAGAAAGTTACAAACTAGTGAAGAAAATAAATGAATGCTAAGAGGCATCATAAAACAGAGAAAGGTGCACACTTGGAAAGAGTGGGCCCTAATTACTATAAGCTCAGTACTTTGCCTGCATTATGGAATTCAAAGGTCTCCACCCCTTTAATGACAATGACATCAAGTTTACTTATCAAACAGATTTGGTTAGGATTTGAGGCCACACCTCCTCATTCTGTACTCTATTCTTTCAACCACCCTTGGTAACTGTGAATTCCACTAGGAGGTCTGAGCTTGGACTAGCACTTCTGAGGAGTGGTATGGGAGAAGTCAAATTACGAAGATGTGAGTTGTAATTGAATGTGAGGAGGAAACAGTACATCTCTATGGAGAAGCTGAGTCTTGGGTGCACAGAAGGCTGTACCCGAAAAGAAATTTAGGATGAATTTCCTAGTAGAGTGTCAGAAGTATCTTTTCAGCTTGGGGAAACATTGGATATCAGTGTATTCTTGCCTCTAACCTTAGTCTTTTTTATTTCTGCAGCTACCTTAACTGTTTGCTTTTCTTTTTGTCAACTATGACTGTTCATGGTTATATTTACTCACATGGATATAAATAGGGTGTGACACAGGGAAGATGGGCAATGAATACCAGTACACTGAACATCACATGTGCTCAAAACTGGATTCATGTGTTATCCAGAGTTGCATTTTGCAAGAGGCAAAAAGAAAGATCAGTTCATCTGAGTAGGACTTCCTAGGAAGCAGCTCATGGAACGAGTTGGGTTTGGAAACTTGCTGAAACAGTGAATGACTAAAACAAAGTAAGGCAAAATTCACAAAGCATAGAGAAAAACACTTAAAAACCACAAATAAAAGCATTTACAGAGAGCAGGATCAAAGTTGAAGACCTGAGTAAGCTGCAGGGTTGTCTTAGAGCCGACAAAAAAAAAAAAAAAAAAAAAAAAAAAAAAAAATTGCCATAGCAAATACAGACTCATAGAACAAATGGTTTGGCGCCCTTGGATGTTTACATTGTTTTCTGGCAATTTATTTTGGTCCAGAATTCCTAACAACAAAAATATTATGATGTTGAAAAAAAAAGACAGTTTTAGTTTTGGTGGTGTCTTAGTCAGGGTTTCTATTCTTGCACAAAACATCATGACCAAGAAGCAAGTTGGGGAGGAAAGGGTTTATTCAGCTTACACTTCCATATTGCTGTTCATCATCAAAGGAAGTCAGGACTGAAACTAAAGCAGGTCAGGAAGCAGGAGCTGATGCAGAGGCCATGGAGGGATGTTACTTACTGGCATGCTTCTCCTGGTTTGCTCAGCCTGCTTTCTTATAGAACCCAGGTCTACCAGCCCAGGGATGGCACCACCCACAGTGGGCTGGGCCAGGGATGGCTCCACCCACAATGGGCTGGGCCAGGGGTGGCTCCACCCACAATGGGCTGGGCCCTCCCCGCTTGATCACTAGTTGAGAAAATGCCTTTCAGCTGGATCTCATGAAGACTTTCCTCATCTGAGGCTCCTTTCCTTGTGATAACTCAAACTTGTGTTAAGTTGACATGAAACCAGCCAGTACATGTCATATGAGTTTTATCAAAATTGTTGTAGTCTGCAACACAAGAAGTTCATTTAACATTCACCAGGACTTTCAAAACACTGGGTATTTAAAAACTAGTCCAACTCCATTTTATTCTTCCATGTGTTTCTTGATGCAGATGTGAGCATTTGATCTATGAAAGGTGTTTAGGGAAGGATAGCTTTCACATGTCATTTGGTTGGATACCTGCAGTTAATGCTGGACACACTGTTGAAAGGGAGAAAAAAAGCCTTCGGCAGATGGTGAACCATAGGAAGACTTTGACATACATTATTTTATATCACAACTCGAAGAGCCCAAGGATCAGAAACCTCCAGTAGATTTCACACTACTAGTTCACAGTGTTCTTATCATTCAAACTCTGACAGTCCAGGACCAGATGCTAGCTTTCAACGATGGGTCTCAGTAAGACAGGAGTTTTTTGGTACTGGTTAGTAGCACAGGATTAGAGGAAAAGAACAAAAGATGTAACAGGCTAGCAAGGATAAGCTGAAGGAGAGGGAATCATTCCATGCCAGTTTCAGACTCAAAGATCGCTCACTAGCTGTCGGCTAAGCCTTCATCACTGTGGAGTTTTATTAAGGAGCAAGCGTTGTAGAAGAGTGAAGTGACAGATTTAAAATTAACTTGCCAAACTCCCCATCAATATTATGACAGTCCCCAAGCACCAGTTCAGCGACCCAGTGCACCAACTTGACAATATTAACATAACTTTGCCGGAACAAAAGCATCCCTTCTGTCTTTTTGAATGAAGCTAATTTTGGGGAGAGAGGGAGTCTCTCTGCCTTTTTTTTTTTTTTTTTTTTTTTTTTTTTTTTTTTTTTTTTTTTGACACTTTTATGACAGGTCCCAATGGGCTGGGCCAACCTGAGAGTGTATATTTCATAAACCTCCATTATCCTTCTGACTCCCTAGAGATTGCCACCCACGTCAGATGCTTAAATCAGACAGAGAGGTGCTTCTCCTTTTAAGGAGCCATGGAGTGAATGAAGGCCAGAAAAGTACTCCTCAGATAGGCTCCTCTCAGCACATTAATTTGAAGTCCCTTTTGTGTTTTATACCTTCAGTGGAGATTTACAGCATCCAAACCCAGCTCTTATGTTTTCAACAATCTCTGTCCCTCTTTTCCTTCATTTCAAAACCTAACTCACCTTTCACCTCTCAGCTCAGAAAGTTAACTCCTAAGGGATACTTACGTGGAGTCTTAAAATCCATGCAGATTAGCCCACACAGCCCTCTGATTCCCACAAATCATATCTCATTGACAATTTTATTGAATTTCACTGAATGAGCATCTTTCTTTTGTCAGTTATGACTTCAGTAACTTGAATAACTATATAATTTGTCATCTAATCCAGGCTACTTCTGTCTAGGATAAATGGTACATGGAAAAGGTCTCTGGAAGCAGAGTCATAAATTAGAACTATTCTAGTTAAAATAGGATATACGATTGCACTACACAGACAAGCATAAAGATGTCAGGAAATGGCTCAGTTCATAAAATGCCTGCTTCGCAAATGCAAGGACTTCAGTTAAATCCTTAAAACCCCAAATTTATACAAAAACCCAGGACATAGATGAACCTTTCTTTACTCCTAGTTCTAGGGAGGTACAGGCAAAATTATTCCTGGGATTTCCTGGCTCTGTCTAGCTGAATCTATGTGCTATTTGGTAGCCTAATCTAGCTGAATCAAGAAGTTCCTGGTTTAGTAAAGAACCTTGTTGGCCATCATAAATAATGCCAGAAGTTACTATGTAGGCTGCCGAGGAATAAAATAAATTAATATTATTACCCACTATTGGACCCTGCATGTTAGGGTATTTACCCCTGACAGGCAAGATGTTCTTATTAGCACAATAGTGGTATGACTGTCATTGAATAACCAAATTCTGTATAGTTGAACTGGAGTCTTGCTCAGCAGGAGAGAATTTATGTCTGTTGCAGTAGACTTGACAAAAAGCTCATGTCTTGAGAGATCCTAGGTGCTGCGGTTGAATCAACTGCTGTTATTTTGCTATATGAGCATGTTGTCTAGTTACCCTCTAAATGTATTTATAGCTACAGATCAGGGCTGCAGCAGCTGCTTCTCCTCCTCTGCACTAGGCAGCAGTCAGTGTAGAGAATCATAGTGGATTAAAAACTATGAGTGCTCAGCCCCAAATCAGACATCTTCACCAGGCTCCCCTCTGACACTCCGGGAACTTATAAGAGGAAACAAAATATATGCATGAACGGGGATGGGAGAAGTATTCTAAAATGCTGTTTTCTTTATGCGGCAGGGATGGAGAAGAAGCTCAAGATGTTTCCTCTAGTAACTATCCTCAGTCAGTGGATAGTTACTAGAGGAAAGAAAATGAATCTCCTTACTGTTGTGGTGTCATTTATAGGTTGCCCATGCCTCCCTGGAGGAAGTCATATACATGCACAGGTAGATAGTATTAATTGGTATTAGTGGGTTATTTCAAAAAATAAAAAAGGGTTTGACACAAAGTTGGCAGGGGAACGAGTTGGGGTGGTGGTTCTCAACCTTCCTGATACTGTGACCATTTCAGAAGTTTCTCATTTTGTAGTTACCTCTCCTCATAAATTTATTTCATTGCTACATTGTAACTATAATTTTGCTACTGTTATGAATCATAATGTGAATGTCTGTGCTTTCTGATGGTCTTGGATGACCTCTGTGAATGGGACATTTAATATCCCCAAAGGTGTTACAACCCAGAGGTTGAAAATTACAGTGTTAAGGAGATCTTGAGAGAATTAGATGGAATCATGGGGTGTGCCTATGATAATATTTTATTTTTTTTATATCTTTGCATTTTAATGAAAAATTGAAGTTATATTTTGATATATTGGTACAGAATTTTTTTATATTGATACAAAAGTAAAGTTATTTTTCATACATTAGAATAGTTACTGTATATTGCTATTAATTTAAGGTTAGTTTTATTACACACAAAATATATATTTCAACGCTATGTGAAAATTATGTCTGTATAATTATTTCTTATTGAATATTCTCTGTATTTACAGTTTGGATGTTATCTCCTTCCCCCAGTCTCATGCCCCCAGCCCCTCCCATTGCCTCCATGAAGGTGGTCCCTCTTCCAGATTCTCTTTCCCACCTCAGCTCCTTGGCATTCTCCTACAGTAAAACAATGAGCCTTCACTGGACCAGAGAACTCTCCTCCCACTAAAGACAGAGAATGTTATCCTCTGCTGCATATGCACCTGAGGCCATGGGTCTTTCCATTTGAACTCATTGGTTGGTAGTTTAGTCCCTGGGAGATGTTCTGGGTTTCGTTAGTTGATCTTTTTGTTCTTCCTATGGGATTACAAACCTGATAATATTATATATATATATATATATATATATATATAATTGTTAAAGAATAAGCATAAGTATTTAATGTAGGGAGTGACTGAAGAGGCAGTCTTCATTGACTTCTATCCTTATCATGCATGTTATACAACTGCATATCCATTTGGATACACATACGAATCCACACACATGCATGTAACCATAGATTACCAGTCAGTTCCCATTTTGTATCTTCACTACCTTCTACAGAGGTCAAATTTAGTGTAGAATGTAGAATAAATACATTCATTCATGATGAATGAAAGAGCTGAAATCACTCTTTTTCTCACAAGCTATACAAGCAAACTCATGGAAACATTTAGGTTTGATTTCCCTCTGTCTTCCTTCACACTTTCTGTTCTTTGCTCTCTATTTCTTATTCCTCACCTTCTGAATTGTTAATCAGCTTCTCCACTTTGCACCACAAGCTTGCTTTATTTGTTTCAAATACGAATACTTAGCATAGGGAAGACAGTCGAGAAATAAAAAAATTCTATGTGCTCTTCAATGGATTAACAACTGATTCAGGGTTGTGTTTTGACTAAGGAAGGAATGCTAGTTCAGCTGAGCAGGGTTTTCTACTATGAGGCTGATAGAACCAGCTGGTTTCTGGAAGCCTAGTAATGCAGAGTGAATATGATAAACTAACTCAACCCTGATTAAAAAAATAATTATAGACCAAGCCTCTAGTCCCAGCACTCAAGAGGCAGAGTCAGGCTTATCCCTTTTTTTGTAATGTTAGGCCAGGCAGGTTGGGTCTAAGACAGCCAGTTCAACCCTATCTCAAACAACAACAATGACAACAACAAACCAAAACATGGGTCATGGGTCAAAACAAAGGGCAAACATCCATGCGAAACAAGCATTGCAACCCAAACAGCATCTCCTGCCCCAAGTAGTTCAATATTTTTGGGCGGGGTCAGGATATATGTAAATACATTTGAATGCAGCTCTGAGAGTTGAAGGAAACTATCATCAGCATATACTGGTCACATACTATGTGCCAGTTTGCTTAAACAATGTGTTATTTAATCAGCTACAACATAAGAAATCACAGGATAAGACTGAAGAATCAGAGACAGGTAACTCGACTAAGATCATGCAAGTAATTCAGCAAGAAAACTTGAACTAAATTCTAGGTTTGTTTATGTCACAAGCTAAGGTCTCCTTAGTGAATTAAACTGTTATTTCAACTCTGTAGGGGAAAACTAAAATGTGAAGCAGGAACGAACATGACAGGTTATTGCTTATAGTGGCTACCAGTATAAGGACGGGACTAGAGCTTTCTCTGATGCACAAAAATCTCATACCTTGTATACATACATAAAACAAATAACACAAAGTCAACATTAAAATAACCTTTTAATTTAAAAGTTTTAGAATTTAAAAAAAAAAAACTAGCCATTAATGTACAGCTGCAATTCGCCGACACTTGCACTTGGTGGATACTTGGCTACATCTCAGAAAATGATAAGTATGAAGAGGCAGAGTCCTAGGTCTCAGTAACCACTGTGCTGAAATGGAATTTGAACCCACACAAGCTTTAGTCAAAGACCCTGTTGTTTTCCTTCCTTTCTTTCTTCCTGGATAATTTAACCAGAAGCTACTACAGAGACCAAGAAAGCCCTTACCCCTTTCTTTATGCTTTTATTCTCCGTCTTCAAACACAGAATAGACACAACTTTGTTTCCTCACCAAGAGCTTTCTCTGAGGATCAAAGAATACCCCATTTGAACCACTGACAGAATGGAAGTCCGTAGAGATATGCCCAACTAAATAGGAATTGGTACCACCATTAATGTTATTGACACTATTGAATTATTGACAAAATTCCTTTGCTGGTCCATCCCATACAGTATCCTGTTATCTTTGACAGGACAGGTTTTTGTTATTGTTGTTTGTTTGTTCTACAGCATATCTCTATCCATGTATTATTGCTCTTGGGCCTTTCAAACTATTGTAGAGACATAGGCAGAATATGTGACCAACCAAGCACTTTGAGGGTGAGGAGATGTCTGAGGATGTGTTTGGCACTGGACTGCCTGACTTGCAGTCTTGGCTCCACTATTTATAAGACAGATGGTATTGAGAGAAGTATTTAATCTCTCAGCACCTAAATGTCACCATATGGTAAAAATAAATGCATGTAGTTGGCTGATATGGTGAGAAAGAGGTGTATTCCAATCATTTAAGAAGCTGAGGCAGGAAGATTGTGAATTTGAGACTGGACTACATAGTGAGATCTTATCTCAAGTGAGAGAGAGAGAGAGAGAGAGAGAGAGAGGGAAGGAGGGAGAAAGAGGGAGGGAGATAGAGAAACAAAAGAAGGAAGAGAATCAAAAAGAGAAGAGATCATAGAATTAAAAAAAAACTAAGTGGATGCATATCAGAGGGATAATAGTGCTTTAGACCCTTTTAATGGTCGGCTTAAGGTTTTAAGAAATGAACAGTACTTTTTGACTTACTATACCCTTCCATAGTTGTCATGCTCCCTTATTTGATAACATTTTTCCTTTATTTAAACTTGTTTTGCTTAAGTATGGGCCATGGATTCCTGTTCTTTCCAGGACTTTTAACAGAAATAGGCATGTGGATCAATGGAATAGAATAGAAGATCCAGAAATGAGCCCTCATGTATATGGTCACCTGATTTTTGACAAAGGAGCAGTAAACATTCAATGGAAAAGGACAGTCTATTCAACAAATGGTGCTGGTCCAACTGGCACTCAGCATGCAAAAGAATGAAAATAGACCCGTTCTTATCTCCTTGTACAAAGCTCAAGTGTAAGTGGATCAAAGATCTCCACATTAAACCAGATACACTGAAACTATTAGATGAGAAAGTAGGGAAAACCTTAGAACACATAGGTACAGGAGAAAATTTCCTGAACAAAACACCAATGGCTCAAGCTCTAAGATCAAAGATTAACAAATGGGACTTAATGAGACTGCAAAGTTTCTGTAAGGCTAAAGACATCGTCAAGAAAACAAAACGGCAACCAACAGAATGGGAAAAGATCTTTACCAACACCACATCAGATAGAGGCCTAATATCCAAGGTGTACAAGGAACTCAAAAAGCTAGACACCAGAGAATCAAATAACCCTATTAAAAAATGGGGTACAGAGCTAAACAAAACGTTTTCAGTTGAAGAACACCGAATGGCCGAGAAACACCTGAGGAAGTGCTCCACATCCTTAGCCATCAGGGAAATGCAAATCAAAACAACCCTGAGATACCACCTCACACCAGTCAGATTGGCCAAGATCCAAAACTCAGATGACAGCAGATGCTGGCGAGGCTGTGGAGAAAGAGGAACACTTCTCCACTGTTGGTGGGGTTGCAAGCTAATACAACCACTCTGGAAGTCTGTCTGGCGATACCTCAGAAAATTGGATATAGTACTACCTGAAGACCCAGCTATTCCACTTCTGGGCATATACCCCAGAGACACTTCAATACACAACAAAGATATATGCACCACAATGTTCATAGAGGCTCTATTTATAATAGCTAGAAGCTGGAAGGAACCCAGATGTCCTTCAGAAGATGAATGGATACAAAAATTGTGGTACACATACACAATGGAATACTACTCAGCCACCAGAAACAATGACTTAACCAAATTCTTAAGAAAATGGCTGCATCTAGAGAATATCATCCTGAGTGAGATAACCCAGTCACAAAGAACAGACATAATATGCAGTCACTGATAGTGGGATGCTAACCCCAGAGGCTTGCACTCTCCCAGAAACAACTCACAGACTGTATGAAGTCCAAGAAATAAAGAAAACAAAAAAAATATACATATATTTACAAAACAAGAAGACTTTGACTATTTCCATGTTCCGTTTTGTTTTGCATGTACTTTACGCTTATTGTAACTATTAGGTTTTCAATGCATACTGTCAAGCCCTTGAAAAAAATCAAGTTCTGACGAAAAAAATATATTCACATGGTTTTATGTAAAAATTATTTCAATGTCTGAAAAAACATTGCTGACAAAAATGTATAATTTTAAGCAAAAAATATTTAAAATCTGTACATTTATCTTTGCTTTGTAAAATAAAGTCGTTTAAAAAAAATAAAATAAACTTGTTTTGCTTCTGGCTTTTATGTTTTTTCAGTGTGTATGTGCGCGTGTGTGTGTGTGTGTGTGTGTGTGTGTGTGTGTGTGTGTGTGTGTATTGACATGTGTGTACTTGTGAAGGCCTAAAGTTGGTGCTGTGAACCATCATCTTCTATGGCTCCTCTGTCTTATTCATTGAGGCAGAGGTTCTTAGTCAAACCTAGATCTCATAAGTGTCACTAGTCTTTCTGAGCATCTTGCTCTGTGCTGTCTTTCCTTAATCTTCAGAGGCCACATTTACTCAGTTCTCGGGCTCAGAAAGCCAGGTCCTCATTCTTGTGTGGAAGTGCTTTCACCACTGATACATCTGTCCAGCTGCTTGCTTCCTACTACTAATTGGTTCTATCTACTTGGGCTTTATTTTTCTCATGGTCTATGCCAAAGATCTTTGTTCTTGCTGAACATTTTACTTGGAAACTAGTTACTTGAAAAGTGAATGGCTCACTTCCTCCTCTAATAAAAATCTTTCTACCAATGTCATCTTATCAAGGAATTTATCTGTGTCTAAACTATGAAATGTAGATTTCCTTTTCTAGTTCACCCCAGTCCCTTTACTTAACCTTCTTTCCTCTTACGGTTTTATTCACTTGGCATAGTATTTACTTAGTTATTGATTGCCTTTCTCTCCATAGACTTAACTATTTTTTTTTTCATGTACAAAAGACTGAGTAAAGCTCATTGTGACAAAAAGAGAAGAAAAAAATCAAAGGAAACAAATGAGGATTATACAAAATAGATAAGAGGCACATTAAATCTCAACATTTAAAAAAAAGTCATTTTGCAATGGTCCATTAATCACTGTGTAATTTTAAAACTATACACTGATTAAACTTATACATATTTAAGTCACATTTCAATTCACCCTTGGCTTTAACTATCTTACTGAGAACAATTTTACTAAAAGAGAAGGCAATGCCTATTAAACTCATGCAGTTATCCAGGCATCTCAGTGAATGTTCTTGAAGAAAGTTCTTTACATGTTACATTTCAAGTTTTCTAAAGCACATGTGCCATATGATAGGTATCTAAAAACCATTTTTGATTGAAGTTACACTGATGTATGATACAGGCTAATTTCTCTCTCTCTCTCTGACTCTCTCTCTCTCTCTCTCTCTCTCTCTCTCTCTCTCTCTCTCTGTGTGTGTGTGTGTGTGCATGTGTGTGTGTGTGTGTGTGTGTGTGAGTGAGTCTGTGTGTGTGTATTACTCTTACTATATTGTTAGAGTAGTGGTCTAACCAGGATTAGATTCCTAAGCACTTATCTCATGTACCTGACAATGCTATGAAATGCCCATATTTTCTTCACGTGGGACCAAGGCTGAGAAAGTTGAAATTATCCCAGTGAGAATCCAAAGAAATAGAATCTCTTGCTTCCACAATCTAGTTCCCTCTGCCTTCTGAAAGCCATGATTTCTCGGTGTTCTCCCCCGTGTAGGATGGTATGTTACTGTAATAACCATCACTGGCTACAAAATGACCTTCATGAGCTATCATTACATGGAAAATGCAGGCAAACCAATGTGTCTGACACTTTTATTTTGAAAACATTGTGAAAGGGGAAAATAATTATTCTGATTTGCTTATATTTACAAACGAAGCTCCAGAAAGATTTACAAAAGACAAACACAGTTCGGAGGCAGATAATTGTCTGGTTTTCTGCATAAGACCCGAGCATAATCAAGCAAGTCAACATTCTACCATTGAGTGCAAAGGCATTCAGGGTCCTCTAAAGCCATGCTGAGAAACTGTTGTCAGTTGATGGCTTCTGGGGGAGAGTCAGTCTTCTTTAAGGCTGTGACTTCAGGAAGATCAACCAACACTCTGATGGGTGTTTTGACTCCTAGGGGCACATAGTCACCACAAATTGGATTGAGTGGGTTATAAGACGAAACAACAGAAGGGCATATAGTACTTCAGGTAAGCAGTGTGGTAGTGGATATGGGAGAAGTCAGAGCTGAATGTGACCCAACTCCAGTGCATGAAATTCTCAAAGAATTATTAAAAATACCAACAAGTAAATAG
Source organism: Micromys minutus (assembly GCF_963924665.1). NCBI lineage: Eukaryota > Metazoa > Chordata > Mammalia > Rodentia > Muridae > Micromys > Micromys minutus. Next base: position 13,655,160 of record NC_137963.1, on the reverse strand, counting down.
GTTGAGAGGCAGAGTGGAAGACATGCACAGACTCAGATATAATTTTGTTAAACATTAAAGGGCTACAGGCATGTTTAAGATGTTGCATATTTTTATAATAAGGAAGAAGCTGAAGAAGCACACTGTTAGATGTAAAAAGATGACCCTATATTCCTTCTATATTTCAGACTAACTACTTCTAGATTAGGGGTCCCTGGGCTAAACTGTTCTTGGAGTACATTTTAGAAATGTTTGTAAGTTCTTCTGTCTTCTCATTTAATAAGTATGTTTTAAAAAAAATGTTACTGGCTAGTTTCACAACTTAAGAAGTTGTGTTTCTCAAGGGTGTTAGAACAATCTTTTTAAAATATAATCATCAAGAAAGCAAGTGCCCCATTGCCCAGACGCTGTGGGAAGGTGAAAGCTTAACTTCCATGGGTGCCAATTAGCAAACGCAGAGAGTCTAATCACAGAGAATCCATTTTCAAAGATGAGAATAACTCTCTGGGATACGCTGTGCATGTCTCGTTCAATCTTCTCTTGTCTTTCAGGACTTTTTCAGTTGTTATACATCGGTGTTGAAAAACCTTTAACCCTTTGTCTCAACAGAGTTTCATCAGACCTTGCCATAGTCTTAAATAAATTCCTTCCTGTCTACTTAATATTGTTCAGGGCAATGTTCACTTTGACAATTGAGTACATCAGAAACATGGTATTTGGTTAAAAAAAAGAAAAAAAATATGAATAAAGTGTAGAACAGCTACGAGAAATCAATATTAGTTTATTAATAGTAATAATTATACTATGCAAATGTATAAGGGGAAACAGTTAAGAATATATGAGAATTCTTCATATTTCGATTTCCCTATTAATCCAACTATTTAAATAAATATGGCTATTTTAGAAAACAACCTTATCTGAATCTAGAAGAATTTCGATTCACAGAAAGATAAATTTGTATGTTCTTACACATGATCTTAAAATCAAGCTCACGTAGGAAGACATAATAGTAAAGGGGCAGGAAATGTAAGTTGTTGATTATGGGGCATAAAGCCTCAATTATTACACATGGTGACTAAAGCAAACTGTACATTTTTAAAACTAGTTTAAGATGTATCTTTTGTGTCTGGTGAGTGCATGTGTAAGTCTGGGTGAGGACATGTATGAGGAGGACAGAAGGTGACACTGGAGCTTCTTTAATTATTCTTCACCTTAATTTTTTTGAGAAAAGGTTTCTCACTGAAACATACCATTTCAGCTAGACTGGCTGGTGAGCAACTGCTTAGACCATCTTGTCGCTGACTTTCCAGGGGTAGGATTAATGATTCTTTTTTTTTTTTTTTTTTTTTTTTGCCCAGATTTTTGTATGGCCATTGGGGATTCAATCTCTTTACCAACTGAGCCATTTCCCCAGTCCTACAAAGGCTCTAATAAGTGCTCTCAATTCAATAAGTAAGACGATGAACGTGTGGTGATGGATCTGTTATAGACCTTGGTTTTATCACTCCTAGACTTTATTGAGTCTAGATCTTTTTCCACCCTTGACCTGCCATTAGTAAAAGTACTTGTATCACGTTCTCAGTGATGGCAGAAATTATTCTACATGTAAAGATATCTTAACTATCACATCAGTGTGGCCCTTAGATGTTGAATTGTATTCAGCAAAATGCTATTTCTTACTAGTAATGGAAGACTATCCACCTTATTATAACTCTGCTAGATGGGGATAGAGTAACGATGGGGGAACTAGTAAGGGTCATAGACTTTGAAAAGACATAAAAAGAATATATCATTTTTCTTTTGCTACAGCTTTAGATTCGAAGTCTTGTTCAACTTGAATTCCTAAAACATAGAACATAATAGGCATGTGACAAATATTTGCTAATTGATTTACAAAGCTGGGAGACAATTTAATGCAATTTTGCCTAATTTTCTAGCTATGTTCCCACTCCTTTGCAAACAGAGATGTAGAGAGGCCTCCGGGCTTACAGTTCACAATGGCCGAGTCTGAAAAATGAACTAAGATGGTTAGGGAATCAGTAGAGACTTACAGGGATTTTATCTAGAAGACTCTTTTCTGGGTTATTATAAGGCAGCAAGGACTAGTTCCTTCATCAAAATCTTTTCCTCCTACTCTAGAAAGCATCTGAATATAGCTCAGGAAGCTCCAAAGTCACACAGTCCTCTTGAGAGAATAGAAGAGTGATTGGCTGACTCAGCCACAAGTTAGCAGCTGAATTCACCAGCCCTGGGCAATTCCAAAGCCTACAGCTCTGCCTTTTGCCTTGTGTTTGCTAATTAACTGCCCACGTTGAGTCCACTGAGAATCTCATATGACATAAAAAATGGATGTTCATTTTGGACTCCTCAAAGACACCTTTGAGGAGTTCCACAAGATTATCATTAATAATAATTATTCATACATAAAACCCCAGCCACTGCCCTTGGAGGTTTCTGCATTAATTTTCATTCAATGCACTGTGATTGTATCTTTCACTGAAACTATTTCTGAACGCATTCCTATTCAGAGTGTCTCCCTAAAATGGAAATATTTCCCTAAAAATTAATTTTCCAAATATGCATGTGTAAGCTTATTAACATGCTCTTAGAATAGACATTTTCATCTCTCTTGCAGGAGCATAAAGGAAGTAATAGCAATACATTCACATCTCATGGACTTTCAAATCTGACAGAAAGCACATTGTAGCACAACATTTCTGAATAAGCGGGACCTCACAGGTCCTTGAATTTATAATAAGAAAATACTGCTAATATTTTCACATCTTTACAAAGCATTTAATTTTTTTCCCCTGATAACCTCCTTATAATTCTATGATAAGGCAAGTACTGTTATGTGCTCTAATATAATGTTAAACAAATTAAGGCTCAGTGATGGTATTAGATCACACACAGCCTTATAACTGGTAATAGCATCCTCACAAAAGTACTTTTTGGTTGCCTGACTATCCTCTGTCTAGCTGTACAATAGCATCTTCCTGCTAGCACCAGCACCACCAGCACCATTACCACCACCATCATCATCCCCACACCCTGTTCTTCTCCTTAATGGTAACAGGTCCAGGACCTTGTTCATGCTTAGCACACACTGGACCTTTGAGCAATGTCTTCAAGCCCTGTCTCATCTTTTTTTTTTTTTTAAACTTACTTGCCTGGCGTTCTTATCAATAGTTCTCTTGTTCTGTTACATCCCTGGGTCATTTTTCTACATAGCTAAAAGTTACTGAACCTCCCAGGCCTTGCTCAACATCTCTTTTCAGGAAATCTTCCCTGCTGTTTTCTCTCACAGCCAAGATACAGTCTGACAGGGTTTCAGAATGACTCCTTAGTCTTCAGACATTCTTCAATCATGACCCATAGCACAATACAAAGTGAGTTCAGGCAGCGAGTGATCCATGTAGATGAGAGCAAAACCTTTCACTATCATCTTCCTCTTGCCATTCCATGTGCTTAATGTGGCCTGGTATGTAACAGGTATTTAAGACAAATTTAACAAGTAGGAACAAACTTAAAAGTGCAGATGGAATCTCTGAGCCCAAGCAATGCTTTGCATTGTCCCATTCCATCTCACAATTAATAAAACAATAACAAATTGCTACCAAGGCACGAGGTCTTCTAAAAGTAGAAACCGATGTTGCCTTATCACAGAGCTAATATTATAAACATTTCAGTGCAGTGAACACCATTCACTAAGGATGCATAATGCTTGGAGGGGGTGGGCTGGCTCATACCTTTGAAGTGTTTATTTATAAAAGAGATGGTTAAGTACATTAGTGCATTAACAGTGTAAACAAGATCATGGAGGGGGGGAGGGAGGGATGGCAGAAGACACTTAGGAGAACAAACTGCCTGGAGTCACTTTGGAAGCACCCATTATGAACAAACAATCACTGTGCTAATTACAATTGCTCTGCTAATTACAATTACTGTGCTAATTACAATCTATCCTTATCTGTTCTGTAGGATCCCTATGGACTTTTACTTCTGAGTCCTTAGACCAGACTGAGTTACTGCCTTCATTCGAGTGTAATGAAATTGCACTTCTTCAAAAATTCTCTCTGCTTCAGATGTCTCAATGATTCAGAGAGGCGTGCCCATCCTAGAAAACGCCCAAAGTCAGGGATTTTGAAGCCAGAACATCTTAAAAAAAGAAAAAAAAGAAAGAAAGAAAGAAAGAAAAGAAAAGAAAAAAAAAAAACTAAAAGAGGGGGAGGGAACTGTTTGTTGATGTGAAGTAGACCTTGTTGGTTTTGTTGTTTTAGTACCTTTTACAGACTGGAGATGAATTTTTAGGTTAGTTGGAGAACATTTACAATGTACTATGTACAACTTGGTTTTCTCGGGGAATGGCCATGTTTATTTGCATGCATTAAGAAGAAAACTCGAAATTAAATTAAATTAGATCTTCTTCTTCTCTCACTATATATGGGGGAAGATTAGAGGGACTTTTTTTTAATGGATTGCAATTCCCTGCCTCTTCTCCTCCTCTTCCTCCTTCATGCACACACACACACACACACACACACACACACACACACACACACACACACCAAGAGGTATCTGTACTAGTTTTTAATTTTATACTTTCCCCAAGTAAATTAGCAGTGTTTGCACTATGAAATCTTGTCTCGGTACTTAAAAAAGACAAAGTTTTTACTTTAGCCGGTGCTGATTCTCAACAGATTTCTATCTGCTCTTCCAGAGTTCAAGTTCTGTCTCTGCCCTAAAGCTCTTCACTGTGATCTGTTTCATCCAATAACAGCTGAAATTACAGTGTGAGCGTGTGCAGGAGGTGGAAATCTAAGCCTCATCCATGGCTCTTCTTCACAGAGGCAGGAGATTCCTTCATGTAAGTGACTCTGTCTTCAGAGCTTCTCTCTTGGTATCTCTGTAATCATCAGGGAGCAAGGTAGATGGACACCAGACAAAATTATGTATTACATTATGCTCAGAGGGGCTACCATGTAGAAGGAGAGGACTATCTGGTCTGTGGCTGAAAACTGAAACATAGTCTCTGTCCTTGGTCATTGAGGAGAGGGGTATAGAAAGGAAGCTTCTACTGTATTCTGTTGCTTTCTGGTGACATGGGCCTTGGAATGTGGTGCTTAACTGCCAATGGACTAGCAAGAATCCTTCATCTTCAAGCACCCTCTAGGCAGCTGGCTCTCCTCGCAGAATAAAACTGTGCCTTAACATGTTGCTATTCAAAGTGGAGGTTTGGATTTAGGAGCTCAGTAGATATTCTGGTTTTCATGCCTCATCTGTATCCCACTCAAGGAGAGCTTGGATTTTTGGACATTCCACTTGGTGACTCATAAGCAAATAAGACTTTTGGGAACACTGCTATGCTTTGTGCCTTTGGAATTCTAAGGGGACAAATGGGAAAATCTTTACTTCTAGAAATGGTTTCAGGTAGTGTATTGAGAGTGGGTATTAAGCACTTTCTTGATCTCAGAGGTGCATATGGTTTGAGACTAAAGACACACGTATATACAATTCTGAAGAGTTACTGGTTAAGAGTATGGGTCAGGGTCCTGGCTACATTAATAGACTGTGTAGTTTCAGATAGTATGCCATGTATCGCCCCCCTCAGTTTGTCTACTCAAATCAGAAAGTATGATGGATAGCTGAGGCAAGCCCCTCTGTGGTGTAGAACTTTCTCAGCATTCAGAGACCCAAGGACCAAAGATGTGGAAGAAAAAAGCAAAATTAATGGTCACATTACTCATTCTACGTGTCATGGGAGAAATACCTACTTACACTGCTCATGGACAGACAAGAAAAATAGCAGAAAAACATGTCTTTCCAATATCAATTATGAGCAAGGGAATTTTACGTGGATCTGAGGATGTGATTCATTGATAACAGTGAAAGGAAGTGAGCAAGCCTGAGTGCAGCCTAGCCAGTCTCACTGTATCACGGACCCCCTTATTGGTGACCTATGCCTTTGCTAGACTCATCATCTAATATTTTCAATATCACGCAGGAGGGAAGGGAGTAACCAACCACTGTCCAACATCAACTTTTAATATACATATATATGTATATATATATACACACACACACACATACACACACAGACACACACACACACACACACACACACACACACATATATATATATATATATACTGAGTTATTTATTTTTTGAGCACACTGTAGCTGTTCAGACACACCAGAAGAGGGCAACAGATCCCATTACAGATGGTTGTGAGCCATGTGGTTGCTGGGAATTGAACTCAGGACCTCTGGAAAAGCAGTCAGTGCTCCTTAGCGCTTCACCATCTCTCCAGCCTGAATTCCACATTCCTAATGACATATTTCACTGCAGGACTTTCACACAAAACCAAAAAGGGTCACTGAAGACATAACACATTTGAAAGATTTATTTTTTCCAAACAAGGCTGTCTTCAGTAGTCCAGGAAGAAGGGCTGAACTTCTGTTCTTTCCAACTAACCTGCTCAGTGGTCTACCTCCCACAGCTACTCACTCAATGCAACTGGCAGAGCTTATGTGTCTGCCTTATCAATGTCACTTAAAGATTCACTAATGTGTGTGCATTCATTAATGTGTGTTCACTCATTAAGCTATGTGCATATCCACCAACATGTATGTGTGCATTCTTTAAATATGTGTTGTAAGTGGGTGACAGTTGAGAGGAGACCCTAGTCCCAGCACACCCATGTCCAAACTAACTGAATCATATACATTCAGTATTTGTACATATGTGTACAAATATTTGTACATATATATACACACATATGGTGTATATAGCTTTTATATATACAGAAAAAAATATACAAAGAAAGAAAGTACATTTTAAAAAAAATCTCTGGACCCAAATTCTGTTACTATTGTAAGAAGAAGTTGGAGAGTCATGTTCTCTTCAGTAACTAGACATAGAGTAATGGCTGCTATGCTAATTAAATGATAGTTGTGCCCATTTTATAGCCCAGTATTACAAGGGGGCTGGCAATCCATAACTAAGGAGGAACCGTAGGCAAATGTTATCTCTATTAGAGGATTCTGCATGAAATCAGTACTATTTCTGGGTGCTGGATGCTCCCAGGTCTGTCATTCCTACAATATGGTTCACAGAAATACATAAAGATGATTCTTCTGTTGGACCAGATTCCTAAATACCAGCATTCCTAGGGTTCTTGCCATTCTATGAGAAATGCAATATAATCAACACAGACATGCTTTCCTACCACTTACTGAGGTTTTGAAATTGATTGTGTATAAGGCACAAGTAAGTGGATTCTGACATATGTTTATTTCTTTTCCTGAGGACTAATTGATGGCCACGTCATAATAGGTATTGGAAAAACAAATAAAGTCATTTATTTTGCCACATAGCACAAGACATAAAAGCTACACATATGCTATAAAAAAAAAAAAAAAAGAGGAAAGAGGGTGAAGAAAAGGAAAGATCCAGAAATAGAAAATGTAATTAACCATCTCACAGGAAAGAACGATTTAAAAAAAAAAACTGGTTTAGAGCAACTTTGGAGGCCACTTCATCTGATCTGACTTAGTCTCTGCATATGGGGAGCAAGTCAGCCTCACTAATGAGGACCAGCTTTCCCCAAATTCTTAAAGAGAGCCCTTCTGTCTCACCAAGTGTGGGTGGTTGGCTGCAGAATTCTGCAATCCCACCTTTTAACCCAAACTTTTCCTTTAGTATAAGATTTGCACATATGATAAGGAGACCAGATTGGAAACTACCTGCCTTTCTAGTAAATTCCTCATGAACTCATGCTCTCTTACAGGTAATTATTGAAGGCCTGGGACTCAGTGTCTGTCACCAGCATGACTGCCTTATTTTTGATGATGAGGCTTTTGCACCATCTACCACTGTAATTTGCTCAGCCCTGTTCTTAAGCAAAGTCTCCTCGGCCATTTCTGAGACTCCAGGCTCAATAATAGTTCCTGACTGATGTTTATCTAAATCTCCACAAGCAATGACCCAAGTTGACCTTTCTTCCTTATTGGAATGAAATAGGATGGCCAGAAGACATGTGGAGTAGAAACAACAAACAAATAAAAAGCCACCAAATGCCATCAGCCTTATGAGTTTATCTCACTCCTGCAGGTCTGCTGATTCCCACACTGATCGAGAGCTAAGGAAGGGGGAATCCAACAGTGACTCTGCCTGGTCATTAAGACCAGTTCTGCACCAAAAGGGATAAGAAAAAACCCTGAGCACCAGCTGGGCTCAGGGGCAATTCTGCTGTGAGATCATCAGCTCTTCACATTTTCACAGCACTTGACATTCTAACTGAAAGCTTTTATACGCATTCTTGTCCATTTGGCCTTGATTCTTAATCTCTCCCAGAAGCACACTGTCTCTTAAAGCAAGCCTCCCACAATCTCTTGGAAGAAACCACGGTTCAACTTCCAGAGGACCACAATGTCCTTCTTTCTCTGCCATTTCCTTCTTTCGTTTCTTTCAACCCTTTGAGCCTTCAAATTACCCTCCCTCCCTCACTGTTTTCATCTACATCCTCATTCCTTCAGCCCTGTGCAGAGTTCTCACCTTTCTTACTCTTGGCTTGCTGTTATCGCTGCCTTTGCTTCTTTTTCCATGGCTCTACTTTGTCTGACCACTTTTCCCCACAGGTTTCCATGCCTCTGATGCTTTGTTTCACAGTGTAGGATTACACTAGGTTCATTACTTACATGTTGTACATAACTTTGTCATGGCAGGGATTCTAAATATCTCTACATGTATATATTACCCATCAGAGACAGTCTGCATACAGCTGCTTTAAAGACATAACCACCTATTAGCAGCCTTTGCCCCAAATATATTCAGAAGTGAATCTGACATTCTCCCTTGGCCACTAGCTTCTGACTGTGCACTGAGAGAGTGGGTGGAGCTGTACCCACCACATGTCCTGAGGATGCAGGATATGAAATGTCATCTTCTATTTTGTTTGTTTGTTTGTTTGTTTGTTTTTTCTTTCCGAACCTGAAATAAAGGGAGCTTTGGTCTGAGAGTTAGGAATCTAAATTTCAGTCCCAGAAAAGTCTCCTCTCATGGTAAACACTAACATACACACATCTCCATCTGTGCAAAAAAGAAAAAAAAAAGTTAGGCCTCAACTAGTCTGTCTTTATGTGCTCATCTTATTCAGAACGGAGGTTGAAGCATTTTGTAAAGCAATCCAGCTTGTTTAGTTAGAGATTTATTTTAAGGGTGGAAACCTTTGAAACCTTCCAATTTTTTTCGTCAGCAGGTGACAGGTCATAGAAAGAGGAGCAGTGGGATTGGGGAGAGCAAAGCAGAGCTGTACTGTCACATGGACATGTTATAGATGGCACAGATTTAGATTTGTCAGGCCAGGCAGTTGTCAGGAAGGGAAGCATATGGCAGGATGGCTGGTAAAAGTGCCTGCTGGCTACTCTCTAGGCTGGACCCAGAGAGTACTTGAAAAAAGAAGTAGGAGGACAAGAGGGATGGGGAGAAGGAGGAGGAAGAGGAGGAGGTGAGGAAAAACAACTACTTTGACACGAGAAACGTGATAGCTTCTGGATCTGAGTAGACTGAGGAGCCCTGCCTCTTCTCCTTTCTGGACTTATCAGCTTTGTACCTAACTGGGTGGTCTCTTTGAATTAAGCTGGCCCTCAGATAATAGAATATAAACTAGTACATTTGATCATTTGTCATGGGTAAGACACTCCAGTAGTTACCATGAGAGATCAACCAGCATCCAACATGTAAGATGCTTAGGGCCATAAAGAGAACCTGATAAGATGCCCCACTAACAGATGGGGAAGAAGAATTATGCTTGTCATTGGGCTGAGCCAGGCAGACCTGCGGTCTATGCTATGCTATTCTTCCTGGAACATTGCTGATACTTTCTACAGGGATAAGGAAATTTCCCTGTACCTTTCTCTAGAAACACACTATTCTGTTTTCATGCCCTGTCTTAGCACATGCTCTTTCTTCTTTCTTCTAACTCCTCTCAAATACTTCATGTGACTATTTTTTGAAAAACATGATCCCTTCTTAGAAGGTTTCACTGAGAATTGATATCCATCAATTGTTCATATCATCTTTCTCATTTGTAAACTTATTCAAAGGGAAGGGGCAATTTATTTGGTTCCCCTCACCCCCCCCCCTTTTTTTTTTACAAGTAGCAGCATTCTATCTACCATGACGTGACACTGTTTTAAACATAAAATTATAGATAGCTAGTTTTGTACAGTCTCAGTTTTAAGTGATAGTTTTTCTAGATGGTTCTTCAATTTCTTTCAGAGATTTTCCAATGAAGTTTCACTGAGCTTTGGCTTGAACACCTGAGCAATAAAAAGAGCTGAGAGTTGGAAGGCCAGACTGTTAAAACTTACACTGTATTTGCCAGTCACCTCTTTCTCTCTTGAATTCTCTCTTAACTCTTCCCTTTTCTTGCAACTATTCACTGGTCCTCACAATTTCCTCTTCAAATCCCTTTTCTACCTAATAAAGTTTCTATCATCTTTAGTTGAAGCCTCTATCACCCTCATCATACAGCTTCTCCAACAGACACCTGATTGACACCCCTATTTCCACACTTTTCCATATAACCTGATTTCCACACACCCTCTGGTGAAGCTAAGAAATGCAATTTACTCACTGTAAATTTACCCTTCCTGTGTGATTTAAGAGTTTCTTCATGCTTGTTAGCAAACAGATTTGGTCTGACACACCCTTGGGCTCAGTCTCAGAATCAACTCCTTTCCTTATTCCTATACTGCCCTCCCTAGCAACAATCTCTCATTCCTTGAAACAAGCAACTTTGTTCCCGTTGCAGAATAATTTTCTTCCATTGAAATCATTTCCAATGCCGACTTTTGCTTAGCTCCCAAGTATTAGCCAAGTGACGTTGAACTCTAATCATTATTACTGCTATCTAACCCAACAAAAGCACATTTAAAACTTGCCCAATCCATACTAGATTCCACTGTGAATTGTTTTTCTTGAAACTCTGTATTTAAACTTTCTATAGGAAGCATATAACATCCCTTTGTCAGCTAAGTCAAAGTACCAAGACATATGATGTCATGGTGTCTCACTTTTATATCATTATCCTTAATAAGCAGCCTAGCACCTGTGGTGATTTGAATAGGAATAGCCTCCATAGGCTCATGGATTTAAATGCTTGGTCATAAGGAGCAGCACCATTCAGAAGTATTGCTTGTGAAGTAGGTGTGGCCTTGTTGAAGTGGGTGTGGCCTTGTTGAAGTGGGTGTGGCCTTGTTGAAGTAGGTGTGGCTTGGTTGGAGGAATGGTATCACTGAGGGTGATGTTAGGGTTGGAAAGACTCTGGCGCAGTGTTTCTCCCTCCCTCTCTCTTCTTGCTGCCTGCTGGTTCAGATGTTGTTTTAAGAAAATCCACTTTTACACAGGGATCAAGCCTTCTCACACCACCACCAAAGCAATCTTTAAGAAAGTGTAAATAAATTCTATCATACTGCATTTTTCCTGAAGGACCTTGACTTCTTCAATTGACCAAGGAACCCTTCACATCGATTCTGCATGCTGATTTCCTTGTATGACCTGATCAAACCAAGCCATGTTTCTGTTTTTTCTCATTGAATAAATCTTTCTTTTAATTAGCAGTGTACTACTGTATAAGTGACAGGGAAACATGTCTTTATGATGTTTTTTGGGTAACAGGTATTTTCAAAGCATGTCTATTGAGATTTGAGAAGCACGTGTATGTATGTATACATAGACAAATGACAAGGGAGAAGGTGGATAGTGAAAGAGATAGGTGATTTAGAAGCATTGGGAAAATGCTAATAAAGAATGTTTCTATGTGATAAGATTTTTTTATTTTTTAATTCATTAAATGTCTCTACTTTTGAAATTTCTGGCTAGCATTTATAGGATACTTGGCTTTCAATAGACTGAAAGATTAATTAATTTCTGGAAAGAAAGAATTCATTAGGTGTACTATCAGGATGATTTCACTTTGAAATTAAAGTGTGTTCATAGCCATAGAAGAAGGGTGGAACAAGTAACAATTACATTTTATGTCAGTGGAAGAGAGATCTGACAGGATGCCCTTTGATGACCTCGAACTCTCTGTGGAAGGTATTCGGCAATGTAATAGGTTTCTGGTCCACCCTGCCAATACTTTTCTCCCCCAGATTCCATACCAGTAGCCCGGGGTCTATACCAGTGACAGTAAGTGTACAAGCATCTGTCCCATACCTGAAAGTCATTTGGAAGACTTGGCCTTGGTTTACATGTTGTGTCCGGTTGTTGTAACCATGTAGCATCTCTCCAAAGAGGGTGTCATTGAATTTGGAGTCAGGTTTGAGGCACTTGGGGGCCTCACAGACATCTGAGAGCATGAGACAGGATTTCCCATCAGGAGCCAGCTTGTACTCTTCCACACAGCTGCAGGACAAAACAGTTGAGAGTTAACTTCATCCTAGGTGCCTCCACTGAAGGTGACCTAAAACCAGGGTTTCCTTTGCCTAAAAATAGTTTAAGCACGAAGACAGGTAATTTGGTTGAACTCTATCTAGGGCGCAGGCGTCTAGAGAGAATTACATTCATCCTGAAAATTGATAAAGTCAAGGAAAGTCATTTGTGACATCTTAAAGAAGTCAATTGGGACACCAGCATACATATCGGCACATAAGGTATACTTTCGAACAGTCTTCCTCATACACACTAATTTAAAAAGCACAGCAGACCAAGTCACAGGGAATTATCAATTAGTTTCTCAAGAAATTCGGGGGAATCAGAAACTATTCCCAGTCTATCTGTCAACCGAGGTTGAATACTGTAGAAAAAATTCAAGTTTATATTGCCCTTGTAACAAAGGCAACCCATCAGGATCATGTACAGTGGACACAGTTGCAGAGATGGCTTCTGATCAATTATAACTGTTAGCAGTCTCCCCTGGTCTCTTGGTGTCTGACAGCCAGATGAGCCCTTGACATGCCTTTGAAGCAGGGATGGGCTTCTTTGTGGACCAAACAGGCATCTGAATGAAGACTGGGAATTTGGAGATGCTTTCATTAGAAAAGGGATTTATTTTAGGCAATGATTAGACACTGAGGTAGAGGAGAGGCAGGGGGGGAACTACAGCAATCTACACCTGAGAAGTAACACACAAGTCTCGGGCTTTGAGTATATGTCCATTCACAGTTCTTTTATGGGTATGTGCAAAGAATACCTGTGCATACATTAGCCATCAGGCTAGAGAATAGGCTGCAAAATTGGAGAGACCCAAAGCAAACGTGTTATTTGCTGCCTGGATCCTCTGAGCACGAGAGAAAGGAACTTAGCTTCTGGATACCATGAAATCACATGATATATTGTGCTGGCATCATAAGCGAGCCTCCAAATCCAGTGATGACGTCACCCATAGGTGACAGGGACCCACACGTCTCTTGCCCTGGTAAACGCCACACATTCCCAGCATCCGCCTGCCCCTACTTGTATCTGGTTATGTCATGGCTGAAATAAAAGGCAGAGCCCCCTGATCTCTATACTCTTTCTCATCGTCCCCGTCCGCCTTTGTCCTGCCCCCACCAATAAACCTCTCCTATGGAACTGTTCTGGTCTGGTGTGATCGGCCCGAAGAGCTGCCATTCTGGCACAACATATTGACTACAAAAATGAAGCTTCAATGAACCTATCAAGTTCATTACAGTAAGTAGCAATCACGGAGATATTTCTGTGTATTAAGCTTGTCTTATAAAGCCTGACCCATTCGTATATTCATTTCAACACATCTAGTAAAATTACCTCCCCAACTGAATATATCACCAGTAAAATGATGCAAAGATGACCCATATTATTGTGAGGGGCAAAGGAGGCAGGTCTGTTTAGTAACCACACATTTTTCCCCAATATTTTCTATTTGTACTAAAGCCTAGTTAGAAGCATCACGCAACATGCACTATTGTAGATAGTCCTGCATTTGTATCTAGATGTTAATTTCACTTCCCCTAGAAGGGCTACCTAGTCACATAGTCAGGTGTCTTTATCTAAACCTTCCTATTTTAATTAGTAAAATAAAGGCGAGAGCCGGTGATTGGGCAGGGAAAGGGAGTTAGAGAGAGGGGTCAGAGGTGAGAGGAAGGGAGAGCGAGGGAGAGAAAAAAGTACCAAGATGGAGATTGAGAAGGGTTAATTGGATCCAGGTGGACATAATTGGCATTAGGTAGATATGAACATTTCAAAGATTTTATAGGTCTTTTCTCTCATATGGAAGGGCAGTCTGTATCTTTGTCCATTGGATGTAATCTTATTGTATGGAGGGTTTGTGGATTGATAATTGAATATATAAACCTGTATGAAAAGCTATTGGGCCTTAGAGTCATGTTTGTGTTGGGTGGTGGGGTAAAGAAATATGCCGGGGTGGTAATTTCACCCAGGACCGAGGCAGTAGGGCAGGCAGAGTAAACCACCAGAGAAGGGAGCTGAGCGGAGAATACGACTTGGGGACTGAGTGACAGAGTCCGTGTGCCCGGCTCCACACTAGAAGTGGCACCCTAGGAGTGAGACTGAGGGGCCCATAAAGAGATAAGCCAGATTCTTTTTAATATTTACTGCAACACACCATCTCATTTGTCTTTCCTTCGGAAAACAGTGGAGATTGTTTAAATTTGAGTGTAAAATGACGCAGGAACTCATTGGACAAGCGGGTCTTTGTGAAGTAGTTTGGTTGGAAAATGTAACAGTGTTGCCGGAACTTGTATTTATCAGACCGATGCTGGAGACATGGGACCCAGTTGAAGGTCAAAAATAGACAAATTGCATTGAAAACTTGACTCAAGATCACTCCAGTGGCATGGGGGTGGGGGCATGACATTCCCATGAATAAAGCAAGCTGTTCCTCTGTTGTATTTTCTCCCTCATCATCCAGGGTACTCCGTGGAAGCTTTAGTTACCTTTCCAAAAGTTGCTATTTCCTGTCCAAAGGCTGCAGAGAGGCCATGTTGAAGGTTCTTGCTGAAATATATGCCACTGCAAACACCTTCTCCACATCTCTTAGGTACAAATACACTTCAGCTCAGGTAAACTGAATGGAAGCCTGAGCGCAGAGTGTTTTGCAATTGCTCCGTAACGTCTAATCGCACCCCTTATCCCAGAAGGCTTCCGGTCAATGTGCAGATGTGGCTTACTTAGTAAAGTTAGTCGGATGTATTCTGCCTATCTTTCTTTACCAAGTCATATATAAAACGCCTTTGCAATTGTGATTAAGTGTATGCTTGTTGTAAATGTGTAAAGAGAATCAGAGCGTGTAAAGTAAAATGTGGAACTTTTCTTTATACTTCCAGCACTTATGTCATCACTAATATCGGTTGTATATTCTCAATGTTTTCAACGAATTTAAATACACATTTATATATGTGTATCATATACACTATACACAGAAATGCAAACACAAGCATATCGTTAATTATATACATAAAACTCACGACACATTTTTTTATAAGTTATGCATTTGTACCTAATGTTGTTAAGAGATTGTTTTTCAAGCCAGTGACATATGGATCTGTCTTTAAAATGGTTATTTGGCACTACACAGTACAAATGTACCATAATGCTTTTAACTAATTTTTATTGATGGGCACTTTGGCCGTTTGTGGCTATTTGTTATTGCAAATCCTGCCAGTATGAAGATATTAGTAGATACATCACTGAGCACATGTGTGTATTCTGTAAGACAGATTCTTAGAAGAGGGATTGCTGGGTCAATGGTTTATGAATTTTCAGATTTTGATAGATCTACTAAATGGCCATCTGTAGAGGCTGTACCCATTTACAGCCCCATTATTGATAAATGAGGGACTTTATTTTTCTACATCCTCGATGCTCATTATTGTTATTCTGGGATGGGGAAAAATGACTCATTCCTCCTTGGATTTGCATTTCCTTGATGCTATAGGCCTTTCTATTTCTGAGGATGATTTTGGTGATTTGAGCATTTTTTTTAATGCTATGATATTTGTTCCTTTTTCATTGATTTGTACATGTTGTGGACAAATCCGGATGATGACTCTTACTGGCCGTATATTTGCAAACGTTTTTCTACCCTGGGCTTGTGTTTTAGTCGTCACTGGGATACCATAGAACCTCTGTGAACTGATATTTTTGCAATCTTAAAAACTCACAGACTGTATGAAGTCCAAGAAATAAAGAAAACAAAAATATACATATATTCACAAAACAAGAAGACTTTGACTATTTCCATGTTGCGTTTTGTTTTGCATGTACTTTACGCTTATTGCAACTAGTACGTTTTCAATGCATACTGTCAAGCCCTTGAAAAAAATCAAGTACTGACTAAAAAACTAAAAAAAAAAAATATTCACATGGTTTTATGTAAAATTTATTTTAATGTCTGAAAAAAACAGTACTGACAAAAATGTATAATTTTAAGCAAAAAATGTTTAAAATCTTTACATTTATCTTTGTTTTGCAAAATAAAGTCGTTTTAAAAAAAACTACAGGATAACACAAGTGTCTTTTTGAATATTAATCCAGTATTTTTTAGTATTTCTTAATCTTTAGTGACCTCATGAGCCAGAGACTTGTTTTGTTTATGGTAGGGGTAATTGTTTCACTTTAATTTAATTTTTTTTTGAGAATTCCAAAGATGTATGTGCATATGTATGTGTGAATGTGTCTGTATATATATACATATAGTGTATTGGTTTATAATCTACTCCATAGTGATTACTTATTTGAAATAAATGACTTTAAAAATGTCTAAATAATAAATTGAAATATTCACCAAATAAATTGAAATATCATTTTTGTCATATGCCAAATGTAAATGTACAGTAAGCATGCACAGTTGAGTTTATTTTCTATTTAATATCTAAAAATTACTAAAATAGGTAGTTATGGGCCATTCCACATAGGTGTTTGGAATAGATCTCCAGTTCTCTGCAGAAGCAGCTGTTAACCGCTGAGCCACCTTTGTAGCTGCTGGCAAGAGAGTTCTGTGCTGCTAATTGCTTGTGTGACAGAGATAATATCATTTTTCCCCTTTTTTCTTTTTCTTTCATTCGATATTCTCTGCATTTACATTTCAGATGGTACCCCCTTCCCCCCAATCCCATCCTCCCATCCCTTCTCATTGCCTCCATGAAGGTGCTCTCTCTCTCAAACACCCTCTCTCTCCTTAGCACCTTGGCATCCCCCTACACTGGGAAAACGAGCCTTCGCTGGACCAAAGGCCCCTCCTCCTATTGATGCTAGAAATGAATTTTTATGTTGATTCTTCAACTATTTTTTTTCAAACTATTTCAGAATGTTTTTATCATACATTTTTTTGGGGGGGAGAATATTAACAGAATTCATAGGAGTCACCATACTTTCAAGATTATGATTATATAAATTACATATTTTGGATCCAGGCCTACAGAATATCAATCTTGGTTCTACTACTCAGGAACTGTAAAACCTTGAACAAACTGCCTACCCCTTTGCTTATATATAATGTAGTCCTTGACTTATAGAGCCACTGTACAGAGGTGCTATATTTCAAAAGTTAAAATGCATATTATCTCACTCAGGATGATATTCTCTAGATGCAGTCACAAAAGGACAGACATAATATGTAGTCACTGATAATTGGATACTAACTCTAGAAAGCTCTGAACACCCCAGAAACAACTCACAGACCATATGAAGCTCAAGAAAAACAAAGGCCAAAGTTATGAAAGCCTCAGTCCTTCATAGGAAAAAAAATAAATGTATAGCACCCTCTCAGAGTGTGGTACACCTGGACCTTAAATAATTAATAATCCAAGAGCTAAGATAATACCCTTGTAGAAATTTTTGGTATTCACAGATTATTATGCTTAATATATACTCACAAAGAAATCTGTTTTCATGTTACGTTCTGTCCTACATGTACTTTATGCTTACAGTAACTAGTGGGATTTCTATGCATGCTATCAAACCTCTAAAAGAATTAAGTACTGACAAAAATATTCATATAGTGTATGCCAACATGCCTTTAAACCTCGGTATATGTATCCCTCTTTTCAAAAAATAAAGTTGTAAGAAAAAAATGCATATTATCACAATCTTCTCCATTTCAGGAAGGTTCTATTTAGATTTTCTATCACCAAGATAAAACAGCATGAACAAAAGAACTCTGGGAAGAAATGGATTATTTAAACTTACAACTTAGCTCATATTACATCACTGAGGGAAGTCAAGGCATAAACTCAAAGCAGGAACTTAGAGACAGAAACTAAAGCAAGTGTCAAGGATAGATGTGCTTATTGACTTGCTCCTCATGCCTTGCTCAGTTTGTATTTTTATAATCCAAAGGACCACTTTCCCACAGACAGTCCATCCACAGTGAAGTACCCTTCCACTCCAAACATCAACCAAGAAAATACCCCATGGACTCAGTCATAGACCAATCTGATGGAGGCAGTTTCTCCACTGAGGTGTCCTCTTCCCAGATGATTCCTTATTTATTTATTTATTCTATTTATTCTATTTATTCTATTTATTTATTTATTTATTTATATTTTTGTTAAGTTGACAAAAACAACCAACCAGACAAAGAAATGTAATCACCCTTCACTGACATTTTCTCCTATGTTTTCTCTTTAGCCTTCTGTGGTTTGATTAATGTTATTGCTAATTATTTTGTGACTTGATTTTGGTTCAATTATACCAACCAGTTTTAATATTGTCACCCAGAATTTCTTAGGGATGTGGTTGTGTTTGAGTGTTGGAGTTATAGCAAAAGGTAGAAAATTCTCTTTTCTGTTTCTTCAAGTTATTCATGTTCAGCTCTCTTATTTCCACATTTTTTTCTGCCTGTTTGTGTTGTCTGGATATTTGTGACTCTAACTTGGAATTTATATTTTCTAAGAATGCAATTATTCTTTTATCAAGACTCCATGTTTGTTGTTATAATATCGTACATAGTATTATCAGTAAATATTTTATCAGTTGCGTTTCCACAGTTCTGTCCATTGTTTACTGTTCCGTTGTTCACTTATACTACATTTACCTTAGATACCTCCTCCCTTCCCCCACCAAGCTTTCTTCGTTTTAATTGCTGTGCCTTTTCCCTGACCTATTTAATTTACTTCTGCCTTTATTTGGATCAAATCCTTCCTGCTTTCTTTATTTTGTTTTACATTTTTTTTCCAGAACCCTTGAGTTAGATGCTCCATTTGTTTACTTTCAGTCTTTCTAGCTTCTTGGTAAATTCCATGGAGCTCCTGACTGTAGTTTTGCCTCTGTGCCACAAGTCTGATACAGGGTCCTCTTTGCTTCTAAAGAGGTGGTCATTTCAGCTTGAGTTGTTTTTCATGCCCATTTGGTATTTCAGAAGTTTGTATTCTCTCTCTCTCATTCTCTCAAATATACTGTGTATGAGTCTGTGGACAAGTGTATGTGTGTATGAGAGAGAGGGGGAAGTGTAAAACTCTGGTGTTAATCTGTACCTTCCATTGTACTTGCTGGCCATTGTGTGTACCAGGCGAGCTGGCCTTTGAGTTTCTGGGATTCTTTCTATGGCGTTACTGTAAGGCCAGAAGGATTACGGACAGGCAGTATTGTATGAGGCTTCATGCAGGTTCTGATCCTCCTCTGAGACATTGTCACATCCCAGAAGATAGGATGGTTTTGTTTTGTTGCTTGTCTTCAATTAACAAATAGATCTCTTCCCTTCTCATTGTTAATTCATAGTAGTAAAGACTGTCAGTCAGAGAAGGTGGCATGGGAAATCTACTTTGGAAAATCCATTTTGATTTTATACTGCTTACTTAAGGGAGGCATAAGGTGTCAAGTTCAGATTTTAGAGCTAATTTCACCTGAGTTCAAATGCAGGCTGTTCTGTCACCTTCCATATGACCTTGATTATGACTATTAACTTTCCTAGGTTCCATGTCATGATCTATTAAATGAGGATAATTACAGCCCTCATCAAAGGAATGTAGTGAGAATTACAGATAACTCAGATTATAAAACAGCACTTTTCATAGAGTAGAAAACCAGTGTACCACCCATTACACTTGTGAGCATTGTCATTTGCCTATTCTAGTCCAGGTATACATTCCCGGGAGTATAATTGCTAGCCCCTCTCTAGATCCAGGTTTCTTAAAGTTGAAATTGATTCTTCTTCTCTTTTTGTTATTTTGTCAAAATATAAATTTAGGAACTTCATACGTACCATTCATTATGAGCGAATGATATACATAATTTATATTAATGTGTGCAAGTAATAGGCATGATATATTAGCAAAATAATTGCAGTGCATGTATATATATCTGTACATGCAAAGTTCAGTCTGATATCCATTACCATACAGATGCACAGACATTTTATAGATTACCCGATTTGCTATTTAAAACCTATAATAGGTAGAATAATGCTTCAGAAAATTCCCATATCCTGTTCCCCAATCCTGTTGCTATAATTTGGATACAACTCCTCAAAGGCTCATGTGTTAAATATGTGGTTTTGCCGTTAGTAGTTCTAATTGGAGTTTTATGGAACTCCTGAGTGGTAGGGGCTAGTGGAAAGAAAGTAAAGTATCTGTAGAGTAAATGCCTTTGGGTAAGATATTGAGACTTCCTTCCTTGTTTCTTTCTTTTGTTTCTGGCTATTATGAAGTAAGCAGCTATTCTTCTCCAGTTCACTTATTTGAAAATCATGTGCTGTGCTGTGTCCCTGCCCAAAGCAACTGGGCCTATCATTCACAGACTGAAACCTCTAAGACTCTGTGTGAGTCCAAATAAGCCACACTGTAGCTAATAAACCCTTATGAGATAGACACCGGAGGACCAAGGGGTGCTGCGGGAATCTGGGAAATTCAGGAGGAAAGCTACTGCCAAGTCTCTAGAATGTAGCCTTCTTTGAAAGTGCCTAACCTTTAGGAATTCTGATAGTTGGAGCTGTAGAGTAGTAAGCTCGTATTGTTTTGAAACACTGATTTTTGTAGGGATTCATGAAAAAGTCAACAGCAGGGGCTTCGCCTTCATAGAGAGGTACTGCTGTTCTGATCCTATTGTCAAGAAAACCAAGTATGAGAGACAAGAGCGGGTAAATAACAGTGGGGTTAAAAGGTAGACCCAGGGTGTCAGTCACTCAATCTCTCTCTGATTGTATGATTGTATGTGGATGTGAGTCTATGTGCATAATTTTAACATCAAAACTGCAGATTCCAAAGATTTTCCTTTTGTTGGTGGCAGAAAAGGATTATGCTTTAGCAAGAAAGGATGGGTGGGGGAGAGAAAGACAGAGAGAGAGAGAGAGAGAGAGAGAGAGAGAGAGAGAGAGAGAGAGAGAGAGAGAGACAGAGAGACAGAGAGAGACAAAGAGACAGAGAGAGAGAGAGAGAGAGAGAGAGAGAGAGAGAGAGAGAGAGAGAGAGAGAGAGAGAGAGAGGGAGGGAGGGAGGGAGAGAATACAGAACATCCACACAGGGAAAAAAGCAGATTCACAAAGGCAATAATCCTCTGAGTTTTGACATGCGAACAATTCTTTTTCCCAAGGCACCTTAATACACAGAAAGATGTATGTGAAGGTCTGTTTAGCTGTTGCTTTCTTTTTAAATTTTATTTTTGTGTGATGCCATATAATTATACTTCTTCTTTAGAACATTCTGTTGTTAGGGAGGTTTTTTCTTACAGAAATTCAAAAGAGTGTAGGCTTGCAGGAAAACAGCCAAGATCTGCATGAAATTATATATTTATACATATGCCAAATGCAAAATAGGAAATAGGTACAGACAGAGAGTGTGTATTTTAGTTTTAAGCAATGATTGTACTATGTTTAACATGCTCATCACATTGAAAGAAATATAGGGCTGAATGGGAATTTGTCAAGAGCCCCAATAAACTTTGTCTCTGTCTTATCAAGAGAATGTATATTTAACCTTCATAGTAATGTGGAAAGATGGGTATTTTCATTCTTATGTTGCCATTGAAAAATCTGAGGCTTTGGTTATCTAACTTGTTTGATCAAAGTCACATGACTACTTAGGAAAACTAGGATCTTTACACTGGTCATCTTTTTCTAAATCCAGCTTTCTTTCCATGTTAGCATAAATTGTCCTCTCCAATCATCTTTGTTTTCAAAAACAAAAAGAAGACCAGAAAAGGAACCTATACAAAAAATAAAAAGGCAAATTCGTAAAGCATACACTTTAATACTTTATTTTTGTGTTTTCTAGATTGCTTGTTCTATCAGTCCTTGGCAGTTTATGGGTCCAGTAAAATTATTTATTGAAATACATAAACTAGATACTATTTCTTAGAATAGTGAAGGGGAATCCAATCCTTTCAGAAAGACTGAAAATAAAGTTAAGGCTAAATTAAAAGAAATGCACACCAAAGAGCTGGACAAATATGGGAATGAACTAAGCTTCTGATGGCCATGGTAATATGTAAACAGGTGCCTATCCACTCACTCAGCAGGGTCAGTATCCACAAACATCAACTATCTTCTTCCTTCTGATCAATGTTACAGGGATCTTTTCTATTGAGAGTCTCAGGACTTCACCAATGTTAACAAAATGAAGATTTATATTTTTTCCGCCATACTGTCTAGATCTGGGGTTTTAATTAAACAAGAATAGAAAATTTCTACAAAAATTTTTTTGTAAGTAATATACTCAAGTCTATTTTGGAAAAGAGGAAAGAAAACAAAGAAACAAGAATGGAGGGGATAAGATAGGGCAGAGGGAAAGGGACAAGGAAAAAGAAGAGAGAGTACAAGACCAGTCTCAGACAGAGCAAATTTCAATTTCAGGCTTGGTGGTACACAAATTTCATCTAGGCCATACCTTTAGATGGAGACCTACAGAAGGATATTTGGAAAAGGAAGGGTTTGTTCTTCTTTGCATGCCTGCATTCAGTTGTCAACATATCTATTAGAACCCACTTTTTCAGGATTCTGGCTTATAGAAAATACCAGTTGAAACATCTAGTCTTATGTGACTGAGCAACAACTAAACTCTTGGATTTCCCACTTGCAGTTGCCCACTGTTGGGTTAGTTAGACAATAAACTCTAAGTGTTTCTAATAAATTTCCTAATATGTACTGACATTCTATAAGTTCTGCGACTTTAAAGATCCCTGACTAATAATGTTCAATGTGAAATATCCCCTATGCACTCATGCATTTGTGTACTTGGCCTTGAGCTAGAGGAACTGTTTGGGAAGACTTTGGAACCTTTACTGGAAGAAGTAGGTAGTTTGACACAGCTTTGAGATTTTATAGCCTGGCCCCAATGCCTACTCATTATTTTTTTCTTGATAGTGTTTTCTTTCCCTTTTTTTAAGTACTAAGAAAGTATCTAATAGTATGATAGGTAGAAGAGGCTGTGTCCTTCAACTCAGGGGCAAAGGGAGACAGCTCTGGTTCAAACCCATCAGTCAGAAAGTATCATAAGACAAGTGCTTGTGTGAATATTTGTATTTTCCTATGCTCAGAATAAAACTCAATGTCTACATTCTTTATTTCAAGGTGAGAGGCAAACATAAAACATAAGCAGCAGAAACCAATACTGCTTGGCAACATAAGAACCTAGTTTTCTCTCCATATCCAGCCCTGAATACTCGAATGCACTTGTAAAACAAGATTTAGATCTAAATTCTCATCTCATGGAGATGATAGAGGACTTTAAGAAGTATATAAATAATCACGTTAAAGAAATTAATTGAAATAAAACATCCAGGACGTAAAAATGGAAATAAGAACATTAAAGCAAACACAAAGGAAACAACTCTGGAGATTGAAAACCTAGGAAAGAGAGCAGGAATCACAAATGCAAGTATCACCAACAGAATACAAGAGATGGAACCAGAAAACAGATGGAACCAGAAAAGAAAATCTAACTGTCACAGAATAATTAAAACACCAAATGCACAAAATAACAAAATAATATTGAAAGTGGTAAGAGAAAAAGGCCAAACAACATATAAGGGTAAACCTATAAGAATTACACTTTACTTTGCAACAGAAACTCTAAAAGCCAAAAGATATCATACAGACCCTAAGAATCAAAAATGCCACCCCAGGCTAGTATACTCAAAAAAACTCTCAGTTACCATAGAGGGAAAAACCAAGGTATTCCAAGACAAAACAAAATTTAAGCAATATCTTTCCAGTAATCCAGGCATACAAAGAATAATAGAAGAAAAAGTCCAATACAAGGAGGAAAACTACAACCAAAGAAAATGCAAGAAATTATTTTTCTCACAATAAACCCAAAAGAAGGGAAACACACAAACATAATTTCAGCTCTAACAACAAAAATAAAAGGAAGAAACAGTCATTGGTTTATAATATCTTTCAACATCAATTAAATCAATTCCCCAATAGAAAGATATAGGCTAGCAGACTGGATATATAAACAGGACCCTGGATTTTGCTGCAGTCAGGAAATACATCTCAGTGACAAAGACAGATATTACCCCAAAGTAAAATGTTGGGAAAACAATTTCCAAGCAAATTGTTCCAAAAAAAAAAAAAAAAAAAAAAAAAAAAACAGGAGCACATAATCTAACATATTTAAAAAAAACTTTTAACCAAAAGTTATAAAAAAAATGGGGATGAACAGGACATTGTGGATTGCTATCTATATGCAGGTGAGGGCAGTCATGAGATAAGGCTAGAGTCTGTGATTGAGCAATGGATAAAGATGGGGGGGCTGAGAGTTTTAGAGATGAAGGATGGGGAAACAGGGAGAAGAAAGGAAGATGGAGGAAGAGAAGGATGAACATGATCTGCATGACTTTAAATAGCTACAGGTAGCTATGAATATCATAAAACGAATGGATTAACACAGAACAATATGTCCAGTGTAGGTTGGCAGCTTAAATCAATATCAATTGGCTTGGAGTTCATTTTGTAGGCCTTTTGTAGGTTGAAACTACTGATATAAATCTGACTAATAAGTTACAAGCCTTTAGAGTTTTGATTTTACAGAGTTACAGGGATTTTTGACAGCTAGTTACAGGGGTAGATGCCTGGGAATGCAAACAGAATCCACAGAAGAGAATCCCAAGATAGTGGGTTGGAGACATTGTGGGAGGGAAACCTGAGTTACTAGAGCATAAATGGTGCTAACATGTGTAGCTTTTTTATATTTCATGCAACACTACATACACATCAAAAGAAAAATCCACCAAGATGAACTCTCAATTCTGAGCATCCATGCCCGAAATGCAAGGGTATCCAGATTTATAAATGAAACATTACCGAATACCCAAGAAACAACTCACAGACCATATGAAGCTAAAAAAAAAAAAAAAAAAAAAAAAAAAAAAAAAAAAAAAAAAAAAGGAAAGGTAAAAAAATGGATGCCTCAGTCCTTCTTAGAAGAAAATAAATAAATGTATAGCACCCTCTCAGAGTGAGGTACACCTAGACCTTAAGTCATTAATAACTTAAGAGCTAAGAAGATAGCCTTGTGGCAATTTTTGGTATTTAAAAATCATTATGTTTAATCTATACACACCAAGAAAACTTTGACTGTTTCCATGTTACATTTTGTTTTACATGTACTTTATGCTCATTGTAACTAGTAAGATTTCAATGCATACTATCAAACCTTTAAAAAAATCAAGTACTGACAAAAATATATCCATATAGTTTTATGCCAAAATGCTTTTAAAAATTTGTACATGTATCTCTGTTTTTTAAAAAATAAAGTTGTAAGAAAAAAAGAAAAGGAAGAAAAATGAGGTACAGAGCTAGACAAAAAATTCTCAGCTGAAGAATATGGAATGTCTATGAAGAACCGAAAGAAATGCTCAATATTTTTAGTCCTCAGTAGAATGCAGATCAAAACAACCCTGAGATTCTATTTTACACCAATGAGAGTGGCTAAGATCATAAAATCAGGTGACAGCACATGCTGGCAAGGATGTTGTGAAAGAACAACACTCCCCCATTGCTGTTGGGGATGCAAACTGGTAAAACCACTTTAGAATTCAATCTAGCAGTTCCTGAGAATATTGAAAATTATTCTACCTGAACACCCAGCTATACAACTACTGGGCATATACCCAAAAGATGCTACAACATATAACTAGGGCACATGTTCCACTATGTTTATAGCAGTCTTATTTTTAATAAGCAGAAGCTGGAACAACCTAGATGTCCCTCAGCAGAGAAATGGATACAGAAAATGTGGTATAGTTACACAATGGACTACTACTCCACTATTAAAAATATTAAAAACAATGACCTTATGAAATTTCTTGAAAAATGGATGAAACTAGAAGCAATCATCCTGTTTCTTAGGAGGTCTGGCTAGAAATCAACCAATGCAGATGTGGATACTTGATGCCAATTAGCAGACTGAGCTCAGGGACCCAGGTAGGGGAGCTGGCAGAAAGACTAGAGGAGCAGAGGAGGATTGCAACCCCATACGAAGACCAATGTTGTATGGCTGCACCACCCAGTGGTCCTAGGGACTAGACCAACAATCAAGGAGGGTCCAGAAGGAATCCATGGCTCCACATATATATGTAGCAGAGGATGTCCTTTTCTGTCATCAAAGGGAAAGGAGGCCTTGGTGTTGTGGAGGTTTGATAGAGTGGTAACCAGGAAGCAGGATATCATTCGAGATATAAACAAATGGAAAGTTTAATAAAATAGAAAAGAAAATGAAACTCTCACATGGTTTACATGGAAACAAGTGGGGAAATGTCTCAGTTAATAAAGCCAAGAAACATAACTTTCTTTTTCTTAAGCAAAGTCAACTATATAATCTACTATATTGTTTTCATGTGTTTGTTTAACTGTTATATTCATTGCCAAGAAGCACAAAGCTAAATTTATCACATGTTGAGTAACTTTCCAATTTCGGACTTCTAGATCTATTTTCTTTTTCCCACTTTCATTCCCTATACATACTCTTGCTTATAGCCCTATCTTTATATTAGCAACTTCCAAACAATTGCAATCCAGTTTATGTGGATAAAATTAAGTTCTCTTGGAAATGTGTGTGGTAGACATTATAAACTCACCCATACACACACAGCAGATAAACCCAGTTGCTAGGCAACTTACTGGGGTCTTCACAGAAGGCCATGCATCCCCATCTATATAAATCATTCTAATGACTTCAACTTAGAGCCCATTAATTTCACTATATACCTCATTGTTACTGTCAGTTACATTGGTGATCTTGCCTCTGCTCCCATCTATCAGGACAAGGGGAGGCTCTGCAACCTGACAAGAACCTCTGATCAATGCTCCAGTGCAATGCTAGCGTCTCAGAAAATCCCAACGCAAAAGGAATATAACAAACCCTAGGTTAGCAAATCCTCTCGTTCTGATATTAAAGTTTTAAAGAAGCCCTTGGGTCAAGCAGTAGCAAGTGGCAGCACAGACACTGTGTATAATTGGATGAGACTGATTCTCACAGATTAGAATGTTTAGCCAGAAGAGAGTGGAACTACTTGAGAAGGATTAAACCTTGTTGGAGTTGGTGCAGCTTTGTAGGGGAAAGTCTATTGCTAAGGATTAGCTTTTAGGTTTCAAAAGTCTATGCCAGACCCAGTCTTTCTTTCTCTGTCTTTGCTTATAGAAGGGGATATATCTCTCAGCTACTTTTTCAGTATCCCATATGTCTACCAACATGTCCCCCAGCCATGATGATAATGGATCCTCTCAAACCATAACGAAGCCATTAATGAAATGCCTTCCTTCACGAGTAGCCTTGGTTGTATTGTCTCTTCACAGGAATAGAACAGTAACTAAGACACACACTCAGGTGCCTCAGATATACCTTCTGTTCTTGAAGGGCTCATGGTAAGAAAAGTAGAAATGAAACAGGTAAATGAAGAACTCACTAGAGTTCACATAGAAAACAAAATGTGGTGGGCTGTGTTGGTTCACTACAGACTGGCAATCTGGGTAGTTAGCCAGAGATCATTTCTATAAGATAAATCCAGATACCATGAGTAATGACATTAGCTACAAATGGTAGGTAGAGTGATGCCTATTTTCTCAGTACTTGGGAGGTGGCGGCAACAGGGGCTTCATGGGCAATCCAAACACCAGCTTGGGCTCCATGAGACCCTGCCTCAAACCTCCTCCAACACCTATAAAATGAATTAGAGGCAAATTTAAGTAGTCCTCTCTCATCAAAGGATGGGTAAAAATAAAAAATAAACTATATATATATATATATGTTATTTAATGCTTTATTAAATATGCCAGTTCTAATAATTATGTATATATGTGTATATATATGAGTGTGTGTATATGTGCATATGCATATGTATATGTGTACGTATATGTATATGTATATGCATATCAGACACATACATAAGAGAATGACTAAGAGAAAGAAGTCCTTTCTATGTGTTGTCTATCACACTTGGTAAACATTGAGCTATCATTTAAGCAGTCCTTATCTGTAAACATTAGTACTATCACCTATTATTGAGCCCACAGTGCATCTGTTTCACCACTCCCACGGTGATCAGGAGAACATGCTGAAGGAGAAGATGCATGCCTTAGCTCTAGAAAGTAACTCAGATATGTCCAAGTTAAAGGACAAGGGACAGATGGGATGAGCTGGGAATCGGGAGAAGAGAAGTTGCAGAGAGAACAGCGCTGTCAAAAATCTCATAGGCTGTGGCTATGGAGACAACATAAGGATCTGTATGTGAAAACTTAAATGAAAAGTCCAGACTAGTGGTGCCTTACATTGATTTATAACAAGACCTTAAAAAATAATTACTAGTTGAGCACCACTATGTGCTAGGCTCTGTTGAAGTTACTGGACGCAGAGTAGGGATCACAATATGAAATTTATGGATCGAATACTTAAATGCTACAGCTTTCTACCTATTAAACTAATAATCACTCAGCTTACTGAATGCCTCTTTCCACATACCAGTCTCTGCTTGCAGAATTTCACTTGATTTCCACAATTATGAACAGTCACTTCTTTGCCTACATTAAAGAGCAGAGGCTCAAAGAGATTGAATCACTTGCTCAAGATCACATGACTGGATATAGTCAGAGGCTGGCAACAATAGTAGATCTGTCTCTGCCTAAGACTAGAGCCCCACAGCCTCAGTTGGAATTCTTATGGCCCCCAATTACCAGCTATGTGACCTTGGGCAAGCCACCAAGCCTCCGAACTTAAGTATTTGGGTTTCTAATCAGTAAAATGGAAATCACGACGGTCCCTTTCTTGTAGAGTTGTCATGAGGATTAACAAAGCAGTCACTTAAAGCAGTCATGACATGTAAGACATGCTTAATGAATCATTTGCTGCTCTTAATAACCTAGTTGCAAACAGAGTTATTCAGCCTGCTCCCATCCAACCTTTGAAAGGTCATAGAGCTTTATGTGAGCTGTGCAAGGTGTATGTGTGTGTGTGTGTGTGTGTGTGTGTGTGTGTGTGTGTCTGCTTTGTTTAGTCTGCTTAATTCAGCAGCATCTTCCTTCTCTCTCACCCAACTCTCACAAGCACCTGCTAATAGCCTTCATTGTTTACAGTGCTTCTAACAAGTGTGGGTAACTTCTCATTTGCATCCCTAATAGACAATTTCCAAAGTATGTGGAAACTACAGTTGGTTTTAGGAAACCTGTATTTGGTTTCCTTTTCTCTTTTGTTTACCAACAGGGAAGGAGTTCTAACAGCTCACCCATGCCCTAATCCAATCTTGTTTAACATTTTCACAGAAATTTCATGGCACGAAAGGTCAGGAAGTCTAGTCTCACAGGCCAGAAAAGTGAAGTGGGAAGCATCATGTCATCAGACAAGGGGCAAACAAGTCTCACCAGGTCACACAGTGTGTAGTTACTTTGCTTCATACAGTACGTAGCTTGAAAGCATGATACTCTCTTATGTGGTGTAGGCAATGTATTATTCTCTATAGCAACCACATACACGGAGACAATTGTACCTATGTTACAGAGGCAGAAACTGAAAAACCGAGTTAAGCAGTGCTAAGTAATGTGCCCAAGGCCACCCACTAAGGAGGCCACAAGTAACTTTACCAATGGTATGGCTTAAAATGTTATTACTTAACAGGACAATAAACCAAACAGTCTTTTGCACTTCACACACAACCACTTCTATATCAAGACAGGTATTATCAAAAATTTACAGATGAGGAGGGTTCTGGGAGGTTTGCCTACTGCCTAAAGGACAGAGGTAGTCCTGGGACTAAAATCTATCTATTGAATCCAAGGTGCCCTGCCATGCACACTGAGAAGACGATGTTTATTATTTCTGATGTCAAAATCCACTACTCCAGTGGCTGCTACCGTGACTGTTATTTTCTGCAGAACACCCTCTCCCAAGTTCATGTCGGAAAATCACAATGATGAGACCAGAGCTGATTCCGTATGCAAGCCTGCAGATCTGAATCCATGCATAATTGACTCAACACTGCCCTGCAGTCACTTAAGCCAAGGGGAGACTGCCATAAAGCCGGGTCTGCATATGTTAATTTATTTCTTACTTATTTCATTGATACCTATCTAAGACCTCCAGTGAGTTGCTTTAACACCTGCAGGAAGGCATCAACAGCCTCAGAGTTCAAAAGGGGCAGGAAAGGAGATGCTGAAATGAGTACTGAACTCTGTGTACTAGAACCACAAAAGCTAAATTACATTTCTGGCACACTAGGATTAAACCCATACTTGCTCCCACCTTTTATTTGGTGATGCACAGGACTGTAAGGGCTGCTCAGTCTCTTACTCTCCTGCACTTGGTAATGAAAATGTCTGGGACATTTGTCACAGGGATCACAGGACTCTTTGAGTGACAGAAAGACAAAGATAAACAAAACAGAGTGGCAATAAATAGGAGAAGAAAGAAAATTATTCCTATTTTCTTGAGAGGTTACTAAACACCACTCTAGGTGCTGAGGCTGGACAAACATTATCCACAAAGTCACTTGGAGAAATATCCTCTGCTCTCGCGTGTGAAAATCAGCATCTTTCATAGGCTGGTTAGCTGCAGTCCAGAAAGAGGCCAGCAGGGAGTCAATCTGAGTGTGTTCACGTCTCTGTTTTTCACACTGCTGTTGAGGTAGAGATGGACCTCAATGGTAGATACTTTCCCGGCATGTGAAGGGCCCAAGTTCAATCCCAAGTCTTCCTCCACCAATAGTAAAATGAGGAAGAAAAATAGTAACAAAAGCATCTGAGCTTGTATCTTTTAGAAGCCAGAAGCTGTCTACAAAATCTGTCATACTTTATATGTGCTGTTCCCCAGTTAGTAGTTCTGACCCAGATAGATATAGGACCCAGAAGGATAAAGCACTAAACCCAAATGCTGACTTCCCACAGGATCTAGCTTGCAGTCTGGCAGAGCCAGTGTGTATACTCATTAACACACCTTCAACCTCTATGAACATGGCTCTACAAACACTGACAGGGCTGCAAGGAGAGACAGAGAAAGGGTAGGGACATGGAACAGAGTGAGACAACACCTAGACCTTAGACAGAGGCTTCTACATGAATGTACCAACCCATTCCCACATCATTGTATTGATATCTTCCTTATCCATTCTTCTTTGCACACCAACAAGAAGCACAAGGCCATGTCCTCGAGAAGGACAGCCTTGGTCCGGGACTGTAGCCCTTCCTCACCATTTTCCCACAGGTTCTCTGCTGCTATCAGACACTTCCTGGACCTCAGATAGGAAGACTTACCCACAGAACATAAAGATGGTGCTGGAGGTGGCATCATAGGGCAAAGGCAGTGTTTGTTGTAGGCAAAGCTGCTCACACCCCCCATTAAAGCCATCGGAGCAGTCGATGCCCTTGGAGTGATCATAGCAGCCGGAGCCATCCTTCATGGGCTTCAGTTCCTCGGGACACTGTTTGGAAAGAGGACAACAGGGTGGTTATGGTGTAGGAGGTGAGTTCTGTTTCTTTCCTCTCACACAGATGGGGTCCAGGAGGTTCATTAGGAACTGTAGGGCCCTGGATAACATCCTTTACATCTATAGCCCCAATATACCTTGCAGCTCTTTTTCACTGAGCTGTGAGACAGAAGATGCATAATATCAAAAGACATAGGACACAGAGTTTCACAGAAACGGTGCTGGGTCATCGTCTTCATTGTTTTTATAATTATTGCTTGACCAGGTTCCCCACTATAATGGCCACAGAGAAAGGCTGCTAAGTATATTAACAATACACTTTAATGTGATTTTAAAGTCAAGCTCCTTCCATTGTGTGACTTGAGGTATGTTTCTACCTTCTCCGAGTCTCCTTATCTATAAACTGGGCACAGTGTGGCTATAGATTAGCTGTGATACTTGAATATGCAGCATAAGCATAAATGCATACCTCATTTCAGAATTTATTACATAATTGGTACTTAAAAATGTATATTACCTTTCTATACTGAATTGATCTCTTTTTCACCCTTGGTCCTGGAGCCCTAAATGAAATACTTGCATACTCAAAGCAGTGTGGAGAGGCCTCCTCATCATCCTGACTTCTCCACACTGTCTGTGTAGCCATCGAAGTCTTATTTCTTAACAGCACCACATCTCAGCATCGGTAAATAAATGAGGCTGCAAATGTTTAAATATTCCTTATTCTGACAATACAGTCTGTTTGCAAATCCTCTGTCTGCTATGTCCACATCCTTCTACCGAACCATCCCTCCATCCCTAAATGAACCCTAGAGATTCCTACATTCCAGGACCTTGGCTGTGACACACTTTTCTCTGTGTTTGTCTATGTGAATGAGAGATCTCATGTTGAAGTTCACCTGCCTTTTAATTCCTGTCACTGGATGGGCTAAGCTCATCTCCAGATCTGCTGATAGATACAGAATCCCAACACCCCTCCCTTCTGAACAAGGTATTAGGTTTTAATTTCAGTCACCTTGCTGTCATTTCCATGAGGATAACACCTAGAGCTCAGCTCTCTTCATCCATCAATAGACATCACTGATTAAAATGCCCTCTATCTTTGTCTCTTCCTCTGCCAGCTTTACAGTTTCCTCCCCAACTTCCTAATACCATAGGAATAGCAAAACACACACACACACACACACACACACACACACATCACATCACATCACATATCACACATCACACATCCACATTAATTTCCATAAACCACTACAATAAAAAAAGGAGGTCAGCTCTCTTGGAAATTAAATTTTGCCTAAGTATGATTTGTAATTACAAATGCACAAGAGAATTCTTCACAATATTTGAGGCTGGTGCCAGCAAGGGAGATGGAGAAACTAGGTTATAAATGGCCTTTGTCAAGCACCAGAAAGGTTATAAAACTGCTGCATTTTGTGCATAAAAAGAAAAATCAATTCTGCATGTGAGTGTAGCGTTGTACATATTAATACAAGCCCAGGAGAGGCCTTGCATGTTTCTGAACATCAACTATCAGGCAGAAGGGTGCTGCTTATTTTGGAACAAGTTGCAAACACTGGGGGCTTGTTTCTGTCCATCCAGAAACATTCAGAAGCAAGCACTGGACTTTCCTGTTCAGTAACAGGAGAGCTCTGGCAAAAGGTATTTGTTAAAGTTTCTCCCATCCCTTCCTGGATCTCATTGCTTTTCTTGGTTCAGTGGATGCTCTGCAAGGAGTTTCTCATGAGCTCCTTATCTGTCTGTACTAGGATGCCAGCTGATCTTAAGCCAGGTTGTGTGTAAACATAGCTTCAGAGAGTTCAGGAATGCAATGATCAGACAGAGTACACAGCATCACACTGCACTCCTCCCCATTCTCCACCTACATTTTTTCTGCCCCTCCTCTATGATACTCCTTCATCCTTGGGGAGCCAGGGTGACATAGGTGCACTCAGAGCCGAGTACTACAGTCACTGCTTCTTAGCACATTAATGGACCAGTTCCAAATCTCTGCACTGACTGCTGTCAGCTGCTGTGGGTGGAATTTCTTCTTTTCTCTTTTATGGGCATATGTTGGTGACTTTTAGATTACCCTGTAAAACCCAAAATAGTCTCAAGAGATTTTTTTTTTTTTTATTCACAACTGCCAAGACATTAGATGGATGATAAGTCATTGTTTCTGGGGCTTGAGGTAGATGCAAATCCTCATGAGCCATTGTTAGTCCCCTGGTGTGCTTGCTATAAGGACTAAAGAAGGAACAAGGTCTTTCTACTTCTCCACGCTGTCTTAGATATTGTTCAACTCAATGACCTTCATCTTTCTCTTTTCTTATGTTTCCTTCCCTGTCAGCTGGTTGTTTGGTCTGCCTCTTGACCTAGGATTGACTTTCTTTAGCTCTTGGATTTTAGGTGTACACTAGGGCCGAGCCATACTACACCAAGGTTTTCCCAGTTCACAATACTGGGGTTCAGAATGTGATCATATATCCTGCAACATGAATTGAACAACTGAGAAACTCCTCATGAGAGAAAACAGGAAACCTTGGTGGCCCGTTGTTCTCACCAATGGCTGCTTTTCAATATTGTGAATCTCTTTAGAAATCATATCCTCTAGAAATCAACCCTTACCTGGATGTTCCTGACCAAACGCAAGTTTTCCATGTCTTTCTGCTAATGTTTCTACTCTTTCTATTCATTCTAAATGTAGGAAAAATCAATAAGCAAAGTCTACACCAAAGCTTTAGATTCCCTGGCATTTACTTTGGTTCATTATCTACTCTGACACTTTAGCCTCCCATAAAGATCTCAAGACATTTCCAAAATGTAAACACATTTTTGAGAGATTATAGCATCCATCCAACCCGCACTGTAGTCACTACCATGTGTAAAAACTCATTCTTGAGACCCTTTAGTCTTCTGAATTTCTTCCTACTCGCACCACCTACTCAGCTGTCTTTATCCTCTCCATCTGCCTGGGAATCAGTTTCAAAGGCTTCGGAACTACATAAGGTTCAGCTGCAGCAACAGCCCCATTTTTGAGATACTGAGTTTCTGTTTTAGGTCCTTTTGTATCCCTGTGATTAACATACCTAAGGCCAACAAGTTACAGGAAGAATTTTTTTCTTTTTTTGGGGGGGTCAGTGTTTTAGGTCACTGGGACAATGGCAAAGGGGAGACTGTTCAACTTCTTGGTAGGCAGGAAACAGAACATTGAGAAATGTCTAGGAACCAGGTGGAAACTTTATATTCACACCCTCCAGTGACCTACTTTGTCAGGCTAGACCCCACCTCCAAAAGGTTCTGCTCCACCCACAACCCCAATAACACCACAAACTAGGAACCAAGTGACAGCACAAGTTCCTTTGGGAGACTTTTAAATTTATACCATGGAACATCTAAGACTTACTCTGTGATACACAGGGAACTTTGAAGTATGTTGTTTCCCAATATAAAAAAAAGTTGTGTTGCCTTTAGAGAGTACTCACAGCTGATGCCACCACATAATCCACTCGTGAAAATATCACCTCTATTTTGGTATTTGTTTTATTTGGATTTCTGTGCTGTGCTTAGACCATAGGGACAGAGCTGTCATATATGGTATCAGTGCCCTGACAAGGAAGAGTAACCAGAGTCTAATTTCTTTCAAATATGAAGACACAGTGAAGATAGAGTCAGGAGACTGTCCTTTTCTGAGAAATGAATTAACCCAGCCTTGGTTTCAGAATTCTGGTCTTCAGAAATGTCAGATGTAAATGTCTGGTAGTTAAAATTCATGGTATTCCATTATGGCTGCCTGTACTGATAAATACACTGTTATTGATTCATAGCTTGTTTCTTCTGTGTCTGGATATCATACTTTGGATATATGAGATTTTTTAAAATCTGTTAAGAACTTTTTCCTGGCTGGGAGTATATGTCCTATTGAAAGAGTTAAAATTTTAAGTTGGTCCCACTAATACTGCCTTGAGGACAAGTATGTCTCAAAGCTGAGAACAAAAACTGCAGATCATCTGGTTTCGATAAGGTCTCGCTCTGCAGTTCTGAGAAAAACAAATAAGAAGGTCAGCGTGCCCCAAAACAGGTTGGCCTAGAGTTGAACCATGTCCAAAATAGGCAGTGTGCCAATTTGAATGAACCAATAAGATTGCTATGCACCTGTTGCTAACTGCTTATGTGATTTTCCCTATAAATACTTCTCCCCATTTGAGTTCGGGGTCACCTCTTCTATCTCCTGCATGAAGTACATGTTGCCCTCAGAGCTCTGATCTTCTAAAATAAACCTCTTGCTTGATTGCAGCAAGACTAGCTCTCCATGAGTTCTTGGGTTCACATTCTCCTGGTATTTGAGTGAGGGGCTTCCCCAGTTCAGGGGTCTTTCACTATCTTACCATGTATTTTGTAGGCATCAACCCATATCTAATTTTCTCTTTGCAGCACTGTATTCTATTAACGTTATGTATGTCCTGTGATAGTGTTGGTTCACTTTTCCTATAACACGGCTAATGGTCTGTTGCTTTGCCAGATGTTTTAGAAAAAAATCCTGAAGAAATCAACCATAAGAATGATCTGTCTCCTTTTCCTAATTATTCTTTCATTTTCTTTTGCTTTGCTCTGTGTTTGGTGGATAAACATTTATGGCGATTTGTCTCCTCTGTGAAGGAAAGATTCTATCATCTAGATTTGATATTCTTCCCTGATAATTTCTAATAAGGTGTCTTATTTCCACAACTCTGGAATTTTTGTTTAAGCCTCAACCTGGAAAAGTGAGATAAAATTCTGATAGGCAGAGTATAATTGAATAGCATTTAATCCACTGTCAAATTCTTGTTTTTAAATTCATGTACTCAGATGACTTAGCTTTAATTGTAGACTGATGCATATCTGCCATATTTCTGTTCTGCTTTCTGTTCTCTCTCATTTTTTCCTTCTTTTCTCTCTCTTTCCTATGGGTTGTAGTGAAGTTGTAGTGAAGAGTCCCATTTGGGGCTGCTGAGATGGCTTCGTGGTTAAGAGCACTGGCTGCTCTTCCAGAGGTCATGGGTTCAGTTCCCAGCAACCACATGTTGGCTCACAGCCATCTATAGGGGGATCTGATGCTGTCTTCAGGAGAGTCGAGTATCCAAATACTAAATAAATAAAATGAAAAAGAAAAGAGTTTCATTTGTTTTACCCATTTTCGAGTACATTTCCTCGTACTGTTTTCAGGTTTGATTGCTTTAGGTTTACATGACTTGTTAGTCCACTGGCTTCCTTGTTTCCCCCCCCCCCCCCCGCCCCACCACAGGGAAGCAATGTTTATTAGCCTTATTTCTCTTTATGTCTGATGTCTTTTTCTCTTCTCCCATAGAATGAAATTATTTCATCATTCCTTTAAATATACCTAGAACTAATCGGACAGAGCTACCAGTTTGTGTTTCCATCATCAAACACAGTTATAAAAAAAGAAAAAGAAAAGAAAAGAAAAGGAAGGTCTACTCTGTCTTCCTATTTTTGTTGTTCCTCTCCTCTTGGTATTCCAGAATTCCTCATGTGATCATTTCTTTCCTTTACTTGATTGATTAATGGCTACATTTTTTTTTTTTTTTTAAAAAAGACAAATTCTCATGTAGCTTAGGCTGGCCTATCAGCCTCAGTGTCAGAGTGTTGGGATTTCAGGCATGCTCTGCCACATTTACTCGTTATTTTCTCTATATTTAGGCAGTGTCTTTGGCAGCTTTTTTTGAAGACAGTTTTATGAGCACAATCTTTTCCCTCTGTTGCTACGAATGTCTTAGTTTCTCTTTGAATCACAGGGGATGGTGTTCACTGCCTGTTGGGTGTTTCACCATTCAACACTTAAAAATCTATTGCACTTGCAGGTCATGGTGGTGACAACTTTGGTATCAGCTCTTGGGAAGCAGAGTCAAGTGGATATTTGTGAGTTCTGGGCCAGCATCATTCACCCAGTAAGTTCCAGACCAGTCAGGGATACACAGAAAGACCTTGTCCCAACATCCTCCTCCCCTGGCAAAAAAGAAAATAAATCAGTGCAACTTCCCTTATGACCCCCTAGAAACATTCTACTGTATTAAAATATTGTTGCTTCATAAATAAGATCCAATTCCATTTCTACTCACCAATATTTTTCACATATAAAAAAGTCAGACTGATGTTTTGATGGGAATGCCTATGTAGCTCTCCTACTTAGTGATTACCTAGCATTTTAATTAATTAATTAATTAATTAATTAACTTATTTATTAAATATTTATTTATTTCATGTATGTGAGTACACTGTAGTTGTCTTCAAACATACCAGAAGAGGGCATCAGATCCCATTACAGATGGTTGTGAGCCACTATGTGGTTGCCGGGAATTGAACTCAAGACCTCAGTGAAGAGCAGTCAGTGCTCTTAACCACCGAGCCATCTCTCCAACCCTCTAACTCTCTAAATATTTAAGTTTGTCAAAAATTGAACCAGTGTCAGCTGTGATTCTTTCAGCATGTTTCTCTACTTCTGCAACTCCAGTGGCGCAAACACAGAACTTTGGTTTTATAGTAGCACTAACCTTTAAGGGTATGTCCATTTTCTCTGTTGATTTTGTCTCTGATAATCAGAGTAGATCATTTTTTATAGATTTTTATAGATGTAATTGTACTCAGTATTTCCTTTGATATCCCCATTCTCTTGCTGTGTCTGTTTACAAAGCTTTTATGACATTTCCTGTATTTTTCTCTCTGAAGCTTCCACTTGGTTCTCTGTTATACCTTTTCTTAATTAATTAATTAATCAATCAATCAATTAATTTTTACTAAGTCTTCTGTGGATTTCGTGTTTCCAGAGTACTTGTTTAAGTAATTTTTTAACAGAAATTATGGTTTTAAAATATCCCTATCGATTAATTGTAATACAAGTTATTTTGGCATAGGACTTCACTGGCTTTTTGTTTTTTTTTTTTTTTTTTACTCAGTCTGAGAGATTTCTGGTTGTTAAGATGACAAATGACCTCACATGACATTCTGGGCACTTCAGTATATTGTTCCTGTATTTGGACAGATATTTTTAACAGTTTATGTTTTACATGTCTCCTCCGATACTGCTTCAATAGTGGCAGAGTATTTCTGACAAAGTTAGAGAGAACCCCACATTCTCTATGTGGCTTCCATCTACATGTAAGAGGTAAGGCTCCTCCCTGAGGGTTTGGGAGACGAGGATCTGATTCCACACAGTAGTTTAGTGAGACTGTTCTTTCCAAGAGGGCAAGAATTAAGCCTAGATGTTGCTCTCTACTGGGCCTGTCTTCTTCCACACTGGTGAGCAGAATTAACGCTGGTCCTTGATGATTATAGAGGTTTTCTACAAGTCTTTTTGGTGACAACAATCCAGTAGAGAAGGGGTGGAACTCTAGGGCTGTATGTTACTCATGGTAGCCAAGTACCTCATGAGCTCTCCTCATTGATAATAAGTAGGGCAGAAGTGGGGTGCTCACTACCTGATTATGATACTTCATCTCTTCGGGCATGGAAGCAGGGCAAGTGTACAGTTTCTGCCTGTGGTTATTGGAGTAGAACCATTATTTCTCCTAGAAACTGACTATATTTAGCTATGGATGCTTTGGGTTATACTATGTTTTTTTGTCAAATGTGCCTATTGGCATTTCTGAGTTGCTAGTTCCCTTGGCAGAGAGAGAGAGAGAGAGAGAGAGAGAGAGAGAGAGAGAGAGAGAGAGAGAGAGAGAGAGAGAATGTATATGTGCCGAATATAGAATGTCTAGAGGTTTTAGTTGTATTTAACAAAAGAAAAATAGAAAAGAGATATTCATTTCACTGCAGGCTGTTTTTGTACAGCCCTACAGCTAAGACTGACTTTTATTTACAGTTTTTCAGAAAAAAAAGGGGGGGGGGGAACAAGAGATAAGAATAAAAGACCACATGCGATTTGCCAAATCTAAAATATTTACTATATAATACTTTATACTTTCAAAAAGGGGGAGGGGGAAAGAGAAAAAGACAGCTGCTGACCCATGACTTCAGCCTTGAAAAAATTCTCAGTTTATCCTAAGTATACCTGGAGGGTTTGGCGAGGGTTGTCAGCAGAGGAACGGAGAGATTTGATTTGCTGCTTAGAAGCAATTACCCAAGTTAGTGAATTCAATTATCTCTAAGCATTTTCTTAGAGCTCACAAGAGGAGCCCTGGGAAGCAGGCTCCATGAGGGTGGGAGTGGATATTGGGAGGAGGGTGAGTGCATGCAGCAGGAAGCTGTCCTCAGAGGATGCACCTCTGCACAGTGCTGTATAGCAGGTAGGTGTGAGAGATGAAGTCTAACTCCTGTCCGCTGGGACACAAAAAGCTCAGCTCCCATCCTGCTTCATTTCCTGGGAGGATCCTTAGAAAGATTCAGGACAAGGGTCCTTGAGTTTGAATCCATCTCAATTCTCGAGGAAGGCAGCTTAGAGTCCCTGGGAAATCCCCAGCTGTTGGACCACAGGCTGGTCCTTTCCAAATCACCCTCCCCCAGCTGCTGCTTCTGTTCCCTGGGCCTTCTCCTGATGCTTCCCTGCCCCATATTTCATCACCACCAAGCCATTTGTTTCTGTTTGTAATTATGCATTTTAATGTTCATTAATTATGGAATGCAAATTGCTCAGAGTGCAAAATTTGTAATGAGTTGCTCTGCCACCCCACCCCCATGTCTAGAAGGTGGGCCAGCTGTTCTCAGCAGAAGTGAAAACAACCAACTTACAAGGCAATACAACAAAACACCTTCTTCTGGGGCCTGAGTCTAGTATGAGATACACTGTAAAGATGAGGGGTTTCCTGGTGGCAAAAAAAAAAAAAAAAAAAAAAAAAAAAAATGGTTTTGTCTCTCTTGGACCATGAGGGACTTTGGTGTGTGTCAATTTTATCTTCTTTTTCTTTTTCTTTTTTTCTATAGGGACCTAGCTATCCTCCTACAACTCATGTTGTAGAACTGTTTGTCTGACTTCTCTGACCTTGGAACTTTTTAGATAGGGGAGCAGTAAGCCATATCCCC
Organism: Micromys minutus; assembly: GCF_963924665.1. Taxonomy (NCBI): domain Eukaryota; kingdom Metazoa; phylum Chordata; class Mammalia; order Rodentia; family Muridae; genus Micromys; species Micromys minutus. The sequence continues at coordinate 13,614,329 of NC_137963.1, read as the reverse complement.
ACAGTCATGGGGAAAGTAGGTCTTAGAAACTGGAGTTTCAGCTGGCCCCACCTTGGCCTCTAACTGGTTAGGTGGCTCTGGTAGAGCACAAAAAAAAACTATTTTCTCCATTATAAATTAAGACTCTGGACAGTTGAAGTTGGAGAAGCTGTTCAGTACTCAGATTTATCAGAGGTTTCTATAAAGGGAAGAACCATCTTGAAAGCATTTGAGAGAAACTGACTGAACATCATTAACTTTACAAGGATGCTCATGGCTTTGCTCAACTATGATCAAACTGTACCACCCTCAAGGGGATCTGCAAGCATTCGATTTCCCTAGGTCTCTTCATCAGAACAACCATAATAGCAGGGCTACCTCCTAATCGTTATGTTTCTCTTAATTTGAACACAGTTCCTATGATCATGGCAAAACTCAGTGATGAGGCTCTAGAGGGTAGAATCGAAACCCCGGGGCTCTAGCAGAGGACAGTGTCAATCACAGAATATACAAAACTCCAGTCAAGTCCTTTTTAGGAGTTTCTTTAGTGCTTGCTCTAATGGGCCTCAGTTTCCACATTGATATAATGAAGAAAATAAATGAGATTCTGGATTTCTGAGATCATGTTCCCTGACCCAAAGCAAGTGCTCATGAAATGTTGCATGTCACTACTTGTTCAGACATGAAACCTGCCATGAGAAATCACAAGAGCCATCTAAGACAGATCAGCAGACACAGCCAGAATGACACTTTGTTCTCATTGGCAGTGATCAAGTTGAACTGGTATGCCCTTGGGGACTTTGGAGATGGGAGAACTGAGGCTTAGGAAGACCAATTGATTTCTGTGAGGTCACATGGAAAGCGAAAAGCAGGGTGAGCCTATCACTGAAGAGCCCCTGACTGAAAAATGTGTATCTGGTCTTCTAGTCCTCATTGAGGCTGGATTGCTTGTCATGTCACAAATAGTACACACTGATGAGGGCCACAGAGCATTCTTGGGATCTCTGCTGGGTCAAGCAGCCTTAGTCGATTTAAGAACAGAGAGGGTATTTGTAACAGGCTTAGATGTACAGGTCAGATACAACATCTTGGGAACAAAAATGAGGAGGGAAGAGGACAAAGTAGGACATAAAACAGTTATTTACTAAGCACCTACTGTGTGTTTGATATGTTGGCATCTAATGTTTCTGAGTTTTCACAAGGCTCAGAGGTTCCTCTTAGAAAAACCCATTTTTACAGAAAAGGTTACTGAAAATCACATATGCTAAGCAAGTGTGGTGGTTTGAATATGCTTGGCCCAGGGAATGGCACTATTAGGAGGTGTGGCCTTGTTGGAGTAGGTGTGGCCTTGTTGGAGTAAGTCCATCACTTTGGGGGGTAGGCTTACAAACCCTCCATCTAGACATCTTGAGGAAAGCTTCCTCCTGACTGTCTTCAGATCAACATGTACAACCTTTGGCTCCTTCTCCAGAACCATGTCTGAAATGTTTCCTGCCATGATAATGATGAACTAAACCTCTGATCCTGTAAGCCAGCATCAATTAAATGTTGTTTTAAGAGTTGCCTTGGTTACAGCATCTCTTCACAGCCATAGAAACCCTAACAGAGACAGAAAGAGTTGCTGAATTAAGCATGAACTGTTGCTTGAAAACAGAATGAGGGCAGTTGGATTTTGTGGTCCCAGAGAGACTGTTGAATGCTGCCTGGAATATCCATGAGTGGAGAAGGCCAAACTACTCCCTCATCCCACTCCGGCCTAATTCTCCTCCCTCTTAGACTTTATCTGTCAACAAGTCCAGCAATTAGTACTGAAATTGATTGGTACAAACAGGCTAGGCAAGATCCCATAATTACTGGGGGTTTTAATCAACTCACCCCGGTTTAGTTGCCATTCAATTTGTGCTAGGTGTTGGTGATGACGAGAAGGGAAGAACTGGAATGCACTAAGAATTAAAGGGATCAATAGTTCTGGACTATGGAATAACAGCTGCTGTCCCCACTGGAGTCTTCTGGCCTCGGAGTGGAAAAATCAGAGCATCCCTCAACTCCTGGGAGAGTATCAGCAAATGTGTCCATATTCTGCTTGTCTTTTTTTCCAAAAAAAAAAAAAAAAAAAAAAAAAAAAACCCGCCAAGCCTTGAATTTGAGCTCCCATGGTACTGTTTTGTGCTTGTCTTTCTGACCTTGGGTATCATAATATTCAGGAGCCTAAAGGCAAGGAAGTGTAGTATAGAAGCTGCGTGCCATCAAACAACTAAGGACACCTTTCTTATCGGGACTTTAAAAAATAGATGCACTGATAAATAATGGCCTTCTGGGGTTATGGGTAATATGTAGTCCCATCGCTGGTAATAAACACTTATGGTCAGTCTCCTTCGTCTTTTGATTATTTGCTATTATATTTTTTGCTGCTGGGGAAGGATCTCTGGGTCTCACACATACCAGGAAAATAGTTTACCACTGTGTTTCATGTCTCTCCTCTGCTTCAGTTTTGATGCACTGGTCAGGAAATAAAAAGTTTCTCCTCTCCCATGCTGGGATAATTCTTGCTATGCATTCTGTCTCCCAGGGAACCCTGCCTATTGAGAAAGACTGTCTCAAATTGTCTTGTTTTCAGTGCCAAATGGCATACAAGGCAAGCATGTCCCTTCTGGTTAGGCAGAACTAGGCCTGTACTTCTGGTGTGGCCACTTAGAAATCACAGGATGCTATATAGTCCTTTTATTAACACTTTAGGCCTTAATTTTCTCAATGTAAAATGAGCCTACTTTATGCGTTGCAATAGAAAAACGTAGAATTTAGACATCTAACGCCCCACTTTGGTCCATGACAAATGGCAAAATTCCAAATAGTATGAAAGTTATAATTATTATCACTCATAATAGTTGATGCACGGTAAATATTTTTGAGATGTAATGTAAGCCTGGCGGTATGGCTTCCTTTTGGCTTGGTTTCCAGGAAAATTCCAACAGGCCATTCTCCCCACCTGCCAGCCATCTGTGCAGCATTCAGAACACGCTCACTGCAGGCACGACAAAGGAAATTGAAATGTTTTTAGGCCATAGTGTGGGCCAGGTTCTATGCGTGGTGCTGTCCTCATATGACTTTGCTGAAGACCTGTGTCGGGTTGATGACCCTGCTGTGACTAGCACAAGCTTGATAAAGAGTAAACACGCCTTGAGGACAAGTTTCTCTCCCTAGTGCTTATCTTCAGACGAGGAATAGAGAGTAGGTTCAAATACACAACTCATAACCTTAGTGAGAATCTGCCAAATTGAGGAGCTGGATGAATAAGAATGGATATACTCATGGTCCAGTATGGCTAAAGCTCTAGGACTGTGTCCAAGAACAACAGTCAAATCCTGATTATATATATAAAAAAAAATAGACAAACAAGCCAAACAGACATCTCTCTAACGCAGGCACACAAAGTGGCAAAATTTTCATTAAAAACAATCAGATCAATTTCATTAATTATTGGGAAATTTCAAATCAAAACCACAATGATGTCTACATTATTCTTTCTATGGTAATTACTACCAAAAAATCATAACATGCGGGGATGAAGATTTATAGAAATTGGAATCTATGGGCACAGTGTTGGTGGGATTAGAAGAAGGAGAGAAATAAAGGAAGGAAGGAAGAAAAGAAGGAGGGAAGGTAGTATTGGAAAAAGAAAAGATAAAAGAAAGTAAACAAAAGAACAGAAAACAAAAATAAAAGTTCCACATGGTCCAGCGGTTCCACATCTGTGTATAGATCCAAAGGAAGCAACACAGGGTCTTAGAGAGATGCCTGTATCACCTGGCTTGGCATTATCCATAATAGCCAAAAGGTATCATTATTGATGAATGAGTGGCTCAAAAAAGATACAGTACATGCACACATCACATTATTAGTCTGCCTTAAAAGAGAAACCCTGATGTCTGGGATACTCCTATGAACCCTGAAGACATGTTGAGTGAGATAAATCACAATAAGACTAACTCTATGCTTCACTTTCTTGAGGTTCTGGGATAAGATAGAAAATGAAATAGAAGTTCTGAGCAGTTTGGAGGAAAGAGAATGAGCAATCATCTTGGAGGATATAGTTCTTTTTTACCAGATAAAAAGGGCTATGGAGGTTGGTGGCTAATGATAAACATGCAGTTAATGCTACTGTACCATACATCTAAAGATAGTTCAGATGATATGATTGTTAATATTATCAGTTTGAGAGGATCTGGAATCATAAGCCTCTGGGAATGTCTGTGTGTGATGGTCCAGGTTTAGCTAATAATCACATTGAGTGCTGAGGTGGGAGAGGATTGTTGAGAGAGGGAACACCATCATGGAAGAAATGGGAGGGGAAGGGGGAGATGGAACTGGGGAAAGTGGATAACATCTGAAATGTAAGTGTAGATAATATCCAACAAAAATGAAAAAAAAGTCACATTGAGTGTGAGCATTGTCATTCCATGATCTGTGATTCATAGACTGAATAAACAAGAACAAACTAGCTGAGCATGGGTGTTCATCACTCTCTGCTTCCTTACTACAGATGGAAAGTCACAAAATGCTTAAAGCTCCTGCTTCTCCACCATGATGGACTCCCCTTTCTGTGAGCCAGAATAATAAATCCCTTTACCTCTGCATTGCTCTGTCAGATTATTTTATCTCACTACCAGAAACAGTATTACGATGGGAAATTGTTTCTATATGTAACCAGAATTTAAAGAAAATGTTAAAAATATATTAAAGTAGAAGGTATAATGATTACTAGAAACCCAAAGGCATGATGATTACTACAGACCCAAAGGAGATCTTAGACGATCTACAGGATGGGGTGGACGCATAGGGAGAATAAAGCTATGTTCAGAATGGCGTGCCATGAGGAAGCAATGCTTGGACAGCTAGATGTCACCACATAGTAGTGCATGCTCTCTCTATGTGTCTGTCTTTCCATTTCTCCTGATCAGTTGTGTGGAGCCATAGTCAGCCATCTATGTTCTCAAAGGAACCCTTCCATTTACTGGTACCCAGTGTTTCTCATTATATAGTGATGGATGTGCAATCTGTTCTCTTACTTTCATTATGAACCTTTCTCCTATGGTTCCTTTCAAGAAACTCAGGAGAACCTCAATGGACTCTGGATGTCAGTATTCAGCTCCTGAGCAGAGAGCACATCCTAGTCAGGATGGTTTGAGTTCATGCCCACAGTTTACCCCTCAAAAGGCTGATCACCTCTGATTGTCTCCACCTGGGCAGGGGTTTCATTCAGAAAATGCCTAAGCTGAGCTTCTGGTCTCTCAAGTCTCATGAAACCCTAGCTGTGCTCTCAAACAGCCCTACTCAGACGGGATGGAAGAGTGCCTATGGATATTCTTACAGTCCTTGAAGTTTTATGTGGTAGAAATAAGAGCCAAGGGATGAGTGAAGGGAGGCCAGGGAACATTTTCTGAGAAAAAACTTGCCAGACATCCTGAAAAATGTCTATTCAATAACTGTCTGGTCATGGTAATAAATTGCCTTTGTATAGCTCATTAATAATAATAATAGCTTGCAGTTAATAGTGCTTGCTCTGTGCCAGGCACTGTTTCAATGTGTTTGGAATATTAATGTTGAACATAAACAGCTGTCTCCTGACACTATCCTACACATTTTACAGAGAAGGAAACTGAGGCCCTGACTGACAGATTTGTAACTTGGGCCAAGTTAGCAGGGTAAGTCAGCTGTGCTCCTCTCTGCAGTGTGGTGATATTCATAAAGTATTCAACTTCTGAGTCTACTCTGTTGCTCTATTTTCATGTGATTGTGAGATGATTCACATTTCATATGGGAGAGAATGATCCTGAAGATACAGATGTGAGGGGTCATATCAGGTCACATAGTGTGTTCCATGGAACAGGGCTGAGGCTGAACTGGGCTCTGAATCATCCTAAAGATGGGTCACTTGGGTTGATGGCAAGGCTCCGAGAAGAAGCCATCTCTCCTTCCCAGAACTGGCTCTGAACTTCTTCCACCTAGGTTCAAGTATGTTTCAGATTAAAGATGTTGGGAGCAAAACAGCAAACCATGCTTTTCCTACACATGAGGGGTCATGTGAAGGTTAATATTATCAACTCAACAATTAATAATCACCACAGAAACAAATCTGTGGGTATGGCTGTGAAAAATTATGTAGATTATGTTAATTGAGATGGGCTGATCTACTCTAACTGTGATGGGTACCATCCCACAGGCTGAGATTTTAGACTGACAATAAAGGAGAACAGGAGCTGAATACACACATTAATCTCCATTACTGACTGGATCCAATGTGACCAGATATCTCTTTCTTCCATATCTTCCCTGTAGTCTTGGACCTGTAAATGTGAGACAAACCAGAGCCTTTGTTCCCTAAACTGCATTTGTCAGATATTTTGTCACAGCAGTGAGATAAGTAAATAGGACCCTCATCTTCTCCATTGCCAGGAAAGGTACATTATTATCTCTCAGTCCCAAAGATGAGAAAATGGGGCAGGGACAGAGGCGATAACTCCCCTTGGATTTATGTTTACACACATCTATTTTTATTTTATTTTATAGAAGCCCTGCTTTTTATCATGAGTTATACAGAACCAAGGTCATTTTGACAAGGTATACATGCTAGAGACAGGTATGCAAGAGGTCACATGGGGAAAATGGCTTAGAGTGATGTTCGGTGACTAATGTAGTTCCAGCTCCTCTTTAAACAGTGGATTTTCTGATAGTAATTTCTTCCTCATAGGTGATAAACATTGTGATCACAGCCACTTTGACAGACAGTGAACCTAAAGTGCAGAGAGGGTCCCAAAGACATTAGGTTGTATAATTCACTGTCCCAGGATAATTTTAGCTATTCTCTCTCAAACAAGTCTCATGAAAGATAATAATTAAAAACAAAGCAAAGCAAGCAAAAAAAGCAAACAAAACAGGCACCGTGGAGAACAGAACTCCTTAGCAATCTTGCACCACAAGATTTCTCTCCATCAGCAAATGATCCTGTGGTGACTTCTTGAAGGAACTCCAACTGGGTGCCCTCTTGTTCCATCCCCTTCAGCCACATTCTATTGAGGACTGCACTGGACCTGGGAGGTTGAGGACTTTGCAGCACAAAGCTGGTGGCCTCTCCTCAGGTGACAACACATGATGGTTCCACCCATATTTATCACCAGCTACCTGTAAGTGGAGATGCTCATCAACTGGAGCCGTTCATAGAAACCATGGTGGCTGGTTTATCACACAGGATATACTTCTGAGACACCAGGAGAGACACATAAAGAAGCATATGTCAAGAGCTTACAGTCTTCTAGGCTACCCCAGTCTACAGGTCCTTTACCCTTTCAGAAACTCCCAGGAGTACTTAATGGAAATGTCATTATCATGGTTGAGCTACTGGAGATCAAACTGCCCTGCAGTCCCTCTGTCCTATCTGGAGGTTGAGAGATGGGGATAAAAGCCTAGATCTTCCAGTCCTAAACAGATCTTTCCTCTACTCAGTCTGCACCCTGATGATGCTATGAAACACTTGTCAACATATCAACATGGCCAAAGACATTTTGGCCTAGCATCATTGTGCACACATGCAATCCTACTATTTGAGATTCCAAGGGTGTTAAGTTCAAGCCGGAGGATGGTGAGTTCTCAAAGAAAACCAGGGAGTGGGAGGGGCAGAGGTAGTTGTCCACTGAAATGTTTATCTGGCATGCAGAAGGTCATCAAGTTGATTTCTTGCACTATATAAACTGGGTATGGGGGTGTATATATCTGGTCTCAACACTTCAGAGCTATAAACAGGAGGAGCAAATGTTAAAGGTCATGCTCGGCTACCTAGCAGGGAATATGAGCCGTATACAAACCTGTCTCAAGGTTCTCGTACAAACACTGAAATAGAGCAAGAACTACACTGAAGACCTGAAGAGAGCAGACAGGTATTGTATCAGTAGATAGTGTCACCAGGAAATACTTGCAGGGTTTCTTTTTTATACACTGGAGTTCAAGTGGAAAGCAACTTCTCCAATTTTACAAAGTCAAGTAGCAGAGGCAGGATTCAAACCTATGCAGTTTAACTTCAAAGAACTCCTTTTCACCATGGTGCCTAGCTGTGAGCTGCTTATTTTGGGGTTAGACAAGTTGCTCTTTAAAGCTGCAGAGATGGACCATTTTAGGCTTGCTGCGTTTTACTGGCTCATTTCCCTTCTCCATCTTTTGTAACTAAAAACTCAATTTGCAGCTCAAGGCTGTGTCCTCACACCATACCTTCTCATTGATCACCCAGACTCTGAGTGAGAAACGATTTTCTAAGCTAGTTGGCTTTGAAAAGCATAGAGTGGCAGTCATTGAACATATGCTTCTGTGAGTATATATTTATTCAGCTTATGTTGAGTGTAATTTTGGATGCTTTGCATATTTTATTTTTTTGTCACAGAGAGCAATTTTTGAAAAAGGAAAGAAAAAAAAATCTCATCACTAAATGGAGACAGATGCCATATAGATATATCCATATATTCATATATATGAAAAGAAGATCACCAGTCCTGCATTCTCTTCTGCATTCCAGGAACTGAAGTGTATAGAAGGTGACTCATAGGCAATGAGAATCAAGTATTAATCTGATGCCCAGGAGTTCATGAATAGATATGTCAGGGTGGTTTCTGACCAGGTCCTGAGATATTTATTCCAGGGCCTACCTATCAACCTGCCTCCTTTTGTCTTCTTGGTACTGTTGGAATAACATAAATACAGGTTTCATTGCTCTACTGAGACCTTCCAGCAACCCGTAGTGAGTAGTTTAACATATGAGCCTGTGAATGGGCCATTGTCTAAAGCCCACAGCTACAGTAGTAGTCTTGTGTAGGTTGGGACGAAGGTCTCAGACCGGAAACAATCTAAGTCCAGTGCATCCTCTACTAGCTTCTTTTGAAGTCATTGAATTGAAAACCATACCCCACATCTTTACATAAGATAAGCACTTTGCTTAACTTCCTTGGTTTCACATGCCAGAGAAGGAGAGCAACCCAGTTTTGCTGGTATGAAAATGCTTGGATTCAAGCATCCAAGGTCACACTTAAAATTGGCTAAAGAAACTTTTTCTTTCTCCCTCTTTTACATCCTGCCTAAAAGAAGGTCCTCTCTCCACCAAGGATAAATGCAAGATATAGCATTTTCAAGGGGGGGAGGGCCTCAGAAAAGACCTGAAAGATTTCATATCAATCTGGGGGAGAATTATGCTTATGTAAATGGCAAAGATTTAAAGGAAGGAAGCAGCCGCTCAAGGCAAGCCTGCATCACAGAGTGTATTTTATAAAAGAGATGGTCATCTCAGTTTGCAAAGGATCCAGGTGTGAGCTCAGGACAGGATCCAGAACATTGCTTGCTGTGTATGCAAACAAATACAGGCTTTTCTGCAGGTCAGAACATGGTCCATTTATTTAATAGAAGAAACCAGAACTTCTCACACATAGGACATACTTAATCTCTGACTATAGAGCTTTAAAATGTAAATAAAGCCATAGAACATCTATTTTTACTTTAGCCATTATGTGTGTGTGTGTGTGTGTGTGTGTGTGTGTGTGTGTGTGTGTGTGTGTGTGTATCCACAAGCCAAAACTAAATTGAACAGTGTGTGGCAATGGACTCCTAATGGCGAAATGCTGATAAAAATACAGGATCACATCTAGTATACAAGTTAAACTCATCCTTGCTTATAGATGAGAGAAAGGAGTAGAAACATGGGAAGTTAAAGAGGAGCATGAGTTCTTAGATGCAGGCAGTATTCTCTTTCTTGACTTGGGAGGTGGTTTGAGCATGTTTCTTAATTAGTATTGATGAAACTGTAAAGGTTGCTTCATCTATTTTCTACAGCTTATACATCTCACAGTAAAATATCTAAACATAGACCAAAAGCATAGATCAGAAAACGAAAGGAAAACATTAAATTGTTAAAGGCAATTCCTGGAGTACATGACAAATGGTGTATTATTCTTTCCTCTCTAAACATTTCAAATATTCTCCCATGAGCCTACCATAGTTTCATCATCGTTAAAGGGATATGTTCTTAGTACACAAGGCATGATATCACACACCTGTAATGCCAGCACTCTGGAGACAGAGAGCTAGGAAGATGGTAAATCTGGGATCAGTCTTGCAACCATCTTGGGCTACTTAGCACAACCTTGTATCTAAGCGAGTTGTTTAAGGTGCACATCACATCTGGTTTGTGCACAGTTTTTTAAAGACTTAGGAAAGTCAGAAAAAGTTATTATATATCCATCTTTGTAATGTTCTTTCGTTCCATAAAGGAACTGGCTTTGACAAGTATGAGCCTGCCTGCTCTTCACACTGGACACCATAACATCATGAACTATTGGGACCCTGAGTAGTTTCCAGGCAAAACACTTTGGCAGTTTGCCCCATGCCACACAGCTTCCCAGTGACAGAGATTACATATGAATCCAAGTCAGTGTCATGGTAAGTTTTTGAAGCAAGTCAGGGAGAAGCTGCAGATTATATTATTATGATCTAGTAATTTTAAGTCTTTATATGATTAATACTGAGAGTAACAGTGGCGGTGTTGGTTGCAGTGGTATCATTTCCCATATACGTATCCCCTGTGATAAGATATAAACAAATTTATGAGAAGCATGAAAGAAAGATGATTTCCAGGTAGAGTCTCAGACTGGAACTTGGGACATATCAGTTATATGTAACAATAACTACTGTATTCTTTGTGCTCAATTTTACCCATCATTCTGTTTGTCTGTCTATCTATCTGTCTATCTGTCTATTTATCTATCATCTATCTATCATCTCTATCTGTCTGTCTGTCTGTCTGTCTCTGTCTGTCTATCTATCTATCTATCTATCTATCTATCTATCTATCTATCTATCTATCATCTATCCATTCAAGACTGGGTTCAGGATTCCAGCATGCTTGGGAAATGTTCTACAATTGAGCAATGCCTCTAGTCATGCATTTTTATTTCTGGCACCAGGAAAACAAGTACACATGGTTATCAAGCTGCAGAGCTTGTTGCAGGGGGGCAGGAAATGCTCTTTAAAGACAGACAGAGATATGTAGTTCTGAAATGGAAACTGTCTTAAAAAAATCACACCTGAATCCACTTTATGCTTCTATTTTTTACAGAAATAAAATGTATGTTTTTAAAAATTTTATGTGTATGTTGCTTTGCCTAGATGCATGTCTGTATAACATGCTTTGTGCTTAGTATCTGCAGAGGCAAAACACTTTGGAACTGGTGTTTACATATGGTTATATTCTGTCATGTGGGCTCTGGGAGTCAAACCCCAGTCATCTGGAAGTTTAGTCAGTGCTGGTAACCACTGAGCAATTAATTTGTTCAGCCCAGTCTTTCCATTCTTAAACCTGCATACATAAGCTTTCATTTATATTTGCACATGACTATCAAAGACATGCAGAGATAAATAGAGTAACCGTGGCACAGTTATCTTTTAAGTGGGAGGGTTGTAGGAAAAAAAAAAGGCCCTGAGCTTTTTCTTTATAGATCTAAGTCATATTTAAACTCATTTAATTTTACAATGAGCATAAGTTACTTTAAAACAAAAAAAAATACAAGAAAACCAAACACCAGATGGGAAAAATACTCCACATATATAAAAACTTTATTATTACAATTAAGGTGAATGTGGCAGTTTTTCACGTCAGAAGCAAGCAGAATGCATACCAGCAATCTCTACTCTCAGAGGCAGGCTTTGCAGGTGCTGGGTGCATTCACCAAGAGAGGCATATCCATGACTTGTGACATCACATCCTCACAATCTCCAGCAGAGTCAGATTCCACTGCCTCATTGACTCCACACCGCTGCATTTGGTCCCTTCCCATGGGTGTTGTGCACACTTTACTGAGATGCACTCCCTAAGGTTCTACACTGCTGTTATCACTCCCCTGTTAAGGGCCGATTTGGTCAAACACACTAGGCTGTCCTTGAAATACAATATGGAAAAGGCAGAAAAGGAGGAAGAACCTAAGCTAGAAAATGTGAACATTGGCTGTTACATAGCACTGTTGCCTTGGGTAGAAAAAATAGAGCCTATGTGACTCCTTCGCTTACATCCTGAAGCATTAGAAAATTCTCCTTAAACATGATGGAGGATCTATTCCAAAGCAGTGATTCACTGCACAGGAACAGCCCATGTCAAAGGTGATGAGAATGATGTGGTGTCTAAATAGGAAACATAGAGCCTAAGATGTCAGTGCCATCAGTGACATCTCTCCGTCTATAAAATATTAGGCAACAATTACAAATGATATTTAGGAGGAATTTTCCCAGGTTAATGTCAAAATTCTCATATTAGGCTGCTGGCCATAAATTCCCATGTTCTACATCTTAATAATGGAGAAGATTTAAGCAAGGTCAACTTTCTTGTGTTGCTTCTGGTGGCTGGAAAATAGCAAGCCCTTAAACCATCTTAGTTATCTTCATCTTCATCATCATCATCATCATCATCATCATCATCATCATCATCATCATCATCATCACCACTACCACCACCTCCACCATCATCCCTGCAAGACGTTCATCATGATAATAGCAACTGTGTTTCCTGAATGCTTTGAGCCAGGTGCTGGTTAGAAGATGAATGCATCACCTCAGTCATTCCTAGGATGAATTTACCCAGGTAAGTATAATGAGCCTTGTTTTGCTCAACAAGAAACTGAGATTCAGATGTATTCAGCAATTTTCCCTAATATCACACGACTAAGGAGTAACAGAGCAAGATTTTGGCTCAGACTTCTCTAAAGGCAGATCCTGTACTCAACTGACTTCTTTCAGGTAGGGAGTGACAGTGGACATTCATATATTCTGCATAAGGTCCATTCAAAAGGAGAAAAAAAGGGACTCAGTTGGATGCCTAAAATACACAGTTAGAACCTTAGTGGTTAATCTAGCAATGCCTATTAAAAAACTAAGTAAAATGATGGAGAGTTTCTTCTCCCCCTCTCTCCTTCTCCCTCTCTCCCTCTCTCCCTCCCTCTCTCCCTCTCTCCCTCCCTCTCTCCGTCTCTCCCTCCCTGTCTCCATCCCTCCCTCCCTCCTTCCCTCCTTCTCCCTCCCTCCCTCTTTCTCCCTCTCTCTCTCTCTCTCTCTCTCTCTCTCTCTCTCTCTCTCTCTCTCTCTTTCTCTGTCTCTCCCTCTCTCTCTCCTGTTTTCTGTTCTTAGTCCTTTCTACACCAGAAACACTGCTTCCTGAGCAGATAACATCATGAACTCTGATGACAAGAGAAACATTAACAATACATTGGCCACCTTCCCAGGTTGGTCTCTCAGGTGCCACACCTTCCTAAATCAATTTACATAAATTTTACTATCAACAGGTGCAGAAAGATGCCTCCATTTTCCACCGCCGACCGCCAATTGTGGTGTCTTTCCTACACTTCCCCCCCCCCCCCAAAAAAAAGCAAAGCGTAAATCCCATCACTTTGGAAGAGCAAGATTTAAAGGCATAATGACATCCAAATAATAAAAGTCGATTTTCAGAAATACTATCAGACTCAGCAAGAGCAGGTCTCAGAGAAATTAAATGAGGTGTGTTGGGGAAGAGGTTGAAGTAGACAAGCCTTTAAAAGTCACAGTATTTAGTGTTATAAAAGGCTGCATAGGTTTTATGAGAATGTCACATGTTATAATCTCAGACATACTACTCCACCCCACCCCTTCCACTTTTCCTTGCACAGTCTGAAAAGAAGAGGGCTCAGTTGAAAACTTTCAAAAGAAGCTACTCAAATGGATAAATTCTGATGAGAGAGCTATTCCAAAGTTTGAGTCTTGTACTGAAGCAACAAAACCAGGGAAGTTTCTATTTCCATACAGACTAACTAAGTCCTTCATAATACCCACTTCTCTTAACTATAGAAGAAGTCTGCATTTTTGAGAGTGAAAGAGATGTTCTCTAACATGAAAGGCATTTACTGCATCTCTGGGGACTCCTCTTCAGCCACTGGAGGTAGCCTTTTGGTGCATTAATAGACCAGGATTTGGAGCCTGAAAAACTTCCATTTGAATTTTGCCACTGCATCTACCATGCTAGTAGAATTTGGGCAAGCATTTTGTGCTTTCTGTGTCTTTCGCGTATCTTATGAGCAATATTAGTCCTTGTTTTCAAAAGGATCATGGTGATGGTTCAGTGTGGTGCATTTCAAACCCTCATTCTAGAGCCTGGCATATCAACAGTACTTAAATATTTTCTCTGAGTCCCAACAGCCATCCAGGACTAACATTAGTCACAGCATCTATTCATTTAATTATTAATGGCATTAGCAATACCAACCTGGTAAAGGTACACATGTAGAATCCTCTACTTTTAGACCTGTTAGATGAGAGCAAACTCTGATGAGGACACTCTGACTAGAAGTCTGAAATAGTTCCCATAAAGACGCCTTCCTTCTGACTTTGCATCTTTCTAGCAATTTTCAACAAGAAAAATGTGGCAAGCATCATCCCTCCCATTTTAGATGTTGGCAAGGCCTGCCTGGCTGTGCTCTGAATTCATCACTCTTGTTGGAAAGCTGCACAGGGAAGAACTAAACTATGAGAGCCCACTTCTGGGAAGAGGAGACCACTGTCCAGGGTCTGGCTCACACTGAAGCTCAGTTCCACTGTTGTATTTGCTCAGGAGGGCTGGAGGACCACCCAGACAAGGATGGACAGCTATGCTTGGGCTGGGCTCCAAAGCAATTTCTCACTCTACTAATTTCCGTGCTTGTCTTTCTTGCCCTCTTAAGTTTTTCCACTTTAATTACAGCACAATTGAGTCATTAAGAGTGGAAAATAATGTTTTCTTTGCCTATTGACCAACATTCCAGCATTTGCTTCCTTCTGACCAGTATCACGAGGCACATAACAAATGGACATTCCTCTCCTTACTCATTTTGCCATTAAAAAGCCGGCCTCTTGTTGCCTTCTCAATATCTTTAGGTAATCATTGCTCCTCTGGTCTTTCCTGCTATCTTGGAGACCAGATGACATTTTAGGGGAAAATAGAAACAGAATGAAAAATGGGAAAGAAAAAGGTAAAATGGGACTCTTTACCTCTTCTTTGTAAGGGGTGAAGAGTGTGGGACTAGCTTGAAATGGGGCCGGCATGCAGAGGCAGGGCTGAAAAATGATGGGGAAAACACCTCCAGAAGAAACTGTCGCTCCACAGGTCCGTCAAGTACATACATGTATGTAATATTTCTGCCCTTTTGATCTTCCCTCCCACTCTGATTCTCTTCACAGAGAAGTTCCCTGAAAGATAAGTTCCTTTTCTTTGCATGGAAAGTGAAGGTGAGACTAATAATCAGCTCACACGGTCATTGTGAGAATGGAATTGGTTAAGACAGGCAAAGCCCTTAGAACCCCATTTGCATGCAGTCAGTACATGGGTGGTTGCTTGCACACCACTAGCATCTCTGCTTTGGAAAAGTGGACACAAGGGTGTTTATCTAGGACACAGTCTTAACTGACTACCAAGAACATAAATGGGTTAGCACAGAATAAGTAGGTGCCACCCACGTACATGCCTTTTTTGCCCACCCACTGTCACCTTTCTCCACCTCTTCTCCCTCTTCCTCTTCTTTTTTTTTTTTTTAAGATTTGTTTATTTAATGTATGTGAGTACATCATTACTCTCTTCAGACCCACCAGAAGAAGGGGCTTAATCCCATTACAGATGATTTTGAGCCACCATGTAGTTGCTAGGGATTGAACTCAGGACTTCTGGAAAAACACTCAATTCTCTTAACTGTTGATCCATTGCTCCAGTCCCCTTATGAGGGGTCTTCTTATAACAAGAAGTAAAGAGACTTGTTGGAGAAAGCACCACTGCCCTGCTGAGTCTGTCTTCTGAAACAGTCTAAGTAAAGTGAGTTTCTTGTTTTTCTGTGTCTCCTCTTCCATTTATAGTGCTGGACTCAAGTATGCTGTGGAGTCAATCTTTGATCTGATACAGTCTCAACAGGGAGATATGACAGTTCATTATGCTTGTTCACTTGAATGTGATAAATGCCCGGGAAGAACCAGAGAGATGATTGCTCTAACGGAGAACCCAGGTTTGATTCCTAGCATCTCACATGGTTGCTTGGTTGCTCACAACTCTCTATTACTCCAGCTCCAAGAGATCTGACACCCTCCTTTGGCCTCTGCAGGTACTAACTACCACACACGATACACAGGTCCACATGGAGGTAAAATATTCATATAAATAAAATAAAATAAAATAGGAATCTTTCTAAAAAGAGAAATGCCTGAAGGATTCATAAAACATCTCACAATGTGGCTGGCGATGTATGTTCAAAGAAAACAAACAATAGGTTTGGACTGAATCAACTGGTTGATCTCTTGAAACTTTCACAACATGATTTACTGGGCAGAAGTGAGAAGGTGGGCAGAGCTGGAAGGAGCAGGTCACTAGGACTGATCTGGTCTTCCTCCCCCTGTTTCATTTCTTTTCCGTGCCTGCTTTTCTCAGCTTTCAGACTGACTGCCATGGTGTGAGTTTCTCTGCTCTGCCAGACCTTCTGGCATGAGCACAGCAAGCTATCATATCTGTTTTTTTCTTTCTGTTTTTAGATTTTTATGTTAGACATGTCACAGAAAAGAGAAAATTATCGAGTGTAGAAAATGAGTGCCAGCGCCAAGAGCACTTCCGTGTATAAATCCAAGTCTGTGGTCCTTATAGCTCTAGAACTGGTCTGCGGGAAGAATTTGTAAAAGTTTGGAGATGCCGTGTAAGAAAGCCTACAATGCTGCAATCAAAACATGGTGCAGGGAACCTGAATGACCGAAACTCAGAAGAAATGTGGACCAAACACATTGTGCTTATGAGGTTACAAAAGGGGATAAGGGTACTATTGGGAATTAGAGAAGAGACCATCTTTGTTACATTTAGGTAAAGGAACTGTCTATGTTATGATTCTGTCTTGAAATACTGCATGGGGATGAGCTTAAAATGATAGACTGATTTCACACAGAAACACTGGAGGCAACATAGCGCTCAAACTGAAGCATGTCTGTTGTTTCCAGCACCAAGATGATAAGAACTTTGCACTGAAGACAACTCCGGAAGCTATCAATCCATACCCACTGTAAACTCCAAGAAACAACACCACCATCCGACTTGAAAAATTCCCCCTTGAGAAAGTGAAAGGAGGTACTGTACTTATGCATAACCACCTAGAAAAGAGGTTTCTCATTTTTAGCCACTTAAAAACCCAGAGGTCGCTGGAGGTGGATACAGATCTTGGCATTACCCACTTGCTGCTGGTTTTGCTGGCTTTTAGAATATCATGACTACAATGTCATGGGGCCTTTTCTAAAAATTTCAAAAGAAGTCTGGGGTCCTGAATATGAAGTCAGGTTACCTGAAATTGAGTGCCTGAGAGAGCTATGAGTATTATGTGGAGAATCCCAGAAGTTAGAGATGCCAGAAAAATAGAAAGTCTCTCTCTCTCAAAAAAAAAAAAAAAAAAAAAAAAAAAAAAAAAAAGTTTGTCTGAGCTGACATCAATATACAAATCACAGGAGACTCAAGACACAGAGTTTTGTTTGCCCTTCTGTATTTCACTTTTGCTTCTGTCTCACACCTTTCCCCTGTCCTCCTTCCTTTAAGAAACGGATATTTGCTCTGTGCTATTGTACAATGAAAGAATGTAATTTTCTTTTTGACTTCTACAGCAGCTTATGGCTAAAATTTGCCTTGCATCTTAGAGGAGGTTTTGATTCTGGATTTTTGAACTCCATTGAAACTGCAAGGATTACTGAGACTCACGAGACTGAATGCTTTCTGTGTTATGAGATTGATATTAGCCTTTTGGGAGGCCAGAGGTAGAACACTAAGGTTTAAGGGGATAATATGTGTAAGTGTCAGGCAGATGAGAAACAGACTTTGCTATTTAATCTCAACTGTCAACTTGATTGGATTAATAAATGCTTAGGAGATTAGCGAAGTACACTTGTCTGTGAGATCATTTTCAGAGACAACTGGATCAAGAGGACTCTCACCTAATCAATTGATTAATCTTCTGGTGGATTCTTAATATGATAGGATCATTGAGAAGTGAGCGAAGACAGGAGGGAGGATGTAGGTTGAAGAAGTTGGTCACTGTCCGTATTTACTCGTCATTGCCATGGTATCTTTCTATATCACTTTTTATGGCTCTGTTTCTTGGTAGCGTGCTGTGAACTACTCTGTTCTTCAATGCTCTCCCCACCTTGATAGACTAAATTTTCTGAGGTCTTATGCTAGGTAAATCCTTCCTCTTTAAAGTGTTTTTTTGCTGGATTCTTGATTCTGGCAATTCACAGTCTTAACCAATAAAGGGCATTACTATTGGAAGTTACAACTGGGTGGCATGAGCTTTGCAATTCCATCTAATTTCTGTTTCTGCATCTCTGCATGAACTTCAATAACTTTTCCATCATTCTGAGTCTTTCTTTGCCTGTTTCCATGTTTGAGGTTGATGGTGGCTCAGTTTAGAAGAATTCTACGGTTCCCTTTTCTCCTGACAGTATTCCTTGTGTACAATTGTACTCTATGCCAAAAAGTAAGATGGCCACAAAAAGTAAGATGGCTGTTTCTTTGTTTTTGTTTTCTTTATTTATAGATTCACATCCCAAATTCTGCTCCATTTCCCATATCCTGCTCAATGAGAGTTTCTCCCCTTATCCCCACTCCCCCTTGCCTTTGAGAGAGTGCCCCTCCTCTGGTCCCGTTCCAACTCGGGTACATCACATAGCTGCAGGATTTGGTGCATCCTATCTTACTGAGGCCAGTCAAGGGCATCCCTCCACTACACATATGCTAAGGTCCTCTGATCTACCCATGTATGCTCCTTGGTTGGTTCAGTCTCTTGGAGCTTTCAGTTCCGGAGAGTTTCCGGGTTAGTTGACACTATTAGTCTTCCTGTGAGGTTGCCATTGCCTTCAAGGCCTTCAATCCTTCCCCATAAGAGCGCCTAACTTCTGTCCAATGTTTGTCTGTGGGTATCTATATCTCTCTCAGTCGGTTACTGGGTAGAGCCTCTTAGAGCACAGCTATGTTAGGCTCCTGCCTTCAAGCACAACATAGCATCACTAATAGTGTCAGAGATGGTGCCTAGCCATGGAATGGCTCCCAAGTTGGGTTGGTCATGGGTTGGTCATTCCTTTGGTCTCTGCTCCATCTTTGTTCCTCCATTTTTTTCCTAGACAGGACCTATTTGGGGTTAAAAGTTTTATAGGTGGGTTGGTGTTCCCATATTTCCACTGTCCAGCTGCTGGAGTTTGTCTCTTGAGGTTCCATATGCCCACGGCTGAGCATTCCACCTAAGGTTGTACGCATCAATTACTGGGAGCTGCCAACATCTTAGGTCTCTGGAACTTTCTAGAGATTGCTCCTTTCCCCATCCCCTAGAAGCTTCAGATTTCCATTTATTCTACTGGTATTAAAACCTTCTCACCTGTCTCTTCTCATGTCTCATTTTTAAAATCAGGGTTTTTTTTTGTTTGTTTTTTTGGAGTCTAGCTTCTTATTTTGTTTGTTAGCTTTTTGTCGAATGTAGAGTTGGTGAAGATTTTTCCCAATCTGTCAGTTGCCATGTGTTCTTACTGACAGTCTCCTTTGACAGTCTCACAGAAGCCTTTCAGTATCATGAGGTCCCATTTATCAGTTGTTGATCTCAGAGCCTGAGCCATTGGTATTCTGTTCAGGAAATTTTCTCCTGTTCCAATGCGTTAAAATATATTCCCTGTTTTTTCTTCTATTAGGTTTAGTGTATCTGGTTTTATGTGGAGGTCCTTGATCCACTTGGACTTGACCTTTGTGCAGGCTGATAAATATAGATCACTTTGTATTTTTCTACAGATAGTCATTTAGTTGCAGACATCCAGTTAGAACAGCACTATCTGTTGATGATGCTTTTTTTTCTCAATGTATTGTTTTGACCTTTTTGACAAAATCAAGTGTTTATAGATGCATGGGTTTATTTCTGTATCTTAAGTTCTATCCCACTATTAACTTGTCTGTTCCTGTACCAATACAATGTGGCATTTATACTATTGCTCTGTAGTATTGCTTGAGGTCAGAGATGGTGATTCCTCCATACATTCTTGTCTTGCTCAGGATTGTTTTAGCTATCTTCGGTTTTTATGTTTTCCTATATGCAGTTAAGAATTGCTCTTTAAATGTCTGTAAAAAATGTTTTAGATTTTTGATGGGAACTGCAATGAATCTGTAGATTTCTTTCAGTAAGATAGCCATTTTTATTATGTATTTAGGGAAATGTTCAGCATCCTTAGTCATCAGGGAAATGCAAATCAAAATGAGCCTGAGATTCTTCTTTACACCAATCAGAATGTCAAAGATCAAAGACTCAAGTAACAGCTCATGCTGGTTAGGTAGAAATAGAATCTATACACTAACAAGACTGTGTCCTTCTCATGTACTGGAAAGTATGCAGAAACAGGCTACTGTCCTTTTTGTCTATATAAGTGAGCTCTGTTTTATTCTTTGCAGGCTAGTTTAGGAGCCTTTTCTTCAGTGTCACAGTTCTATATCTCTATCTCTTTGCATACACACATAGCAACAACACCAATCCCAACAAACAAATAAACAAAACACTAGGAGCCAATCAAAGATATAACAGGACCTAAAAAGATGTTCCTTGGTTAAGGAAAACCCTGATTTTACTCCTAGCATCCACATAAAACAGCTTATACCATGCCCAACTCAAGTCTCAGGAGTTCAGATGGTCTTTTTTAACTTCCACAGGTATCTGTAAGCACATGGTACACATACCAGGCTCTCACATACATGCACATAAAACTTATAAGTCATAAAATCCTTTATTATCAGTAGTCTTTATTTATTATAGTTATATCAAAAAGAAACTTTGGACAAGTGTCCCTCAGAACCTCCCAGCATGTCTTTGTCCAATACCCTAAACCCTTCCAGCCCAAGGGATGTTCTGTTTCCCTTCTCCCACCTTTGATTCCTATATACAGCTTTGCCATTTTGGTTATGGTTTTATGTGTCTGTTTGACTCTTGATTCTTCTCTTAATTCACCACTTGATCTTGTCTTGGTAACTGGTCCCCTCTTGTCATTTTATTTTCTCTTTCTCTTCCACTCTCCCCCTTGTCTGTCATATCTCAGTGTATTCTGCTGGCCATATTCTGTCTGGACCCTTGCAGATGTCCTGATGGTTCTTTCCCTCATATCTACAATAAAATCATTTTCCATCCTTCAACTATATATAGAAGTGGTCATGTCCTCATTTTTGTTCACCTAATTGTGGCCTTTATCACAGGTTGACAACCAGCTGTATGTATAATATTAAAAACAGTCTAAATTCTGGGCTTCTTGAATGAGACTTCAGATTGCAACAAAAGTTAGAAAGTATCTGAGAAGTGACTACAAGCCTCTGGGGCTCCCTCTCTAGTTGACTTGGCAACTTGAAAGGCAAAGAGGAATCACAGAGAATGGTTGGCAGAAGAGGTGGAGGAGTCTGTGAAGGACATTTAAGAACCTTGAAGGTAAAAGGTTATGAAGACACAGTGAACCTATTACTTCGTATATTAATTTAGAATACTAATTAGAAAAAAATACCGTGAAAGTAGTAAGACCAGGTGACTGTGAACATTCCAGAAAGCTGAGAGGGACTGAGAACTGAGGCTCATTTTATCCATACTTAAGACTTCTATTGCTATCCCCTGATAAGTGTAAAGGTCCTGATTCCCAGAATCCCAGGGCTGCAGTAGTAGCTGCTGGCATTAAAGACTTAGAGATTGTTCTGACTTGAGTGCCTAGAGCTGTAAGTCTCTAGCTTCAAAAGTTGGAGTTATACATTTCTATCTTTTAGGTCTCAGAGTAAAAGCCCCAGAGGTTTGAAAGCCCTCAGGATTCAGGAGCTCGGAGATATCAACACAGAAAAAGCTTTCCTTTGCCTGTTTGTGATTCATTTGTAAACAGAGGAAAGTAGCCCCAGTTAACATTTTGTGACATCAGGATGAACTGGGATTGTCTGGTATTGGGCCAGCCCCAAGGTGTCTTCCCTATGCTGAGAAAACTGGGACAACCCAAAGACAGAAGACCATGATTATTTCAGGAGCAGTGGCCTCTCAGAGATGGTGAGGGAAGGCCTTGGCCATGAGAGGATTAGGTGTTTGCTTTAGTTCAAATTTTATGTAAAGTTTGTATGCTGCCAGACAATCAACAGAGACACAGCTTACATCCACAACTCTGCCATGCTGATACTGTGTGAATATTGGTAACCTTTGCACTTTGGGTTCTCCTCCTCTTTCAATGTTTCATTTATTATTACTTCCTCCATGCCTAGTCAAGATGCAAGGCATCTCCAGTAATGCTAGATAATAAAAAAGATGCAAACAAACCGTCTTTATAGCTTATCTACTCCATTAACCTCATACTATTTTCATACTACATTAATATTATATTTTTATTATTACTTAGTACCACAACTTGGTTACTTAAAACAACACAGATTACTTATATTATTCTTTTATGGGCTAGCGATCCTCTTTCTTATTTCAAGATTTCTATGCAGTTACACTGTTAATCCCACATTCAAACTCTCTTTTTGGTGTAAAGTAAGATCATGCTCATGGATTTTCAGAATTAGTGTATATTTATTGTTAGAAGGATAACAAAGATTCTGCCAATCTGAGAATCACAAGCCACAATTCAAGGCCATTTTGTGTTGGTGGGCTACAAATATATCAATATTGCTTCTAACAATAATCACCATCATTATAAAGCCAAAGGAAACAAAAACGCAAGAAAAGAAGCTGTGCTGTACTATATAAGTGGTCTTCTTCTCACTCACTGTGAAGAGAAGTACAGACCATGTGAGCTGGAAAGGAATGTTGAAGGTCAATTGAGAACCTGGTAATAGCCAGTATTTCTCCTGAAATGGGACTTGGTGCTCTGTTCCTATCAGGTTAATCATATAAGTGGATAAAGGGGATGAAGAACTGTTATAAAATCAAGTACTTTGGGGATTATTCCTCAGTTTTGGAATTCTCACTTATTAGGCACAAGGTCAGTACTCAAACACACACACACACACACACACACACACACACATTACATGAGTCTGAGGGCTCTGAAGGCTATATCAGAGAATCTGTGCTTTACTTGCCTTTCTAGACTCAAGATATGTGTGAATCTCTCTCACTAATGACAGGACTGGCCAACTACACTCATTTTTATGAAAACTGCAAACTACAAAGACCTTCATGGCAAGCATAGAACAAAAAAGCTTTGGACAGCCTGGCTCAGAGAAAGATAGCATATAAAAGCAGGTGCACCAGTTGGGTATAGAAAAACTATTGTATAGATAGACCCATATGGTCTTACATGAACTCACAGTGAGATGAAGAATACTCACAACAGACAGCAGCATAAATCACATACTGATAAATCGGGTGAGAACATATAGGTTCTTATAGGTACCAAAGTTTGAGATAAAGGTGGATTGGGGCAGAACAAATAGCAGGTAGCAACCAGATGTAATGGTACAGCACCACACATCATTCTGACTCCTTAGGGATGGTTAGGGCATAAAGGAGGTTAAATAAAAACAAGAATAGACCAAAACTCATTTTCTACTCCCAATGTATATAGAAGGTTGAAAATGTTATCTACGTTTAGAAACATAGAGGATGCTCCTTAATTCAGCTGCTTATAAATTTGTCTGGCCCCAATATTACATACACCATGTGTGATCATCATTAATATAGTATAAACTCAGAAAAATGGTATTTGTAGAATCCCACATTATTGTGTAATGAGTTATTTAATTTTTCTTTTTATCATGCATTTGAATATAGAGTATGTGTGCATACACATATTCCTGTCTGCATATGTGTGATGATGCATGCATGTAGGTACATGTGCACATGTGTGTATGCGTATGTGAGGATCAAAGTGAAATCAGGAATCTTCTATCATTTTCTTTTTAATCCTTATTCTTTGAGGCTGGGTCTTTTGGACAAATTAAGAGCTTGCAGATTCAGCTAGTCTTGGTTGTCAGCTTGCTCTGGGGATCTCATTTGTCTGCCTTCTGAGACAGTAATTACATGCATGATGCCATACCGACCCAGGATTTATGTGGCTTCTGGAGACCAGAACTCTGTCCTGTTGATCACACAGAAAACATTGAACTATCTCCCATCCCTCTGCTGTGTTCTTTCATCCTGCAGGAAAAAGAAAAAAAATTCTGTGCATTCAAAAACTGTTTTTCTGTTTGGAGGTATTAAGAAACTGAAAGGTCACTGTTGGTTCTCAGGTAGCTAATGATTAAATCATAACTGAAATCCATCTCCCTCAGATCAACTCCTCTCTGCTTGGCAGGAAATCAACTCCAAATGGATTGGCTCTAGGAATGATATGGAAGACATGGTCTTTATACTCTATCCTGCCACCTGATGGGAAAACCTTAGGAAGTCACTCTATTCATAAATAAATATAAATAAATAAATAGACTCATTTGTTCATCCAGGAGGGAACCCATGTTGCAATTAGTTGTGAGGGACTACTTGTTTTCTTTGTTTTAATTCAAAGTATAATGGTGCTTGGGAGACAGCCCAGTTGGCAAAATACTTATAATGCAAACATGAGGAACTGAGTTTGATTCCTGAAAGCCATGAGGGAGAGGGGGAGGGGGAGGGGGAAGAGGGAGGGGGAGATGGAGAGGGAGATGGAGAAAGGGGAAGGAGAGGGAGAGGGAGAAGGGAGGGAGGGAGAGACAGAGAGACAGAGAGAGAGAAAGAGGGGGGGGGGAGAGGAGGGGGAGAGGGAGAGTGAAGGTGGGGATTGAACTACATCATGTGCTTGTGAACCCAGTGTTGTGGTAGAGTCAGAGACATGTGGATATGGTCAGCCTAACCCAGGAGGCTCAGGCCAGTGAGAGATCTGACCTCAAAAGAAAATAAAAAGGTGATTGAGCTTGAGAATAGATACTAGAGGATGTCCTGTAACATCTACATTTACATACACAAATGCACCTCTGCATATGTAAACGCACACATTCCCACATGCGAGTGCGCGCACACACACACACACACACACACACACAGAATATAAGGTGTGATTATTTTTTTATACCAGATGAAGTATTTGTTTAGGAGGGGATGCATATGAAATAAATAAGTTTTAAGCCTTTAGTGGCCTATTGTCCCATTTATTCCTTGCAGTACAGTTTGCTAACATTCGTTGTATCTAAGAAGTTTAGCAGTGTCCTCTTAATCGAGAGGGAAATTCCCCAAAACATAGCAGACTATTGCATGTCTTGCTCTCCTCTTATTTTTCTTAGTTTTGTCTTAGTTTATGTTAATGAGAGGGAAGATAGTTACCGAACTCCTAAACATGCATGACACACACTGCTTTGTTTATAGGGCTCTCACCGCTATTTCTGACTTTTAAATTTCACTGCTCATGGACATTAACCCTAACAAAGAAGTTTCAATACTTGAGGAATGAGAAAAAAACTGTTCAGAAAAACCACTATCATGCTTTGGAGACACAGTATTAAAATTCTTTGGGATTATTTGTCCACTGATCAGTGCTACAATATGAGCAGACTTGCTCTCCCTTACTGGGTCTCACTCTTTTAGTATAAAGACTGAAGTGTTGGCCACCGTATTCTGAATCAGACTTCTAATACATACACATACACAGCACTCAAAAACTTTTCCAGTTTCTGGAACTTGCATTTTCTAGGATGTCCATGTCTGTACCTATCTGAGCTACATGTTTCAAATGTAGTTGTCTCTTGGTTGAAATATTCCATGTGACTCATGGGAAGATGAGCCTGGCCAAGCCCCTCAATTGCAGGATTTACTGGTGAAGGGCTAGGGGTGATAACCAAGTTTGCCCAATATGATATTCCAGGGTCTGTCATGAAAACAACTAAGAAAGGGCTGTTCTTGTTTACAAGACTCAGGGTAGAAATACTGTAGTAGGTCAGAGAATGATATTTGGGAGAAAGCAGAGCTAGAGAGTGGAGACTGATTCTCATCCAGTTACATGATCCACGCCTAAACATTGCCTTCGACCATGAGTTTCTACTTTTTGCCTGAACTACTACTCTGTGTTAACTTCCTGTCACTTATAGTCCTGAAAACTGAAGCGACTAAACTCGTCACCTACCTCTAAAGGACCTGTGGATCACCTAATCTAAACTACAGGTTCACCGGCTCTCCTTGTGTTCTAAAATCTTCTTTTACTAACCTCCTAAGCTTCAGCTATTTCTCTACTGCTATAGATGGGTCAATTCCTTCCTTTCCAGTCTCATTTGGAGAACTAAGTTCAGAGTAGTGACTCCTATCCTTGTCCCTGAACCCCTCAGCTTCCTGTTCTAAGATGAATATTGTTGGTGTACAAAATGAATCAACAGATTCCCCGGGATCTCATTAGGCTTATTGGTTGAGACAAACCTAGAGCAAGGAGTCTGTGCTGTAAAATATACCAGGTGATACAAGAAAAGTAGGTAGTGACAATAGGAAGATCTTTCCCACTTCCTGGGTGGGAGGGGGATGTCTTCAGAAAGGACGAAGATCTGAAAGCATGTCTACTTATTTGCTCCAAGGGTTGACAGAGAAATTGACTCTAAGCGAAGGGCAAGGAGCCTTAAACAAGCAGCATGTTCAAAGAATTGCATTTAATCAGGTCCATTTGGCTCTAATGTAGGCTAAAGTCAAGTGGTGAGTGATGCGCATGGAGGGGTTGGAAAGGAGCCAAATGAAGAGAACATAATACCAGACTGAGCCTGCCTGACAATTACAAAGCATATGTCTGGGCTGCCTGCTCTTCAACACATCAAACACCTATGCACACGTGCACATACATTACTTGATAAAACTTCCAGTTCATGAGATATGACCCCACCTCTAGTTGTAGCTCAGAAATTTAAAATTCAAACAACTACTTTAGGTTAATCCTTACAAAACAAACCATCAGTTTTGGAATGTATTTTCATAGGCAACAGGTATCTTCACTTAACTTTTACTGTATCCTTATTTTATACTAGACACTGGAATTCCATGAGAAAAAAAATTCCTCCCTTTACACCAACCCCTCTGTTATAGTGTCTGCACCGTTTTTTTTTTTTCTTCATAACAACAGATCCATGCTTTTCAAAAGCCATTTCTAAGACCTACTTCCCAAAGAAACCTATTGCTAGCTTTGAGTTTCTGCTGCAGCGTCCTCTAAACCACACAAAAGAATCTACACTGGGTACTATTTTCATCTTACTCACTTCCCCTGCCTGCACTGTGTCCATGGAGCTAAGGCAGGTTATGTTTCAATAGCAAAAGCACTATGAGCTTCTAGAATTCAGAGCTTCCCAGGAAGGACACTTACTTCTATTATCTCATTTTATTTCTCTAGAAATTTGAAGAGGTAGGTTTAGTGATCCCACCTCACAGTGGAGGAGAGCCCAGCAGCCTGATATCTGAAGTCACACAAAGGTTGTAAATCTAAGTTAGCAACTCTCAACGTTCCTAATCCTGTGACCCTTTCATACAGTTTCTCATGTTGTGGTGACCCCCAACCATAAAATTATTTTGTGCTACTTCATAACTGTAATCTTGCTACTATTATATATTATTTTATATATGTGTATGTATGTTTATATACATTCGTGTGTGGGGGGGTATGTATTTTTCCTGTAAAAGAGTCAATTGAGCCCAAGGAGGTTACAATGCACAGGTTGAAACAAGCTGCTTTACAATGTTTTACTTCTATTCACTTCCCCTTGCACAGAGTTCTTCGACCATATGAATAGCTCTTGGGTCACAGAACACTCACCACACATCCTGAGGAGTCCACCTGGCGGTCAGACACACACTTGAAGTTTCGGGTGCAGCCCCCATTGTTCCTTGAGCAGTCACGGACTGGACCAAAGGAGGACAGCAGGTCATTGATGGTTTCAAAGTACGTGGACAGCATTGCTTCTTCCCTTGGGAAAAAAAAGGGGATGGTTAAACCTCAGAAATGGCTACATAGTTGTTCGGTTCATTGGGTTTTTTGTTTTGTTTTGTTATTGGTTTTTATTAATGTAAGTCCAGAACACTATAAATCATTATTTATTTTGTTTTTAATTAAGAAAATAATGCAAATAAAAGGATAAAGGGAGGCAACAGTGAAAAGCATAGTGCTTCCATTCTGTTGTGATCAGGAAAAGGAGATTTACATCTTCACATATTATTTCAATTACTCTCACAGTGATGGAAGGTGATTGGTTATGAGATTTCAACTTTGCCAGTAGAGCAGCTGTGTGTTAGAAATATGAATTTTCTTTCCTTAGGACTACCAAGAACTTAGACTGTAAAATACATAAGGACTAGCTTACATCATTAGAGTTTGTCTCAAGTTCCACCTGGTTTTCCCACTCACAGAAGGAAAGTTCAATCTACTACAAAACTCTTTGCTTGGACTATATGTTTGTATGGTTCTCAAAAACTCTGTACAGTAGCTATGTGGATAGCATTATTCTGACCCCAGTTTATAAAATTGAGGCTAAAAATTGTTGTAGGTTTTCTTTTTCCCAAATTGCCCAGGCTATAAATATAAGGTCCAACCAGAAACACAAGATTCTAGCCCTAGGACATCAGAAATGATTGTTTTCAAACCATGTCATGAAGCTCAAATTGTTAAATCTGTCAACAACTATTGTTGGGGAGGTCACAGAATTCTCTCCAAATGAGGTTTCTCTTACTTATTGATCTGCCACCAATATGATGGGACTCTATAAGATGGGTTCTATAATATGGGCAGCTTAGACAGACATTTCTGTTGCTATTTTATGAATAAAGAGCTTATAAAAGAAATATTCTTGCACTGGGTTAGACAGATGAGTCTTACAGATGCAGTGATTGGTAAGTGTGTCCCACTGGAAGTGGGACTTGGCAGTGTCCCCTCCCATGACAAAAAGCAAACATAAGAAACAGAAAGAGCTGGTGACAGACACCAGCAATGACGTTTCCCACTCTTTCTCCATTCAAGCCTGCAGTTCCCAGGTTGGGATTCTAAACTCATTTTCTTTTCCTAATCTTACACCCTTCTGTCTGAGAATTATAAGGATTGGTAGTGAACTTGGTAAATCCAGCTCTAATTAGATATTCCTCTGTTTAATAACTCCCCCATACTTCTAGAAGGGCACCTAAAGTCATTTTCTTGGCCCTTGAGGTTCTTCACAATCTTTTCCCTAGATACCCATCTGTGATGGCTCTTTTTATTTATCATCTGTGCTACCTCTGGAATGTACTACTACCCTGGCAACTGGGTACACCTGTGAGGGATGTTTACTTAAGTCATTTATTTGAAGTGGGAAGCCTCACTTTTAATCCAGCTCCTCTGGGGTGAGAAGATACACCTGTAATGCATTATCTTTGGAGGTGGAAAGCTCCACCTTTAATCTAGGCTATGCTAGAGGCTGCATCTCTGCTAGAAGCTGCTATAAAGGACAGGGAAAAAGGAAGCTTGTTCTTTGTGTCATTTCTCTTGCTGCCACTGGCAATTCTGTCCTCTCACTTACATTGGAGACTACTTCAGGATGCTGGCATACACTAATGACCAGTTGAGACAGTCATCGTCTGGACTCTTAGCCCTTTCATCGCTAGATAGCCATTATTGGACTAGCTGACTACAGGCTGTAAGTCACTTAAATAAATACCATATATACACATCTATTATATACTTAAAATGTGCAAACGTTTCTGTTGCTATTTTATGGAATATGTATGACAGTTTGTATATGCTTGGCCCAGGGCATGGCACTATTTGCAGGCACATCACCTTGTTAGGGTAGGTGTGGCCTTGATGGAAGGAGTGTGTCATTGTGGGCAAGGGCTTTAAGACCCTCGTCTTATCTCCCTGGAAGCCATTCTTCTCCAAGCTGCCTTTAGAAGAAGATGTAGAACTTTCAGCAGCTCCTGCACCATGCCTGCCTGGATGGAGCCACGTTCCTGCCTTGATGATAATGGACTGAACTTCTGAAACTAGAAGCCAGCCCCAATTAAATGCTGTTCTTATAAGAGTTGCCTTGGTCATAGTATCTCTTTACAGCAGCGACAAAATGCTTATTTATATAAATATATTTATTCATACACATGTTCTATCAGTTATATTCATCTAGAAAAGCTTTTTGACTGATATTTGACCATATTTTCTCTACTCTCATAAATCCTATTGTTTGTTCTTCTGATTCTTGCTCTTTGAAAACTGAACCTTAGGTTAGCCATTTTAAAGGCAGATTCTGCAATAGTTATTCACAAAGGGATGATTGGGGACCCATCTTGTGAGATGAATCCTCACAAAGAGAACAAGTCAGGACTTGTCAAAAAATCCATAGTAAAACATCATTTATACCATGTCAAGCTCAGGATCTCAGGAGGACCTTTATTGGCATCCCAGATGATAATAAAGCATCAGGGTATTCCTACATCTTTTGGCTGTTTCATGGACTGCTGACCAGAGTAGGACATGTGAGTACCATTGGGTAAAGCTAAAGGATACTAAAGATTCAGGCCTGGCAGCTGGAGGATGAAGTCAGTCCGTCCATATGCTAGAACATGAATCAATATGGTCAGTCTGAATGTTAACCTGGATGCTTGGGGCGAGAAATGTCTCCTACATAGGAGTTTTAGAGGTGAGAAGAAGTATAGATTGCATTTACTTAATTTATTCAACACCTGTATTCCTAAAAATCTAAAGTTTAAAATGCTATAAAACCCACAGTTTTCATTATTGCCTTATGACCTGCATGCTGTCTGAATATTTATCACATTTTACTGTCTAAGATATTTATCTATGAATTATTTTCCTGGCGAAATACCAAGACACCTTGCAAACTGATTAAATTCTTTCATTTGTCCATCCATTCATTCATATACACATGTATCTTACATGGTTTTTGATTAGCTGGTTAATATGTACTAGACTCTATCCTATATCCTTGGGTACAACAGTGACCTCAGACAAGTCCTTTTTATATACCTTATTGTTCTGTCTTTTATAGAACCCTCTTTTCTTACTAGATTTAATTATTTTATCATGTTAATACACTGCTTAAGTGTATGACATAACTGAATGTCATGACCAGTTTCTTTGTCTACTAAGGAGAGGGTATGCTTTTGGAGGGAAGGGCTTAGGGTTTATTCATGCCTATATGGTCGTCAAAGCAGACCCTGGCAGAATATGGGCTGGGTAACTGTGTTCAAGTAGAATAAGGAAAACAACAGAAAGCACAGATGCAGGTTCCCTGAAATATATACTTTTGAAAACTTTCTGTCCAATAGGGCATGCTGCTTCCTGTTGTGGCCCTGTGATCCCGTCAAGGTCCTACATGTCTGGTTCTGTAGAAAGAGACAACAGGGATTACATCAGCTGAATTGTGGGATTGTCCCTAGATTAGGATAGCGTGAAGAGACCAGTACATGGGGATGGTTAACAGTTATAAAATGAAATACTTAGGAGGCTGCCCATATTTGAAGCACAGAAAGAGTTGACTATGTTTGGGAAGACACAAAGCTTTAATATATAAACACAGTCAGAGGCATTAGAGAAGGCAAGAGCCAGAAGGAGATATAGGTGGAAGGAGAGAGGATCTGAGAAAATGAGAACAGGAAAGGGCAGAAGTGCAGAGAAGTGGCTAGAAAAAAAAAAAAGAAATGGAGGTATAGACACATAGTCACCCAGAGCTAGTAAAGAGAAGCAGAAGACAGAGAGGAAGTGAGACAGATGGACAGACAGATCTACACATAGTGAGTAAAGGATAGTCAAATGATGACAGAAGAAAAGAGACATCAAAATGAGGAGACAGAGCAGGAGAAATACATAAAGAGGAGAGGCAGGGAGAAAGAGAAGATAAGCAAGATTGAGAAAGAAAGGGGGTAAGTGAAAGACATGGACCGGAAAATGAAAGAATGACAGAAAAAACAAGGAGAAGCAAAAAAAGCACAAGATACCATTTTTCTGCAGGACCTTAAAGACTACAAATGAGCAGACTGCTAGCTCTTAAAACGATCAATTCTGCATAAGCGGCGTACACACGGGAAGCTCTACTTAAGACACAAAGGCCTGGCACAAGGCTCTTGCTAAGCCAAGAGGAGTGATTATGTCCAGAGAGGAAATGAGGCAACTAGACACAAGAGGAAAAAGGAGTTCAGAGCAGACACTGCATTTTTTTTCCCTTAAAGCTTGAGAACTCAATCCATCATTCTGGCCTGAGTTTAGGATTTGGGTTTTCTGTCCTTCATTGCACTTCCGAACTGCCAACCGTAGCATGAACTAAGGGGTAAATCAAAGGTTCAGTGGGTTCCCCCAGAGACAGAGGCAAGCTGAATTTATCAATAGGTGTGTAGGGTCAGGGCACCAGAGACATGAGAATCTAGTTCATGCCGAACATTACCACCTTCATCATTGTTGTCTTTCCCATCAATGATTTTCTGGGCCTGAGCTATGTGCAAAGCATAGTGTATGGTTTTGTTTTGTTTCCTATGCAATTGCTTTTGATCTTTTAATGGCTTTGTAAACTAACTTTTTTTTTCTCCCATTGTGTAGCTGCAGGGAGTAGATTTTAGGAGAGCGCTGTCACTTTCCCTGGTCACACGGGCAAGAAAAGGGTGTGCACACAATTCCACTGGAGTGCTTCCATGCCACAGTTAAGCATCAACAAATTGTTGTTAGTGGCAGGTCTGAGCTCCCAAAGCAGTCAAAGCAATGAGCAAGCATCAGTGTGTCGTTCCTCTATGACTTAGAGGAAGATGGATGGAAAGAGCCTGTTGGCTCTTTACACATTCCCCACCCTAACTCCTGGCCACTAGGTGTATATGATCTATAACAATATTGACCACCATAGGAATAAAATGTCTGAACCCCTTTATTTGAGCTATGTATCAAACATCACAAAGTGGGTAGGCTGGGTAAATTGTGTCCCAGGTCTGGAGGTTTTAAGTCAAAGGACGCTGAGTTGTTGACGGAGCCATGGTTGCTCAGCACCAGATAGGGAGCAATTCTGAGTTTTCATTACTCCTGAGGATTACTTTTAGCTTTCCTTATTTCCATGGCTTCAACTTTCTGACCCAACAGCTGCCTCTACTGTTTCAAGGATTTCTTCCCCTCATCCGTGTGTCCTTCCCTCTCCTTTAAAGAACTTTGCTATCTTCTAAGATGTGAAAGTGTGTAATGCACGTAAAATTTACTCAGAAATATAATCACGCAGGCAGTAGGCTTTACATATAGGGTTGTTCTGAAGTGACAGTGTTTTGAGGCTTGAGACAGTGTAAATAGAATCAGATGTCCTAGTGAAGGTCACATGCCCTTTGACCAGGCCCCCTGTGTTACATTAAGTCACTTTCCACCCATTCAGGGGACACACTATTTAAAATGTTATCTTGGGAGCAAAGACCAGGATCCCAGCAGACAATTACCTTACTGGAACTTTAATCATGAATCTCTTAGCTCTGGAATTATGAGAAACATATTTCCATTTTTTATAAAGTAACCGGCCTATATATTTTTTCTTGCAGCAACACAAGGAGCCAAAGCAATCATTCTTTTAGTATGGGGCTATAAGACCTTTGAATTCAGTGTTAGCAACTTCTGAAATTCACAATCTTTCTCCTATATGTAGGCCCCTCTGAAACTATCTTCTTACCTCGAAAATACATTTGTTTTGATAACAATTCTAGACTGTTGTAAAATTACAATAACTTGATATATACAAACAGGTTCTCTGAACTTGAGAACACACTTACTGCTCATTTATTCCATAAATATATGAGCACTGACTTCATGACAGGTACTAGATTAAGGGGGAGTCTATATTGTATTTAGATTCTCTGTAACTCGGTCTCTTTCCCAACGCCCAGACACCATCTAAACATTTCCAAATGTGTATCTATCCCTCATGATCTAATTCTGCTCCTTTTCCCACTGGACAATTCAGATTTTAAACTGGAATCAGCCAGACCCCAACAGATAGGGTGAGACTACAACACCTGCCTCCCCATCACCTGACTGACTGGTCAGGGAAAACTACTTCATCCGGGTACCATTCAGCTTTGTCAGTCTGTGTACCAACCAGAGTAAGCATCCTTCAGGGCAGCTGGGAACAGATGCTGGCATGGTCCACTGTTAATAGACTCTAGGAAAGGTCTGTGCCTCCTAGAGAGGTGTGAATGGATGACTCAGAGCCCAGACAGTGACAAGCCCCCTACTGATGCACACTAATCATTCTCTGGTAACAATATGAAACCTTGTTTCTTGAGCTACCATGGGGGAGGAAGAGGCAATGAATTGGAGTCAAGCTTTTCTTTCACCCATCTTTCTCGGTACCCCTTGCAGATATCGCAAGCTGCATGTGAAAAGGCTTGTCTGGCAGCATACTTCCCGGCAGCAGATTGCCAACTATGCAAGTCTCTTAATTTCAAGCTTCCAGGTTCCTAATATCCCAATAATTGAGTTTGCGTGAAAAATAAACTCAGTTATTAGTCTGAAATACCCAGTAATACCAAGTATGGAAAAATAGTCAACAATTGTTAATGCAGAGTATGGTAAAGGTTTCAAATAGCAGGGCTACAAAATAAGGAGCCCGTGGAAGAACTAGGAAAGGCCTGTATTCCCAAGTGGTCCTTTTGCTCATGTGAAGTGTCCCATGGGTATCTGATTTTTTTCTGGGCACATGGCTGTTTCCTGGATGTGATATAGTATATTATGTCTATCAACGGGATGTGATATAGTATATTATCACTGGACTTTTGCAATATCAACCCACTACCCCAGGCCTCAGTAACACGCATCCTTATACCTCCTAATCCTTCCCCAAAACAATTCCACTAATAGGGACCAAACACTCAAATATATGTCCCTGTGAGGGCCATTCTCATCTAAACCACCACACTATCCCTCAGACTGTATATCATCTTCATTGCTTTCACAACAAGCTAATGCTCAAGATGATGTCTCGGTTTATTTTGCAAAATAGGGTGATTTATGTTTTGTGTCACCGTGTTTGGAGCGAGCAAGTTGATGGACACTCACAGTGCTGAAATGATGGTGTGACCTTTATGCATGCATAGTAAACAGTTATTACCATAGTGGTTGTTGTATCTAGATTATTTTTTAACCATTATTAAGCTTTCTTGGGGCCAGGACCATCCTTTCTCTATGACTGCTACTTGTGGATAAGATATAATCCCCCAGTTACTGCTCCAGCATAATACCTACCTGTGTGACACCATGCTTCACACCATAATGGTTATGCTCACGCTGCCTGTAAACCAGCACCAATTAAATACTTTCATGAGTTGCCTTGGTCATGGTATCTCTTCACAGCAATGGAACAAGTGACTAAGCCAGACAGGAATTTGATGGGGCAGCTGTGGCGATGAATTGTGCTTTGCAGGTAGAGAATGCACCCCATGTAATAGTAGTAAAATACCTGACATCTACTGAGAAGCTAGCACTTTGATTTCCTATAAGCTACCTCATTTCATGCTTGCCTTAGTCCCATAGAGTACTCTTATTATCCTATTTTTTATCTCAACATGAAAATGTGGACGTCCACAAATATAGTACAGATCTGAGAAGATTGGCAAGGAACCTAAACGACAGACCTAGGCTTATCCTAGGAATGTCTAACTCTAGCCCCTTTCGTGTCCTGGCTTCCCTTTTCTGATTCCTCCTTAGCCAGTAATTCTGCGAGTTGGGTTCAAGCTGACACTTCACATTTCCCTTCCTTTAGCAATTATAGTTTGCACTGATTTAGGCGGAGGAAATGGATTGCTGAGCAGAGTGGTCTTGTAGCTTCCTGTGAGCATCTTGTGTCTTTGAGTAGCTTGTAACTTCCTGCATACTAAGAGACTCCTTGATCACATCTCCCAGTGCACTGAGCATGCTGCAGCTGCTCACTGAATAAGGACAGGGCAAAAGGATCAGAGGAAGCAGGTGGGTAAGGCTGATTAGCTTTGTGGCCTTGGGAACAAAGGAAGAGTGATTACGATGTCCATTGTTCATCTGTGCAATTGACAATGGCATTCAAATCACAGCACTGTGGGTCAGAAATCAGTGAGTTAAAAATATATGAAGGCTCAAAATGGAGATCTTCACAAAGGGTCAGCATGTTTCAGAATGTATTTGGACACTGGATAAATATTTACTTACATTCACCGTGTGGACTGGAGGTTAAAGGCATAGGAATGAGCAAAGCAGTTATGGATTGAGGTTTGTTAAATAGAACAGACATTAGACAGCTACCTGTTTCTGCTGTGGTAGAGGTGTCTGTTCCTAAGCCCAGGCTTATGTTTGGACACTTTCTACATCCTTGCCCGTGTGTCTCTGCTCATGCCCATGTCTCTCTCTGTATCTAAGGATGCAATTACAAACTTTGATGAATGAGGTGCCATATCGCACACCAGGAAAGCATATGGCAGAGATGCAGATCTAATCTAGGGTGAAGAGGTTGGAGCTAAGGGGAAGGTTTCTCTGGAGAATGTCACTCTCAACCAATTAAACCTGGGGCCTACTGAGGCTAAGCCACAAGGGCTTCATTAGAAGTGTCCTGATGATATGTGTCCCACCTCTACCATCCACAATGACAGTGGTGTTCAGCTGTTCTCCCAGGCCATCTTTCTTCTTCCTGCACTTGAACTGACTACTCAGTAATAGATATTCTCTTTCTTGCCCTCTTCTTTTTTTATAAGTTTCATCATTAAGAAAAGAAAGAAAGAAAGGAAGGAAGGAAGGAAGGAAGAAAGAAAGAAAGAAAGAAAGAAAGAAAGAAAGAAAGAAAGAAAGAAAGAAAGAACAAGAGGGGGGAAAACCTGGCTCAGTGGAAAATCATAAATATTGGGGATTATTTATTCATGAAATATGCACATGGAATCTTGGATGGCTCCACATGATTCACACCCTAGAGAGAAGCTCATTATGATGGGCATCAGGGGCAGGAGGGCCCACAGTTTTGGAGAGCTTTCTTAGAAAGCCAGCACTTTTCTCAGTTGTGGGCACCCCAAGCTGCTTGGGGATGGAAGATTTTCTAGAGCCTGGAATGGCAGAGGATCTGCTGGACACGATCAGAGCACATAATTACACTGTATGTGGGTCTGTATTAGCCAGAAGGGTGAGCAGCAGCCTGAGGTATAAGGTTCAGGATGCGAGCTCAGCTCTGTCTTCCTCTGCTGTGTGTCTTTCACTATCATTGGACCTCTCTTTCCACAGGAGCACAATGATCTCAAGAGTCCTCCCGGGTCAATAGTATTATATGGCTCCCCAGAAAGGCTGTCTGCTGTTCTCTATTGTCTACTATAAATTTCAGAGTACAAGTGTAAAAATGGAGGGAGTGGGATCACACCCCAGGAAATGAAGGAACTTATAGCAATCTGTAGTGAAATCAGAAATAAATACTAGTGTATCCCTGTAAAGAGGCTGAAGGCTCAAAACGTTCCCCTGTTATTCATTAACTCACTGAGCCTCATTTGTTTCTGCAAAATGGCTGATAATACCTAATTCTTAAGTTACCAGGAACATCCGGAGATAATGACAATTACACAGAGGGGGGGATCTGTGCCAACCTCTTCACTGACCAATGCCATAAGTAGCATCTTCCAATCAGAATGATTTAAAGTCAAAATGAATGATTGAATAGTAATAAATTAATGCATCAGTAGATGGCACATGAACCTTCTCTGCAAGACTCTGAAACTAAAACAGAGATAGCTACACTCACTTCAATTTAGGGAGGACCACTATGAACCACTGCAGGCTTTCCATCCACCCTGAAAATTGTCCAACTCCAATTTCCTGGTATGTGTTCTTGCATTGATACAAGAAATACGTTGTCAGTTGCATGAAGCCAGAGGCTCCCCACACATTACAATCCTGTTTTTCATGCATGGAGCCAAACACAAAAGCATTCTAAAAGAAATCATTTATCAAAATCCTTTCTTTTTTTTAAAAAAGCACCACTTGTAGAGTAATAATATATGTGCTTCTTTTGTGACACATCAAATTAAAAGATCCAGTACCAGATGCAATAATAGCCATAAATTCAAAGCAGCTATGAGCATAAGCTGTATTTTAAGACATCTGTAACAAATGAAATATGATATCAAGCTATAAGTAATTTCCATTGACGACAAAGGCACAGATGCTGGCAACACACTCATGTTTGTCGCTGCTGTTTGGAAAGAAAGGAGATGCTAAATTTCAGCGAGAGTCAAGCAGAATTAGTGGGCTATTATTCTCCTATGCCATTCCCTAGAGCTGCACACCCTGAACCCCAGGTAAAGGACCACAGCCTAGACTGACACCTGGGTAGATGAAGTCCTTCACTGAATGCATGTCACTTTGGGAATAGAATCCAAAGCTTCAGTCCAGATAGGAAGAGACAGGAAATTAAAAACCTCAGCTATGATTACACTGATATAATTACATCCTGGGGAGCCTCATAGGATATGGTGAAAGAACAGACATTGGCGTCAGAAAAAAAATATATAAAAATTCCAAGGGTCCTGACATTGTAGAAGTCACCTCGCTTCTCTGACTAACATCATTTCATCTGCAAATGTCACTGCAGTGTTTCCTAAAACCGTGGCTGTGGATGTAGCTGGAAGACACTGTACCTCTGTACAAGCATGTAGTCCTTGACCCTGTATCTTTACCTCTGTTCTTTGTGTGTGTGTGTGGGGGGGGGCAGGGTATTACCGACACTGCTATTAGTAATGAGGAAGAAACATGCTAGATATACTGTTTTCAATATTTTCAGTATTTTCTGTGTGTTTTGCCCTATGGTAGATATACCTGACTCTGTAGATGAACAGCACATAGGCCTGGGAAAAGGGCACAAGCAAAGCCATTGATACAGGCCAACAGAACTCATAGAGATGGATCAAATCTGGGCAGAGTATTCCCAAAAAGAAAAAAGCTATTTATTTTTTGTCTGAGTGGAGAAGCCTTCCTGGAGAAGGAAGGATATGATAGCTCTCAAGTAATCAGAGGATAATGTTGATTAAAGAAATAAAGAATAGAAGGGAATGTGCCGGAAGGTAGAGGGGATGAACCAGAAGGATGCTGTATTAAAGACCCGCATCAACAGAAGTAGAGAATTACAAGCAGAGGCAGAGGGTTGCAGCAAACAGATAGTGAGCCCGTGACCAAAGCAGGCTGTGAACAGCAGAAAAAGGAAGTCTGATGTGTGTGATTTGTGGATATTTTCCACCTTAGCCCTAAAAAGTAGTGCTGATAATCCAAATTTCTATGTGAAAATGCCAAAGCTCACAGTGGGCAACTCACTCACTGGTCCACACGTCCCTCTGGGGAAACTGGCGTACCTGTTTCTATTCTGTAGACCGAGACAGAAATCACTTGCTTGAAGCCTTAATAAGGATACCAAGGAGCTGTCCTGAAGACAGAATCAATGTCTGGCAGATCAGGAGAGCCATCGCAGGAATTTCTATTGTATTTTGAAGCTCTTCCTGAATAAATGCCATCTCAAGAAGACTGGGCCCCCTCAAGATCCACCGTCAGGCTCAGGAACCAAAGCTTTTGAGTTGGACTTGGTTGGTCAGAGTTCCACCTCCTCTCCACATTACAACAGCCCCATTCTGCTTCCTTTGTCTGTACATTCCTTCTTTCCTGAGCCTACTGGGGCTTTGGAGAGAGCAAGCATGGAAAAGTATGGTGATCATAGTAACTCACAGTGGCTCTCCGGGGGGCAGTGAGCCAATAGATTGAGCTGGGGCCCAGCCTTCTCTCTCTTCTGCCTCACTTGTGCCTGCCAGAAGATTCTCACTGGCTTTTGGCCACTCTGGTTCCTGCCACATTCTGGCAGGCAGCACTTATGATCAGCACAGGAGTGGTTAACCAGCTCTAGCTTTCCCACAAAAGGATTGCCCAATGACATGCAGTAGACACACAGTTGAAGAAAAGCTGGCCACAGGAGATCCATCTGAAAAGTGCCAGGTGGTTAGAGGAATGTGTGTACAGGGCCTTTGAGTTTCCCAAAACTAATTTCTCTGTAGCTTTTGCAATCATATTTTCTCAGCCAACAAATTCTCATGGCCTTTAATTGTGTCTTTCCCTTCCCTTCTCTCCCCTCCCCTCCCTTCTCCTCCACCCCTTCTCCTTCCCCTTCCCTTTCTTTCTCCTTCCCTTCCCTCTTCCTTCTTCCTCTTTCTTTCTTTCTTTCTTTCTTTCTTTCTTTCTTTCTTTCTTTCTTTCTCTCTCTCTCTCTTTCTTTCTTTTTTCCTTCCTTCATTTCTTCTTTTTGTTTTCTTTTTTTTCCTTAGCTTTTATGTTTAACAAACCAAGCATTAGTTTTCATCATGGCATTTTCATGCATTATTCTTACATAGCTGCCTTTGTTTTCCCTTCCCTCACACCTTGACTCTACACAGAACCCTTCCATGTCCTCAGATGCTCACTTCTGCCTCCTGTCACATTCATTCCATTATCATCTCCAACTCCTTTACGTCTCTTTTTCATGGTGTTGTTTATGGTTTTATCACATGCACATATGTACACACACACACACAGACACACACACACATACACACACATACACACAAATTTAGATTCTCCATACAATAGAAAACTTTCTTATTTTGTCTTTCTGGACCTAGTTTATTTAGTATAATATGTTTCCAGTTACATGTATTTTTTTCTAAAAGTTTCATAACTTCATTTTTCTTTATGGATGAATAAAATCCCATTGAGTGTCTAAACAACATTTAATTATCAATTCATTT
This sequence comes from Micromys minutus, assembly GCF_963924665.1. NCBI lineage: Eukaryota > Metazoa > Chordata > Mammalia > Rodentia > Muridae > Micromys > Micromys minutus. The sequence continues at coordinate 13,573,581 of NC_137963.1, read as the reverse complement.
GTTCATGGACAATGGGGTTTATGCAACTTCTTTGCTTTTGTGAGTAGAACAGTATCTCTGTGGTAGGACTTAAGAGTCCTTTGGGTATGCTCCCCAGAGAAGCATTGCTAAATCACAGAATGGTTCTATATTTAAGGTTGTTGTCTTTAATTTGTTTTGAGAAAACTTCATGTTGATTTTCTTACTGATTTTCCCAGTTTATAGATTTATTTTGAAAATGGGGAAAATGGTTTCTCTTCTCCCTCATCCTCACCAGCATTTTTTTTTTTTTTTTTTTTTTTTTTTGTCATTTCTTTTCTTGATAGTCATTCTGATGAGGTGAGAGGAAATCGCTAAGTAGTTTTAGTGCACATTTTCGTGGTGGTGAAGGATGTTGAGATCTTTCTCCACAAGTTTCTTTCATCCATTCGAGCCCAATTTAGTCACATTCTCCATGGTCTTACAGATTGCTGAGAATATGATATTATTGCTGATCACAGGGCAGTCAAGACTCAGAGTTTCCTGCCCATGTTGTTTCAGGTAGTATTTACAGAAGTTATGTTCTATAAGTTCATTCAACCCACTGCACAGATATAACACCCAAGGCGAAGTGGGGAAGAGAAAGCTGCTGAAAGCCACACAGATAATGTTAAGGACCAGAGCCCAAGCATAGTCAAATAGAAGTAGATCCAGCCCTTGTGAAGCTGAAGTGTGAATGACTATATGTCTGAGAGCAGTGAATTCTAGTTCAGTCTTGATCATATAGTAAGGCCCGGTCTCAAGAGACAGAGGACAGGAGAAGAGATAACAAGAGACTGAGATTTGTGTGAGTCAGTCCAAAGCTGAGAGCAGCCACCCTCCAGGTCACTCTGTTTTCAATTTCAACTCAGTCCAGGTTAAGTGTTCATAATTCCACTCCACTGCAGATGGCACCCTCTGGCGAAGGCAGAGCTGGGTTTTCGTTTTCCTCTTCCCAAGAGAAGGGAAAGAAGTGGTTAGTTCCAGAGCATAATCGTGAAGGAGGGACATTATATCTGATTACCCCTCTAGGTTTTAAGTGTTAAAGGCAAAAAAAAAAAAAAGTCTCTTTAGGAGTCAGCTCAGTGACATGCATTATGAGCTATCAAATATCTATAGTAATTAAGTGGATGGGTAAACAAATAATGACATAAATTATCAAGAAGTTAATTCATGAGAGGGCACCCCCAAGTTTCCCTTGAAATTCACTTTAAAGAAGCTTATAGATCTTTCATAAATCTAAAGCTCTCTCTCAATTTGATACCTTTCTTTATGGGAATTACATTAATGTGGGATGGGTGGATATAAGAAAAGAAGTGAAAAATCCATGTTGAATCTTCTGAAGAGTAAAAAGTTGTCAAAGGACACTGATTCCTTGCCCTAGGGCCCTACCCTCTGTAGGTAATTACTCCCGGAAGTTTCTTGAGATTTGAGTTCCCAAAATAACCACAGAAGGTCCGGATGAGCTCTGTGGAATGTTTCTACGCCCTAGGTGTGCCCGGGTGTATGGCTAAAAAATGTATGATTCTTCCCCTTTGAATTTCCTCATTGGTCCCTTTGAATTTCCTCATTCTCCCTCTGTCCCCCCCTCTTTTGTGGTTTTTGCCTTTATAAGCCCGTTACAAGTTCAGGCCATTGTCGAACTCCTCTACCCCTGAGTGGTGTATGAGTCTCGACCCCAGCATGCTGGCCTGAGATCTCACTCTGTTTCACTTTCAATAAACTTCCTCGTGCGATTGCAGCAAGTCTGGTCTCGGTGCCTCACTGGGTGCGCACCTCTCCTGAGATTTGAGTGAGGGTCTCCCTTCGGAGGTCTTTCACTTCTAACCTCTATGAGTCCATGAAATGAAAAGCTGTTTGTGCTGAAGGTAGGACCGAGATATAGGGCTATGCTCTAACACCGGGAGACCATAATTAATAATGGTATATTGTCCATGGAGGGCTTTTTCTTATACGGCAGGATCTCACATTACATTTTCTTACTATGAAACAAAATCATAAAAAAGAACACTCAGAAATCTGGGGGTGATGTATATGTTTTTTTTTATCTTGATTGTGGTGGTGATTTTATGGGTGCAAAAGGAGAAATTATTCCGAGATCCAGAAAGAGAGGTGGTTAAATCTCTAGATGGGATGAGGAACAACATGGATATCCTTTGCATTAGACAACTCCTGGTAGACTCTAAATGCCTTTTGAACAGGCTGACTGATTGTTTGAACAGTGGGGAAAATAAAATTTAATATTCAGAGACAAGAATTCTGCTATCTCAGGGGATAGCTTTGTTGAGCATCAGTGGGAGGAGAAGCCCTTGGTCCTGCCAAGGGTTGATGTCCCAGTGGAGGGAAATGTCAGGGTGGGGAGTCTCGAGGGGGTAAGAGGTGGGGAAGCATGCTTATAGAAGCAGGGGAATGGGGGATGGGATGGGGGGTTATGGAGAGAATACAGGGAAAGAGGATAGCATTTGAAATGTAAATGAAATGTATTCAATAAAAAAAAAAAGAAAAACTAGGCAATCAAGGTGATTGTGAATAAGCACCTTATCTTCTCTGGGACTTAGTTTTTCCAAATATAAAACAAGGGCTTTTCTTAATGTTCCTTCAGATTGTTGCTTCAGACGTCACTTGGTCTCCCTAGGAACCTCCCAGGGATGGTTCCATCAGCCATCCTCTCCCTGGTGGAGCCTGGAGAAAGTGGACTAACTTCCTAGGTTGCTAGAAGACACTGGCTCCCCAAGTGAGAAACTAGGAAGGGTCAAAAAGCATGTCCTGGAGGAAAGGCTTCCTTGACACATCTTATGATAGCTCACCTCTGCATTCATTATTCATTCAGTTCTCCTTTGTGGAGTATCATAAATACCTGCCCATGCTGTAAGCATGGGCAGGTGTGTAGAGATGTATTATTTCCTCAGCTTATGTTGACACAGAAAGGCACTGTTACAAATACATAGAAATGAACCACGGTAGACTCACTTGATATGAACTCTTAAGTTAGCATCTAGAAGTGCAGTACTCAGTTTAAACAACCACTTGCATGTGTGGAGGGTTGTATCATCCTCAAATGGTTGTCACATGAATCATTTTATTGGGTTGTACAAATCATCCTGGGTCCTGCTATATCCATTCAAGAGAAGACTAATGCAGTTCATGAGAGAGAAAATGGCTCCCTTATATTAGATCCTGGGGTTCCTGGGGCACTGACCAGAGCTTGTAATGACTGATGGGTAGAATCTGTATCTCCAGGGAAGCGGTATAAACTGAGGCCGAACAACACATTAGTGCATTGTGGGAAACCTGAACTACAGAGCAGAAAAATTTTCTGCCACAAAACTGCAAAGGCAAAGAGCTCAGTTACCTTAAATAGCACATTTGTGTGGGGAAGAGGTAACATTCCAAGTGTCCTTGGAACCGATAGAAGAAGGGCATGTGCCAAAATAACACTCATAGCACTTGAAGGCACTGATCATCCTAAGCAGCGGAATCTCCTTTGGACTTTCCTGTGTCTTCTGGTCGTCCTGACCCTGATTTCCTTCTTTATCAAAGGAGACTTGAGGACTGACCCACAGGACTGGCATGAAAACACCAGTGGGAGAAGTTACTGCAAATACCACGTGTGATGCCTGCTAGGCACAGATTGAGTGTCTGGCCAGTGTGAATTCCCTTTTACTGCTCTTCTCGGTTCCCAGCAGGGTAGCAGCTGTCTGCATGGTGTTGACAGCTTATGAGAAAGCCCAGTGTCTCAAAAGACTCAGCTTATGTGAAATACAGGTCACCTCCACCTGCAGGAATTACTTTATCCAATCAAATAGAAATCAGAGGCAGGGAAGGGCTGTGCACAGCCTATTGGTTGTTTGAACAATAAAATACTAGATAGTAGGATATGGTAATTAAACACTAGTTAGCTCATCCAGTTGCTAAATAAGTACTCCAGCTGTACCAAAGCATCAGGATTATCTGTACATGACTCAATAATTTTTATGTGGTGAAAAATTACCAGGTATTTAGATATGACTGTTACATATTCAAAGTCTCAGATGATAAGTGCTAACTTACTTAAACATAATAGAATAATTATCCAAATTTCCACCCATTTACCTACTCATCCATTTATCTACCCACCATTTCAACCATCATTATAAAATATTATTTCTTAAGTACCTACTGTGCTTGCTTTAGCCCATGAACTATCAGTAACTCAGATACACAGAAGACTGTGGTCTCTGGATATAGCGAAGCCAGTGGTCTTTAAGAGTAGGAAAAATGTGGGAAAATGTCTCAGAGATGTTCTCAGAGTCTTCAAAAAGGAAGATGATGGGGGGATAGGTGTTACAAGGTTAAGAAAGGTATCAATATCTTTATGCGTGGAATTGAAACCATATGCATGCATGAATTTATTGAAATGGACTAAATTACTTAAAAAAATCTGTGATGACGCTAAGGCAGGGAGGAGAAAGAACAGTAATAGAGACAGAAAAAGTAGGAAATGAAGCTACTGTAATGAATGGCAAGCAAGACTGGATGGACCATGGAGTTGGGGAAACGAGAACCTTGAAGCAAATTGATCTCTAATAGCTCGTTTATGCTTAGTCTGCGTCTCCTTGACAAGATGCTGTTGGTTTTCATCCATCAGGTAGGAACATATTTGTGTCTCGTGATAATTCTCAGCCCTGATGGGATGTAGTGAAACGCTGTATTCCATTCTACTTGCAGGGTAATAATTTGGCAGAATTTATGGAAAACAATCTTGCCTAATGCACCAAGACTCGTGAAATTTGCTTTTACATGTTGGCCAAGAGATTATACTCATAAATTAGGTAGGAAAAATGAGCAGTGTGGGTAAAATGAATACACAGATGTTCATCGCAGTGTTGTGTGTGAAGAGCTTCAATGTAGAAACAATCTGTGTCTGGAAGATGGCTCAGTGGATAGCAGGCGTAAGGGTCTGAGATCAGAGTCTTACAATGCATGTAAAAGTCAAGCAGGTGTATTGGTAGCCTGCTATCCCAGCATTTTGAAATAGGTAGAGACAGGAAATCCTCCAGAAAGATGGCTACCTAGACTATATTGAAATTGTGGTGTACTTGCTAATCAAGAATGTCTGCCTTAATCAATAAAGTGGAAAGTGACCAAGAAAGGCAGCTGGGATCTCCTTGGGCCTTTACATGCACAGGCTCACTTGTACATGTGTACCCATATACACACTTCCACTGGACATAAGCAGCAAAAATGAAAGCAACTCTTATACCCAACAGTGAATATAGTGCTGTAGAAATTGTGTATTTTCATACAATAGGATGCCATGTGAAAATTTAAAATAATCATTTTAGAAGAAGCAAGAGCAAATTACATTGGTTTGAGCATAATATATATGTAGTGTATATATATATATATATATATATATATATATATATATATAAAGAGAGAGAGAGAGAGAGAGAGAGAGAGAGAAGAGAGAAGCATATGATCAATGTAAAGTTTTTGTGTAAATTCACATAGTATCATTCATAGCAACTGCACCCTATCGAATTTGTGAAAATTCCCACCCCTATTTCTTGCATCATATCTGTTTCATTTTATCAGTTAATGGGTCTTGTCTTCATTTTGCTTACAAGGCGAGCACAAGAATTGACAATACAGTCCTTAACATATGAATCTATGTGTGCAAACGTTGGTTTCCTTACTACTGTTACAAATCACCTACTGGAGGACCCTAGCTAGAATGAAGGCACAGATAAAGGAATCGATAAGCCACGAATGAAGCGCTTCAAGGTGTTTAGATTTGATGTAGTGTAACACTGAGAGTTGTCATCAAACAAGGCAAATTCCTGAGATTCAGGATACATTATGTAAAGAAATGGAGGCAAGCAATTAGCACATAATGTTGGAAGAAGTGTTGATCATCTTGGCCATATAATCTCAGATGGCATGTGAATGTACCATCTGGGCTTTTCTGAAGGTCTAAGACTAAGCTTCTTGGGTGGCCATGGAATACGGAAGAAGCAGATATAGTCTCTTGTCTGCTGCAGCCCCGAGTGACCTTGGGTAGTGGTTAAATTGGTGTAGAGAGTAGGCTCACAGAGTGGAGCTCACATCTTCACAACTCAGGAGACAAAGCTTGAGATCAAGCCTAGAGAGGATGATTTCATCCTAAGTCCTCTCTCTACTGACTGACATTTGACACTATGCTCTGACTATCCTCTCCATGTGAGAGCAGCCCTCACTGACATGGTATTTGCCTGGCAATCTTCGGCATTCCCCAGCTTATAAGAAACACCCCAATCACTGCCTTCCTGTGGTTTACCTGTGTGCATGCTTGCCTCAGATATCCTCTTTTCATAGTTATCCTAGTCAGATCGGATTAAGTCTTATTTAACCTTAATTAGCTCTTTAAAGAACCTCCTCTAAGTTTAGTCAAACACTGATTTACTAAAGGTGAGGACTTCCATGTCAACCAATAAGGGACACTATCAAGTCATTAAACATGCATCTTCTGACTCCCAATTTCCATATTTTCATGAAGGATTACTGCTACTCATTTATAGCAGAGTGTATGTGTCTATGTACTGGCTCATACATTTCTTCATTCACTGATTCATTTACTCTCTCCAGAGAACTCTTCGATGTACACTGTTATTGATTAGGTGCTTTAACTTTGCACAACAATATAAAGGATGTTAGTTAATTTTTTTAAAATATCAAATGTGATAGTGAGCTCTGCCTCTTTTGTAGGTTTGTGAGAACATAGACTATGGACCAGAGAAAAAGCCAGTTGTGGCCAGAGGCAATATCAGAGATCTACAGGACCAGGATCCAAATACTGGTTTGCCCTAAATCTCATCTGCTGGTCTTGTTCTAAATAAGGCTACTCAACAAGGCTGCTGTTGGCCTGTAGGTTCTAGAGAGGGAAGTAACAGGGTTGGACACAGATAGTGGACACAGAGATCCTGGGTGAAGTGTTTTAAATACACCCCATGCACAAACGACATGAGGACTGAAGCCTACTGCAATTATATCATTTATTTATTTATTTATTTATTTATTTATTTATTTATTTATATTTTGAGATAGGATCTCCCTAGTCCAGGGTGGTCTTGAACTTGTCCTGTAAACAAGCTGTCAATTGGTTTCCTTCTTCCTTCCTTCTTCCTCTCTGCCCTATTAGCAAGGAAAGAATTTGGAAAACAATCTAAAAAAAAAAAACAAAGGGATTTGAAATAAAAAATTCTTTCTTGTCCGGCATTGTTCTAGGTGAAGTGGAGACAGCAATAAGAAACTACTTTTACCCCACTGAGTTCCTGTGGCAATGAGGGGGACAGATGTCTAGCAGTAAACAGGAATTACGGAGTCCTGTGGCTTCGGTATCAAACAGTTACTATGACAGACAGAGTTAAGGAGAGCCGGGGCAGGGCATGCTGTCTTTCTAAGGTGGTCTGGAAAAGCCTACTCAATAAGTCATCAAGGGGTAGGGTCACGGAGCTAATCAAATGGCATAATAAAGGTGGAGTGATTAGTGTAGCATTTGGCACAGAGCAAGTGCTCAGAAAATTGCTGCTGTTGATGTTGTTATTGTTAATTATGTTCTAAATTCCTTGCCTGAATATGGGGACATTATGCCTAATTCATAAGGTTGCTGAATAGATTAAATTTGGAAAAGCATATAAATAAACTTGCATGACAAATTCAATGACTATTGAGTGCCAAGTAGGTACAGTGTTCTGGATGGAAGAGGAGGACCCCAGAGGAAATGGCTTCTAAGCAGAGGCAGCATGGAAATGCTGCAAACAACCAGACTGGTTAAAAAAAGAGTTTGTTAACAGGCAGTGAGAAATGCAGGTGCAAAGGCCCAGGGGCAGGAGTGTGCTTGACCAATTAATGAGAAGCAGGAGTCAAATCTAGAGATGGTGACAGAGGTGACAGTAAGGACTCTGATTATTGGCAGAAAGCAAAGGCATTGGAAGCTTTTGAGTAAGGGGAGAAACGACCTGACGTATATGTTAAAGCATAATTTTGACTTCCATATATACATAGCAAGTATGTCAAGTCTTTTGGATGAAAAACAACAATGATTACCTTTGTTTAGCAAGGGGCCATTATCAGTAGCATATATAAAGTGTATGAGCATAAATCTAAAACAAATATATTGATTCAGTGTCTACTAAGTATAGACATGTGAGATATATCACTAGAGATAAGGGCAGAGATAGTGTTATCCTTAGAGAACATCCAGTGGTACTATTGGCAAAAAAGAGATGCCCAGGAAATTGTTCCCATTTGATATGGGACGATGTGTCATGATATATTATTCATGTTTCTTTCTGCACTGTTCCAAAAGTAACAGTTCTGAAATGGGTTGGTTGGCTACTAGATGACTCAGTGGGCAAGAATCCTTGCTGCTAAGTCTGACACCCAGAGTTCTATTACTGGGACCCTCATGGTGGAAGGCTAGAATCAACTCCCCCAAGCTGCCCTATGATCTCCACATATGCAGCTTCCTAGGCTCACACACACACACACACACACACACACACACACACACACACCCCAAAATTCAAAAAAAAAATGTAATAAAATGTTTCTTTGAAATTGTACGACAGGACTCACAAGACCAAGGACACAACACTTGAGTGTGAGCCCCGAACTCACAGGATGGAAGGAAAGAGTAAGATGGACTACTGATAATTGTTCTGACTTCTACGTGCATGTGGCAGTGCATGCTTGCTTGTACACAACATTATTATTTTTTTTTTTTAATTTTTACTGTTCTTTCCTAAAGAAGAAAATTAAGATTTAAAGATGAGGATATAATATAGAAAGGTCCAGTTCTCTCTCTCTCTCTCCCTCTCCCTCCCCCTCCCCTCTCTCTCTCTCATGTGTGTGTGTGTGTGTGTGTGTGTGTGTGTGTGTGTGTGTGTGACCACCTGCAGATATATGTTTGGGGAACTGCTGTACTGCTCTTCACAGGACCCACCTCAGCTATTCTTCCCTTTATGAAGCCAGAAGTCCTCCCTTCCCCCACTCCTCTCAGACTGAACCATCAGCAGCCCATCTACCTCCCTGGTCTCCGGATACATTCCTCATACAATGCTCATTCTTCTCACTCATTTGGGCATCCCCAGGGAGGAGCAGAGAGTGACTCATGGCTGGTGGAATAAACATTTGGGAAGAAAAAAGGAAGAGAAGAAGAGGCGGGGTGAGGGGAAGGAATCTAAGTCTTACTCTTTTTCTTTTTTCTTTTTTCTTTTTTATCAGACATTGCTGGAGCTCATTTCAACCACCAAGTGCTGCATTAATTGATCAATAGTTCTGAGATATTGAGCTGTGTTCCTATTGACAGAAATAACTGGCAAGCAGGAGTGGAAAATGTGCTGACAGCCAGCAAATCACACCCCCAGTCCTGGAGTGCCTGTCTATGCCAAGGGGGACAATCATTAATTTCCTGTTTTCTCACAGTCATGTTTCTTGGGTTGACTGACAAGTTCATCTGGCCCTTTATAAATACAATTTCTTCTTATTCCCTGTTTCTAACTGCACCTGCCACCCAGATGATCAGCCCCCAGGGACTCACAGAAACATCTCGAATTGCTAGAGATAGCACAACATGGTAGTTAAAGGAACTCTTCCGGTTGTTGTTTGATATAATCAAGAGAAACCACTTTCCCCAGCCTTGTGTGCATTTGCAAACCATGCCCAGAACCCAACAGGATGTTGCTGATTGTTCTCCCCAAATTTAAATAAGTGACACCCAGAACACATAAATGGCTCATTAGCATGCAAAAAAGTGAAATTAAGTTCCTAATAAAGTATCGTGATTGTGATCGCATTGCTTAAGCCCTCTGGGCTTGAGTTTTCTTTCCTGAAAACCTGGAAGATAGTCCTGTGGTTGCTGGCAAGAGAAGTAATGACAGGAACTAACAAGAAAAAGAGAAGCTTCCATTGTACTGTTTGATCTCATGAGTCATAAGAACATGAACTATTGCATACGACTCTAAGGATGGGTGTCACCTGCTTTGATTACAGAGGTGGAATATGACAAATTGTGCTAGCTGCTCCAATAAGGAAAGTGCATCATTCATTTCATTTGTGGTTTTTGCCTGTATCCCAGGCCTGCAGGTCTACTGTTGGCAGTTACCTGGAGGTTTGCACAGGAAAAGAAAATCTAGCCTTCAGCTTGATTTCCCTGCAGTTCATCTAGAAATAAGTCTACATAACTCTTGGAGACAGCAAGGTCAAGTTGTTCGAAGCCAAAGGTCTGGCACCAATATACATAAGATGCTCATTGTTGAGTTTGTTTTGCTAACAGTAGCCAGAGATGCCTTGACATTGGCATCAATGCACCATTTCTCTTAAAGACTGATTATACTTTGTAGGTGCTGAATGATGTTAAGTATGATGAACTCCGGCAAAAAAAATTTCATTCTCTGTGAATTTTACATCATGTACCCAGATCCATTCATCTTTCCATCCCTTTGTACCCACCCTCCATTCCTGCAACGCCCCGCAAAGAAAATCTAAACATAAAAAAAAAATAGAGATGAAAAACAAACACTGACTCTCGTCCATTTATTTTGATGATATTTCATCACTGCATCTTGCTTGTAGCTGAATGCTTTGGCCACAGCAGTGTGAGGTAACATCGATGTTCTCCTCACATTAGATGTAGAAACAACAACAGAACAAGCCAAGGGATTGTGCAACGTCCCAAAACATTTAAGTGGAGGTTTAAGAGTTCAGATGCAGGAAGGTCCTAAGGATGCTTGATCCCAGTGGGTCATATGACATCATCCAAAGAAAAGTTGGGCCCCGATGCCTAACATAAGGAGATAGATTTTAGCTGGATAATGAATGGACACAGTTTAGTCCACTGTAAACAGAATCTGACTTGCAAACAGTATCACTTACAATTGTTGCCTGTATGATAGTGTGAAAAATGCTGTGCATCCAACAAAAATTCCATTTGCAATTGTGAGTTTCAGTGTTTCTTAGCTAGTGGTATACACTGCAATAATCTCCTTAGGAGCTAGGCAGGAAGTGAACCAAACCTCTTACTCAGCCTGAAGACCATGAGAGAAGGGAAAAAGAGAGTTCTACAGGATAGAGTGGGGATATTCTGTAAGGCTGAGTGTATTAAATACATTTACCACTTAATGAGGATTTTAACTAAGAACGGGTTACTAGGATTTAACTGCACTACAAGTCAGAATACAATGGAATATTTATACACAGGAATGAATTGCAAATTATGTACACATGTGGACACATGCATATATACATACAGACATGCCCATGTCATACATTCATACTTATTTGTATGATATATGTGTGTGTATATATATATACATATATATATATATATATATATATATATATATATATATATATATATATATATACATATATTGAGTGTGTATGTAGGTATATATGTGTGTATGTATGTATGTAGAAACTGGAGCCAGATAATTTACCAAAAGGTTTAAGAATGAGTGCAAAGCTACAAAGGGGAGAAAGCAGGTGTGACTGGGCAAGTCTCCTTTACACCACAACACATAGTATGCAGCTCAATGACTTTTAATCTGTTTTTAATAAAAGTAATGCATTGCTGTTGAGAGGTATTTAGACTACACCAAAACATAAAGTAAAAGACCAGTCCATTGATCTCCCTGCCCAGAGAGACCTTCAATCACCTTTTACTTTCTTTGATCCAAGCCTGAATGTTCTTTCCTCTGGTAGCTTCATGACTGCAGAATTAGTTTTGGACCTTCCGTGAATGACAACCAGATATCTAAGGTGTCAGATTAACCAGACCAAAAGGCAGTACACCCAACTCAACCTGGACTTCTGGTAACAAATAAACAGTCATTCTTCTGGTACAAACATTTTTCAGTACAGCAAATTACTGCTTCTCTGAAAATTCTATTTAACTGGGTCCTGAGTAACTTTTGTTTTTTTTTTTGCAACTAATCTTTCCGCATCTTCTATGTATCCCCAACTTCTGTACAAGTTTTACGTACAAGTCATCATCTAATAACTAAAACAACATATTTTATTATATTTATCACATATATTCTGTATTTCCTATCAAAGTATAAACTGCTCAAGGGTATGTATGTATATATAAATATTACCCATTGAAGTATTTGCAAAGTTTCTTTAGAATACATGCCCCATATACTGGTCACCGACATAAACACACACAGAGAAAGCAAATGTATTTTTATGTATTTTTCTTCTTCAAAAAAAGATTCTAAGTATATTTTGAAACTGCCTCCACTTTAAACACAGGAATTTGTGACACTTTATATTCTTCTTCAGAATTATTTGATTACATAATTCAATCATCTATTGAAAATCTCTGGTAGCGTTACCATTTTCTGAAGTCCAGTTGAGCTTCGATGGAGAGTTGGAAAGGGTTGTTTGTGCACAGGACCCCACACACTCTGAAGCAAGAGGGATCGAAGGGTAATTCTGGTTCTATCTTTGGTGACCCTCAAGAAGTCAGTGTCTCCTCTGCTCCTAGTCCCTGAACTTGGAACCTTTGGGGTTAACAGCACTGTTATGCCTACCAGGTACCTGGTATCTTTGGAACAGTTATTGACCTCTTATTAATACACACTACATTACCTATCCCTTATCATGTTTTTTATTTTTCTTCTAGCCTTCTTAGTAATTACTTCTGTCTACCCAATGGGTCAAACCCATCCTTTGCCAAGCCTGCACAGCTTCCTTCTTATGTCTGTAACCTCTATCCATTTTCAACACCCACTCCCAGGTGTGTTCCTGCTTTGGTGTCACCTGGCGAGTTTTCATTACAATGCAATTGGAAACCCTGTTCTCCCAGCATCTTCTCTGAGTATTCACAGCACGCAGGATGCCTGACCTTCACTGGCCTTCCAGTACACTCTCCAGTACACACCACTAGGGAAGCTACCCTGGTTTCCCTGACCTGCTGCTGGGGCTGCTCAGAGCCTTCTTCCTCCTCACACTCAAATACATCTGAGAAGTTAAGAAGTCAAAAAAAGCCTAGACAATTGCCTGCCAGTTTCTGGACAGAAAACATGATTCTCCTTTCCCTGAACCCAGCATGCAGTCCGGCTTTATTCTTGTTCTTCAAAGGAATCCTTTGCAAAAGGTGTGTGGGGGTTGTGAGTGGAAGAGAGGGGAAGTGCTAATTGGCACTTGATAGTGACAAAAAGTTGTAAGTACCTCTTCTTTAAAAGATGCTGACACCACATCCCAATTATAAAAGCAAACAAAACAAAAGATAGGGCCAAATGGTCGCAATCATATCACAATAGGAGCTCGGGCTCCCTGCTGAGAGCTTTCCCTGCGTTCTCTTTGATTCTGCCAATAGACCCCAGAATAAATACAATATTGTCATTCACAGTTTATAGGTGAGTAAGCAGACATCTCAGAAAGGGTAGAGAGCTTGCCTGAGGTCTCAGTCAATCAGAGAGGAGTTAACATTAGAATCCAAAGTCTTTCTGGCACTCAAACCCCTGCAGCAAGTACTTGAATCTGCAGCAATGTCTAGACTTAGAGAAGCCATTTCAGCAGTGTTCTAGGTCACGCTATGTCTGTTTTCCCAGACATATGGTCTTGCTGCACATGGATGGAAATGCTCCTGTGAGAGGAACTGTTTAGGAAGCCTCCCTTGATGCCAACATACTCTGAAAACAAATTTAATATATTCGTTAGCTCTGGGGAGCAAGCTTTGCCTAGAACACTTAGAGTCACTCAGTCTGCGTTCCTAAGAGAATGGGAGTCACGATCACAATCTAGTTCTAAAAGGACTTTGGGTATAATGTGGGTATGTTGTTCCTATGGACTCAGATTTTCCTATATTAGACAGGACAGCAAATGAAGATGGTATTGATTTTCTGCTTAGATCAATAAATAAGATAAATTGACTAGAAGCACTAAATACTGATTGGAGTGAACGCAACATCAACATTTACTAAGGGTAGAGGGAAGAGAAACACATAGATCAGAAAAAATGGCGATGCCAACACAGCATCTTGGTTTTAGTTAAAATCTGTGTTTACGAATTAATATTTTACTCGGATCATTACAAAATAAAATCCAAGAGCGAAATTAAGTTTTTAAGTACAATAAAACTTCATTTAGTCAGACTGATTGCTGAAAGGATTGGTTGAATTACCAAAGAATGCCATTAAACTAAAATGCACAGGCCGGGCTTGGGGCTGTGGTTCATTCACACCTTTTATCCCACCTCTCTGGAGGCAGGCAAGGGCATCATTATACATTTAAAAATAGTCTTTTCTATATGGCTAGTTCTAGGCCAGTTAGCTGTGAAAACAGGTCTCAAAACATTAAGAAAATAGAATAAAATTCACACACATGATCTGGTACAATAAACACGGTTTGGGGGTCAGGAGAGATGGGACACCAAATGTTCTGCTAAGTTCAAAAGGCACACATGCCCTCACATGGCCATTTCATAGCCATCACTGTGTCTGGGAGACAGGCTGATTCTCAGACTGCATCCTGAGAGAAACAGATCTTCACCTGAGGATGAGCAACAGGAGTTGGCTGAGAGATGACACTGGGACAAACCCAGAGATTAAGAATAAAGCCGGGGAGGACTGCTGAAAAGTAGTATCTTCTGGCCATGACAGGCCATTGACGCTCATGAACTTAGAGCAGCAGTGGCTGTCTACATAGTCATAAGATGAAGTCATAAACACCCCACTATAGGCAGTGGAGGGGCCCCCATCTATATTTGAGGAACTTACGGCAGGTGACAACTGAGAGAAAATAACAATAAGCAAGGAAACTATAAAGGATGGACAGAAAACTGTCAAGTGCTTCCTATGTAGAAGGTTGCAGGTGGGCAGCAGGAATTGTGTCCCCGAGAGATTCTAGTACAGGTCCCTGAATTTTTGCAGGGCAAGTATCCTATGTAATGCTGTTGCCCCTCCATAACCAGAGATAAGAACTCTAATTGTGTGCTGTGTAAGCACTTAAATGTCCACACGAAATGAGTTAAGTATGAGGTGCTTACTGAGTCAATTGTTTGTCGAAGCAAAATGACACAACAACCCAAATTCCCTTCAGTTACTTTCTGCCTGGATAAAAGTGGAGTTTTCCTATGCTGGAATGTTCTCATGCAGTTAAAAGGAATGAATTGAAGTTATATGTATCAACATGGACACAGCTCAAGACATCTTGCTGAGCAGAAGAAAAAAAGCACAATGAAGAATGTTATATATATAGCATGACACCATTTGAGAATACCCACTGTACAGTTTTCCTATGAGAAGGTTACAGATATAGAAAAGTGTATTTAAGGTATTGAAATGACAACACAAAAGTCATTTAAAGCTATTTTGGAATGACCTAGAAAATTAAAAACCACATTCATCCAAGCAGCTAGTTTTGGGTAGATGAGAGCAGAAACAAGTCCAGAGTTAGCAATAATGTAGGTGGAGTGAGTGATTTTAGCTTTCGTGACATTGTTCTGATGTATAAAAGCAGGAATGACCCATCCACCTTCAGAAAAACTAAAAGGAAAGGCATAAATGTCTAGTATACAGGTTGATATTACAGGATCATAGGTAAAGACTTTGGAAATAGAATCAGAAAGATCCAGTGATGTTACCAAGGGCCTTCTCTGCAAGAACCTATCCGGCTTCTGTGTTACAAAATGGACATACCATTTTGCAAAGAGGGATTTCATAAGAATGAGTTCAATCTTTTTTTTTTTTTTCTTGCAGAGCATAGATTTGCATACTCTAACTGTCCTCTGCTCTCCTCCAAATCAGACATGCATATTCTAGCTCTGTTGCTTTTATTTGATTAACGTAATTTTTCACTTAATAAGCGGGAAGTTGAGATTGCTGCTTAATCCACAGAGAATCGGGAGTCTGATTGTAGAGACTTAATAGTGCAAAGGTTTTGATGTTTTCGTAATTGTCAGAACATGTCGGCCCTGTGTAGTGTTGCATCTGAATGTGACCATGGCATTTTGCTTAGTTTTGTGAGGAAGTTACTAAGGAAATGTCCCATGATGGCAGGACTGAGGTTTGGTATCAAAGCCAAACTGAGGCAGGCAAGTATAGGAAATAGCATGGTAACCTGTTTCTTCACTTGGTTTGGATTGCACCCTCCTCTTTTAGAAATGCATGTGGTAGTCTCAGACACTTACCTGCTTGGAATACATAATAATGTACATACAAACCTATGACTACCAGCTGCATGGAGCTGCAAATATACCCCCAACTAAACAAGGGAAAGGGAATCTTTTTTTTTTTTTTTTTTTTTTTTTTGCCTTCCCTTAACTTGGACAGATTTTACTCAGGCATATTTTAGTTATGTACAGGTAGGAAATAAGAAAGGCCCATCTGGCCTACACCAGTTCTGGGTACATGCACAATAAGATAAACTGTGTCCTCAAAGTGAACTTTCAGGAAGATTCTCCATTTGTCATCTTATGCCTATGCATAACCAGGCAGGCATATGATTAAACTAGAAGAAATAGGAAAAGGAACATGCACATTAGAGAGATGTTGTGTAACTCACTCTGTCAATCAAAGGAGATAATAATTCTTGATATGCTCCTTAGGAGCCAAACTCCTCCCTCTCTTTATTGTCGTAAATAAATTTCCCTGACAACAGTAAGAACCCTGTGTACTTTCTCACTCATGTGGTCCACTGTTCCTCTTGACAGCATATTTTCTTGCCTGAGTTATCATTTTGCTTTGAATGAAGTATTTGTGCTGCTTTGCATTTTATGTGCATCATTATTTCATTCTTTTGAGAATTTCACAATACATGTGATATATTCTGATCATACCTACCCTCATCCTCCATCCTCCCAGATATGTTTCCCCACCCCTCACTCTTTCCCAACGTCATGCCCTCTTGGTTTTTCTTGTTTGTTTATTTGTTTTGTTTTGTTTTTAAACCACCTAGTTCAGTTTGCTTGGTCTGTATATTCAAGATCTGGGGCCAAACACTGCAACATACTGAATTTACAAGGGGACTTGCTCTTTAAAGCCTGTTCTCTTTCAGAAGCCATCAACGGACAGTAACTCTTCAAGTAAGGAGATGGGTGTGAATTTCTCTCTGATCCATTCTTGGATGTTAACTGGTTTGACCACAATAAGCTTGTATCTTATTTTATGTCTGAACAAGCAACCAAGAATCTGGAAACAACAGCCCAGGCCCCAATCACTAAAAATTAAAGAGACTGGCATATGGTTAATGTCAGAACAGCTTGGTAATGACAGTCAGAACATGTTTGTCACCTAACATGATCAGTTAAAGTAAACAATCATCTTTTCAAAAGTTCACTTGTCCATTTCCCTACCATACATGTCATAGTTTTCAGGGGAATGGTGGAGATAAATCTGACTGTATCCTCACAAAATGATAATGATCATGATGATGATAATAACAATAGCTACCCGTTGTAGACACCAATTGGCTACATCTCCCTCTAACCTTCACAACATCCTAAAAACTAAGCATCCCATTTTCCATGAGAAGATGTCAAGCCCAGATTGTGTGGAGGAGCCAGGACTGTAGAAGATATAGCATTTTCCTCTGGATTTGATATCATCTGCCCAGACATTACCAGATCATTCATTCAGAGAATGCATGCTTTGGAAATGATCTAGAGTCAAATATAATTGAGAAATGTTGTCAGCCAAGGTTTTTTGTTTTGGTTTGTTTTGTTTTTAACGTCAGGAATTATCAGAATGCCTCACTTACATGAACACAGAAATCAATCCCAGAACATCTCATAAGGTGGTTGTGCCATAAGTGATGGATGAGGCATTCCATCTAGTTGAACGTAATCAGTGGTTTTAACTAAATTAGTACATAAACCAGGGTTGGGGGGGTCACTCAGTAAGGTGTTTGCCATGCAAACACAAGATCTGAGTTCAGATCTCTAGCACTTACATAAAAATCTGAGTGTGCTGGCAGTGGGCCATGTGAAAATCTGGATTCCCCACTGAGCTGACAGAGACAGCAAGCTGACCCAGCTCTTGATCAAACAAGTACCTGCTCTCACTTGCCTCCAGTTATCTATAAGCACTATTCTTTCACTCTATTTCTTCCTGCCGTTGCCTTCACAGAGTCCTAGTTATAACCTGCACCTTAAAATGCTTTCCATCGTTGATGAAGTTTGTTGTGTGCCTCAGGGTTCTTGTCCCTTTGCCATCCTGGCTGCTATCACAGTAGATTATGGCGTCATTCATTTTACTGCCTCTCATTTTCATAGCAAGATATTTAGTAGAGCAATTTAAGGGAGCAAGGATTTATTACGCTTATGGTTTCAGAGAATATAGTCTACTATGACATAGGAGACCTACTGACATAAAAATCATATGAAGCTCCTAGGTCCTATCACAAGGAATAAGGAAGCAAAAGAATTCATCCTGGGGGCAGAGGTAAGATATAACTTATAACTTTTGTTGCTATAGTCTATATCTGCCAGAAAGGCTTCTTATTCGGGTCCTACAACCTCTAAGAACAATTCCGTCTGCTGGGAGGAGCCAAGTGTCTCCATGAGCCTGTAGCGGGCATTTTATATTTAAACCATGACCTTGAGCACCTAATTCCCATTGGATGATAGTCATCTCATCAAGCAAAATGCATTGAGCCTAACGTTCAAGGTTGCCATGGAGTTTTGAGTTTCCACTAAGTCCAAAGACTCCTCTGATAATCTTAGCCACGGATCACTGTCAAATCAAAACAAAAGACAAATAATGACAACATGTGTCACAAAGTACTCATTTCCATTCCAAAATGGGGAATGAGAGCACAGCAAGGAAAATCTGGAACAAAGCAAATCAGGAATCCTACAAAGTTAACTCCATGTGCTTTTAGGAGCCATAATGCCTACAGTACCTTGGGCTTTCTACCAGAACTTAGGCTTTATGTATGTGCCGCCTTACAACCCAACAGGAAACTCTATGCAGTATTGCCATTCTGAAACACATGCCCATTATCAGGGACCATCAGAAACCTTGATACAAGTCTCCACAACAAGTCTCCACAACTTGATACAAGTCTTCCAGTTTTGTAACTAGTGTGTAGATAACACTAAATTTAGCTGTCCGCTCATGGTACCAGCTTGGTCCCCTGGGCTACAATGGCAGTGCTCATAATTGTAGCTGAACCCAGAAAACACCTCCCTTATAGTAGTTTTCTTATCTTATTTATCAATTCTTTAGCACTCTCTGCTTTCAAATGAATTTGCATTTTCTTACCCCTAGGCCAATGTGGGTGGGATCTAGCTCCTCATAGACAGTTAAGTTCCTATTGTTCCAAGGAAGGTCTCTCTCTCTCTCTCTCTCTCTCTCTCTTTCTCTTTCTCTCTCTCTCCTCTAAACCCTCTTTGTCAGCTTTTAACTTTCTCTGCTCACTGTATTTTTTTTTTAACAAATCTGCACATTTCCCCTACATTTTTCTGCTTTACTATATATTTTCTCCCACTGTCCGCCAGACTAGGAGACATGGTCAGTAACTATATCACAGTGTGAACATTATATTGTCTTGAAATTTTCCTTTGCTATACCAATTAGCCAATCACATTTGAATTCAGCATCACTTAAGATTTCAGAACCCAGTAGAACAGGGTCAGCTAATTCAGCAGAATTTAGCATGAAAAGCTTCATGTCCAGTTCCTGATGAAGTCCTTGTTCCCTTCTGAAGCATCCTGAATATAGCATTTACCATCCACATTTCTGCCTGTGTTTGGTTCATCCCCAAGTTCCCTCAGAATCACGCATAGTCTCTAATTGCAACACTGTGTGGCTTCTCGGGACCTCGTTCAGAAAGTCTTCCTTAGTCATCCCACAAAGTGGGAAGCCTTATGAAGCATGGGGCTGGGCTTTGAACTATAACAACTCTGCTTCCTGGTAATAACTTTTGAGTAGTTCCTTTCTATTTTTTCCATCGGGTTGGAATATGTGACAGAAACTACATAACGGTGAAATAATTTATTCTGGACCAGAGCTCAGGGATCCTTGTAACCTGCTCTTAGTCCCTCCATATTGTGCAAAGTAGTAGTTTCTGAGGTTGTACCTTGCCTTAAGAAACTCCATTTTATAAGTAGCTTTTGGTTCCATTTTGAAGATGGCTGAAAACTGCACCTGAGTGGCTCTGGATGCAGAACATCTGCCTGGTTCTACCTATGAAGCAAACATTGATGAACAACTGGAGCAGAAAAGGCTACTGTCCTATAAAATCATCAGGGTGAATTTACACAATAGGAATATGTAGGCATCTTAAGATCATACTAGAGTAAATACAGGCAAGAATTGGATCAGACATTCCAGACTAAGGAAACTTTGAAACGTCTTCAACTTGGATCTCATAAAGAGATAGGCCCTCAGCACTATGATGACAATGGCACCCACTGACCTGTCTTTTGTCACTTAGTGTCTATTACAGACACACAGAAAACTCTTAACTATCCTTAGGAATTCAGGAAGGCACATTCCTTGAAGTTGCTGTGGCCTAATCAACCCACACTGCCTTGACCACTGATCGTTCTTCTGCCCACTTGTATAGGCTCTGGACCTTGGTACTGCCTGCCAGCTTACCTTAAAGCTGACGTCAATTCTGCATACTTTCTCTGGGCTTTCCCTTCAAAGCAGTTTGACTTTGCAGACCTTTTGGACTCTTCCTTTATCAATACACTATTTACATTTCTATCAGCCTACTTCTAAAATCCTTGAACTCTGGAGCACACTCTTTGATGCTTTGTATCTATTTCTATAACATGTTGCACATGCACACACACATACACCCCACACACAGAAATACATAGATACATGTTCTGTTCATTCTGATTATGGGAGTTAGTATTGGTAATTAAGACTAAAACCAAATAACCCATATTTGCCTAGTCCAGATTACCTTGAAACAATGTAATAATGTGGCAAACCCATGCCTTTGAAGCCTCCTTATTTTGGGAGTTTATTGTGCTCCAGTGCACTCTGACACTGTGCAAAGACATATGTCTGTTCCACTATGTTTCTGGCACAGAATATTCAGGGCTGATACAATTCATCAAGGCAAGGAAAGCATGCCAGGGGGACCAGATCCTGCTCATGGATGTGGGAGGATAAGGTTGCTGCTTCACACCTCAGCAGAAAACTGGGCTAAATCAGTGCTGGGCTATAACCCTCTATTATGCTCCCCCACTTCCTGTAAGACCAGCTAAGCTTCAGGTCTCAAAGCACGCATAACTTGCCACAACAGCTTCCCCAACTGAGGACCAAGTAATCAAATAGACCTGTGGGATCAAACAAATTAAATCAGGACAGTTTCTTTAAAACTTCCAAACACAAACATGATTACAGGAATAATGGACACTGTGTGTTTCAATCTTGGAATGTTTGTGTGTGTGTGTGTGTGTGTGTGTGTGTGTGTGTGTGTGTGTTTATGTGATTGCTTCTCTAGAATTGGTGGAAAAGTCAAGCTCCTTGTTTTGGTTCTTTGTGACCATAAAACTCAGAGAATGCCCCTTTTAAGTCCTTTGAATGCTCTCCAGGGTATCGTGTTTTGTAGAGAAAGAGAAAGATGACCAGTTTCTGAAATCATCTCTGGCCCCTGCCTTGAAGGCTTCATCTCACCACCTCCCTTCTTACAGTCTTGGCTATTTCAGGAAACTGAAAAAGACAGCCTAGGGAGCTAATCCTGGGCTTCACTTCTGGGAGGACTGAAAAGGAGGCGGGGGAGGCAGATTTTCCTGTACAGAAGACCGTGTGTTCCTTTTGAAATATCCTAGCGGAAATAAATGTACAACCTATTGTCAGCAGCTAGGAGCCACCAGCAGGGGTTGGTGTGATACAAAAGGGGCATTTGTAACGGCACAAAACACTTAGCACTTTACCAAGACATGCACAGGATACAAAAAGAGAAAGGCCCCGACGAATCTGCCAGGAAAGCAACGTGCGTTGAATACAGGACGGCGATCTCTACACTGGGCCTGTCGTCTTTACATTCTTAAAGACGCCACTGCTTCTGTGTGGCATTCCAAATGAAGACTTTGAACGCTGGTAGGAAAGGCCAGGTATACCCACTTCTGTGCCTCCCACTTGGGCATCTGGCCTTGTCCTATTAAACAGAGAGCCCTCCTCCAACATTCCAGATGCTTAGAGCAAAGGAACAAATAGAAATCCACCTTACCTACAATGTGGCTATTGAAAGCTATACATACAAGCAACAAAATAATAGATGTGTTGCACCTACCAAAATATACCTTCAAAGGAACCAGAAACTGTGAGGCTCAGATAAGCCCCCTCAGAATCCCTGTGGTTGGGTGGCTGAGGGGTGTCCCACCCTATAGTGACAGCACAGCACTCAAAGCATCCCAAAGAAAAAGAATGGCTAAATGAGTCTTCTGCTATGGTTTTGGTTGCAAGAGCCTAGGAAGACCACAGCTTCAAATAGGGGAGTGGGAAATGCCCTCAACTTTAAGTAGGTGTCTGACTATAGTTATCTGCAATCATTTCTGGCTTTCTTTTCCCTCCCATAGCCAGGGAGAAGAAGCAGAGCACCCCTGATTTCCATAAACCAGTAAAACCTCAGATATCAGCCAGCTTCTAAGGAGGGCTTGTGTGAGAGTGGTGTGTGTGTGTGTGTGTGTGTGTGTGTATGTGTGTGTGTGTGTACCAAAATCTCTGTTGTTCCCTGAGAGGTCCAAGGGGAGTGGAATACATCAATCCCCACTGCAGGGTCTTATTACATAGCCCGTATAATAAGAGTCAGGAAAACTAAATGTGTGCAAAACAGGAGAAACTTGTAAACAAACATTACTTTATGTAAGTCTGCACAAAGAACACGGCAGAAAGTATCTCTGGCTATTCTGGGACAAACAGGCTGGGGGTGGAGCTTAGACACACCAATAGGGTAGACTCTACTTCCCACCTCCAGCCCAATGCCTAGTGGTCTGAGTCCCACACTTTTACTACTAGCACTGTGCAATTTTTACACACTGGAGGGATGTTTGAATAGTTTGCCACTGTGGCTTGGGATGGGTGGCATCTGATTCATATTGTACCTAAACATTTGCATGTGGTGATTGTCATGGAGTTCATGATAAAATAGGTTGAAGTCGGAGCTGAAAAGATGGCTTCCTAGGCAAAGTGCCTACTATGAAAATGTAAGGATCAGAGTTTGGATACCCAGTATCTATCAAAAATCTATGGGTGAAAGCATGATTTTGAAAGCCAAAGATGATGTAGAAAGCATGATGTATAAAGACTCTGGGGATTCTGCACCTCACAAGTCTTCATGCTCACACCCACACTGTAAACAACCATCGGACACACACACCATCACCACCTCATCCAAAGAAACTTTAAAATGCAGTGAATAAAAACTGTCCGCTGTTAATGAGAGATTTGAGAGCTTTAGAACTCTCATTCCTTTAGAAACAGATTTAGATAACCAATCAGTCATTCTTAGATTTATGCACACCAGTTTCATGATACAAAGAAAAAGTGAGAAGAAGAGAAACTAGAAGAATTAATACTAATGGATATTAATGAATATGCTGCCATTACTGTCATTAAATTTCACGGCCATATTGATACTGCAACATTATATCCTCTTCATGTTTTTCTACTATTTTTCTTTTTTGAGCATTTGACTATTAAGTCCTTACTTCATTTCAAATAGCAACTGCTAAACTTTATTGAGCAGCGGTTGTGTCCTTTTTACAAAAGGCATTGCATATATTTTTGACTTTGAGAACAAGACTTTCAGCTAGGACCTGCTTCCCTTTTTATATCTTAAAATACTGGGACAAGAAAAGTTAAGGTACTTGTCTCAGAGCTCACATCTATAGAGTAGCAGATGTACCTTAGAACTTGAACCAGTCGTATATCAAATGGGAAGGTGATGCATCCAGGACTTAGAGAATCAGTCTCCATTTCTTTTGACTTGTGATGACCATCCTGGGTAATTCATTTCCTAACGTCTGAAGGTGATCTGACAGCTGAAAAAGCCATGCTGAAACTTAACCCTCATGAGCTAGTAAAGGATGGTAATATATGGCACCTTAATGAGATGATTAAGATGTTGTCTCTACTGATGCAGTAATTCATCTATGCAGAGGATGGATGGGATATTTTGAAAAGGAATCTTCCTTGGAGCCAGTTTGGCTAGGGCTCTCTAACATCCTTTAGATTCTGCCAGGAAGAAGTCTAATTAAGTTCAGGGTGAAACTTGCCAACCTTGAAAGAGAATTGCAAATCAAAATTACCAATATCTGTAATTCTTTTCAGTCTCCATGATTATGTCACAAGCAACATATAATTGTCTGAGACTATGCATGGAATTTGATTGTATCTAAATCTCTGGCACTCCAGGGGGGCTATGGCACACCAGACTTCAAACAAGAATTCATTGGGTCAATCTCAGTTCCAGGCCCAGGAAAATCTTCTCACCTTTGTTTTGCACCATGCCTTGCTTTTGCTGAGAAAAGTAGGTCTGCTTCTATAGGCTTTTCCATTGGTCTTAAGTATGGCCAAATGGGGGCCATATTTCACCCTAGAAGCCAATGCGTTTCAGGAAGGTTATGTGGTTAAGAAAGATGGATGGCAGATAATATCCATTACCAACACCTGTACTGTGCACAGGAATCTTATTTGGCATAAAGGGGTGATGTAAGAGCTAGATCATTGCTGCTTGGATTAAAACACAAAATGTGGCAGAAATGGTGAAACATGGGAGGGAAAGGGAGAGGAAGAAATAAGATAGAGAGACCCATCACCCCCTATACTCTAGGCTTTAACTTCAGGCCTGAGCGGTGAGCCCCTACCCTTTCTGCTCACTGACAGAGAGTGTTGGGATAGGTTGTCCCTCTTACTGGAGTGAGGGGTGGTGGACAGAGGCTGTGGCTCTACCTGGACAGATTCCAGTATGTCCCCACATGCTGTGTATTGGTAATGATGAACCAATATTTTCCGAGAGGCAGAGAATGATTAAAGGACCCAGTAATATAAGATGAAGACAGAGTTAAAGTCTAAAACAATTAGTGCAAGCTGTCAGCTCTGTTACTTCCTTGCTTCAAACCCAGACATGTCACAGCTCCTCCCTTAGTTTCTTATTTTTATTTTGTAGCTCTCTTATTTTTAAAGTGGGTTAAAAATGATACCTCATGAAGCTACTCATGATTATGAAGTCATGTGTTACAGGTACTTAGTCAGAGCCTGCGCTATAAGTTGACTTGAAATAGAGATTTCCCTTTCTTCCTTTCTCACAGCCAAAACATTCAATCATCTTTAGCAGAGACAAGGAAGCTTTGCTATGTAATGCTGGCATTTGCACTAAAATCTCTCACAGAGCAAGAGGAGGAGGCTGTTCGTTGTGGCTCCAGTGCCAATGTGTGATTGATTGACAAGTATGAAGTATAGAAAGCACATAGTCAAAGAGCAGAGGGAAGAGGGCACTGGCCTGGCACATTCCTCAATTGTTATGGGTACTAATAGTCACCATTATTGGTAGTTTTGCTTATTACCCATCCATCTTTCCATCCATCCATCCATCCACCCATCCATCCACCCATCCATCCCTCCATCCATCCACCCACCCACCCACCCACCCACCCACCCACCCATCCATCCATCCATCCATCCATCCATCCATCCATCCATCCATCCATCCATCCATCCATCTATCTATCTATCTATCTATCTATCTATCTATCTATCTATATTTTTGAGGCAGAGTTTCATTCTGTAACATGAGTGGTCCTGGAACTCAACATGTAGTCTATTCCATCCTCAAACTGACAGTGATCGTCCTGTCTTACCTTCTGAATCGCTGGAATTATGGGACAAAACCAACAACATGTAGCCCCGTCAGGCCTCAGAATCACAGTGACACTCCTGCTCATCGGGAATCATATACATCAGTTACCATCACTACTGTTGAGAGAATGGTATTGGATGCAATTAAATACATAACATGCAGTATTAAATCACATGAACATGGACAATATGTATTGTAATACAGAAATTCTCTATTGGGATTGGGCTCCAGGCATTTGTATTCAATGAGAAGTTTACCAACTGAGAGATGTGTATTTTCTAGTAGCAAACACTAAGGGCTAAGATCTTGAAGCACATGTGAGCCTGATGTATTGAGCAGCAGATAGGCCAAAAAACTAAAGAGAAATGAGTCTGGCATCTGCAAGAAATAATAGAGGTAAGAAAGGGTCAGAGCAGAAAGGGACTCAGGGGCAGTAGAAAGGACGAGAGATTCATTTTAAGTGTTCTTCAAAATCCAAGGGCAGGGTGCATCTGGGCAGAGGCTGACAAGATCTGCCTTTTGTCTCAGAATGATGATCCCAGTATGGTGGGACAGTGAAGAGTGAATTAAAGAGAAGCTGGCAAGAGTTGTCACAGGGGCTAGTCAGGGCATTCTCTCTTTCTGCTCAGGGCTGATGGTAGCTTGAACCTGGAAGCTGACCATGTAATTTTAAATTATGGATACATTCTCCATGAGGTTTGGAATTGTATTGGGTGAGAATACTTACTGATCACGAATCACTACATTTTTTTTTTTTTTTTTGCCTGAGTATTAGGATACATTGTGGTGTCATGTCCAGCACGCCGCCAACTGTGAGAGGTCCAGGTTGACAACGACAAGCTCATTTTCAGACCTGGTACTTTGGAAATATCTATAGCTACCTAAATGAAGACACATTAGAGGTAGGAACCAATACTACAGTGTTACAGGGAATTGCTCTAGTAGTGAGAGGCCTGCACATTATAGCATGGTGTCCTTTAACATTTTAAAGTTTAGGAAGTGGGATCCGCAGGGAGACTTAACAAAACCGACTCAGTAGAGAAACAGAATATGGGAAGCAATATCACCCTAGACATGAAAGAAAGAAAATATTTCCAGTATGAAGGAATTACCACTAAGTGAGAGGCTATGAAGAGACCCAGCATACAACCACGCTGAAAATCAATCTGGCACTTCCTCAGAAGGTTAGACATAGTACTACCTGAAGATCCAGCTATTCCACTCCTGGGCATATACCCCAAAGATGCTCCAACAGAGAACAAGGACACATGCTCTACCATGTTCATAGCAGCCTTATTTATAATAGCCAGAAGCTGGAAAGAACCCAGATGTCATTCAACAGATGAATGGATACAGGAAGTGTGGTACATTTGCACAAAGGAGTACTACTGAACTATTGGAAACAATGACTTTATGACATTCCCAGGCAAATGGATGAAACTAAAGAGTATCATCTTGAGTAAGGTAATCGAGTCACAAAAGAACACACATGGTATGCACTCACTGATAAGTGGATACTAGCTCCAGAAAGCTCTGAATATCCAAGAAACAATTTACAGAACTTATGAAGCTCAAAAAGAAGAAAAGCAAAATGTGGATGGCTCAGTCCTTCTTAGAAGGGAGAACAAAACAATCATGAGAGAAAATACAAGATCAAATAGAGGAACAGGGATTGAAGAAAAGATCATTCAGAGGCTTCCTCACCTGGGGATTTACCTCATCTGTAGCCACCAAACCCAAGCACCATAGCTCATGCCAAGGAGTACTACTTACTGGCAGGAACCAGGTAAAGATGCCTCCTGAGGGGCCCTGCCAGAGTCATACAGATATAGCTGAGCACGTTTGCAGCTAACCATCAGACTGAACACAGGGACCACAATGAAGGTGATAAAGAAGGGACTGAAGGAGCTGAAAGGGTTTGTAACCTCATGGAAAAAACAATATTATCAACCAACCAAAAGCTCCACAACTCCCATGGACTAAAACACCAACCATCGAGTACATAATGAGAGACCTATGGCTCCAGTTGCATATATAGCTAAAGATAGCAGTCTCTGGCATTAATGTGAGAAGAGGTCTTTGGTCCCGGGAGGGCACATTTTTCCAATGTAGGGAAATGTCAGGGCACTGAGGTGGAGAGAGTGATTAGGAGGGAGTGCACCTTTGTGAAGATAAGGGGGGGGAAGGGGGATACCATTTCAAATGTAAATGTAGAGTATCTAATAAAGAAAGAGTCCCAAAAAGTCAGCATAATGTCTGATTTATGGCATTATGACAATATATTTTACAGATGAGTAAAAAGGAGAAAGAATTTACTTCTGCTGCTGGTTTCAGGTTTCAGTCATGGTGCTGAAGGTGGACAGGACAGCTTACATGATGTCAGATCAGGAAGAGGAGAACAAGAATGAAAGTGGACAGTGACCTCCAGAGACCCACTTTCAGTGACTTCCTCTAGATATATGCTACCCCTCCCAGATTCCAGAAACACCTATGATAGTGACACCAGATGGGATGCAACATTTGAACCATGAGTCTGAGTCTGGGGAATTCAGATCTTAATTGTTGGTATTTGTGGTGGGTTAGGGAGACTCCTGTTTTGTATTACTTAATACTCCCTGTGACAGTTTAATAATTTAAGTCACATATTCATGGGCACACAACCTGTAAAGGTTGTGTGTTGCAAACTGGGAAACTGAAATTGCTGACCAGTTTTATCCACTGCACATAATATTGTGCCTCACTGGAAGACTCACCTGCCTTACACCATGGAAACTACAGGAGATGAGAAGATAGCTAAAGGCACATGTTAGTATCGGCGATTGGAGTCTGAGACAGAAAAGAGGACAGGAGTAGGCAGGCTGGTGAAATTGAAAGACAGTCTGGACCCCAGCTATGAGAATCATTCCAGAGCCGCTTTGTTAGCTTTGATAGATGCTTCATGGTTAGGTGTTAACATCAAGTAAAAAGAAGGGAGGCAAACACATCCAGACACTCTCTTACCTGTGCAACTATATAAATCTCATATTAGGTCACAATAAAATCTTGCCTGGAAACAAGAATAGTGGGAGGCAATGATGTGACTAAGGTTTGGCATTTTATCTGTTGGATGCTTTCCCTCTTTGTGATTCTAAGATCTAGAGGCCATTATTCTATGTCCAATGTAAATGTTTCTAGGGCCTCTGCTTTTATCATTACATATGCTCTCCAGCTGAGGGACAACTGGATTGATTTATGTAAACTACATGAACATTGTAGGTACTTGAATACCAGCAAAAAATGTCTCATAGTCAGCTTCCCTGTTATGTAGACATGTCTGCAGTCTAATTCCTTTGTACCCTTCTGAATTTGATAAAATGTAGCCAAACAGTCAATTCTCCATCTCCAAGGCTTAGAAAGACTGAGCAGGTGGCAATGGAGAGAATTATAGCACTTGGCACACAGTAGGTACTCATTAACTATGAAGGCTGCCCTCTTTTCCTCCTTAAAGCAAAGGGCTGGGAGCTCACCCAGCTTCTTTCTTTTCTACAGCAATCTCTCATGTTTCATTTATAACCTAGTTTAGGTAGTCATGGTTTAAATAATTCATAGCCTCACTGTTAATATTTGTACTTGTTGAATTTCCTTAATAAAACATTTAGGGATTTTTTTTTTTTTGGTTGTTTTTACCACTATCCCATTCCCAAAGTTTGTTTTTCCCAGAGAATGATTTGTTTTCTAAAATCTAGGACTTGGTTGCCCTTTATTTTCTTTACAACACTGAGTCCTGTTTGTGGATGTGGCTGTGGCAAAGGCTGACAGAAGAAATACAGGCTTGGATTAGAGGGAATGTCTTGAGGTTGAATACCATGACTTTCATACCTAAGAACAAGGCTGGAACTCATGTCATTTCTTGTAGTAAGAACCACATACAGGTGTCATGTCTAAACTCTTGGCTGATCACATAAAGAACCATAGCCACTCCTGTTTTATTGCTGAAACTGCTTCTGAGCCTTGCAATACTCTGAAACATAGAGCCATTACCCCCTTTAATCTTTCCCAGCTTCGACCCTCTTGTATATGTATTTGATGTGGCAATGGGACCCCTCTTTATTTTGTTTCCTTTTCAGTCTTGGTTTGGGGTCATTTCCACAGGAGACCTCAGCCCTTTCTTGATCCTTGTGGAAATACACTGGCTTTGTCATTTCTTGGTAGCCCTAGGTATTAGTGGCAAGGCTGAGGAGGGTCTGGACATGCTATACTACTATCTCCAAGGAAGCTCTGGCTCTCTTGCAAAGACACAGTGTAATCAGAAACACAAGACAAGTTTCACAGGTGCCCACTGTATTGTTCGAAGAATATACATCCTTTTAAAGTACTTATATTTCATTCTCTACTGCCAGAATGGAGACACATGCTGGGTTTCTGCATTTGTAATTGGGAATGAACAGATGGGAGACTCGCAGTTGGAAGTAATACTATCATTAAAATAATGTATACTGCTCGTAACTCTCAAGCGTGTGCAGGAAGGTGAATGGTGACACGTGGCATGAGCTTTTTTATCTGTTCCTCTGTTCCTCATAAGGATTAAGAAGAGATGCCTCAGAGATCTGGAAATCCATGTTCTTTCACAGTCCTTCTAAGGGTGTGTCTCTAGGTCAGGGATACAAAGAAGGAAAAAGAACATATTTCATTTGCTAAAGAATGTGCAGGCTGAAGGTAGGAAAATCTGAGAAATAGATTGTTTTCCTTGATAGCATGTAATCTAGACAGTGTGTGGAGTTCTCACCCAGAAAGGAGAAAGTGCACACTAGGGAGGAGAATTTGGCCACAGAGATCCTAGAATCTGAAGAAATAAATGGAATGTAACTGCATGCTGGAAAGATCTTTAAGCCCTACACAGGTCCAGGTCAGGGAGTTAGGAGATATTCTTTCAATGTGACAGAGTTATTTCCCTTTCTTGGACTTAGCTACTCACTATAAAATGGAAACTGGATTTCTTTCCCTTCAAAGAAACCCTCCATGGCTTGAAAACCAACAGGATTTATTTATTTCATGAACATGAGTACACTACTGCTGTCTTCAGACACACCAGAACCAGGCATTAGATCTCCATTACAGATGGTTGTGAGCCACCATGTGGTTGCTAGGAATTGAACTCGGGACCTCTGGAAGAGCAGTCAGTGCTCTTAACCATTGCACCATCTCTACAACCCCATGGGAAGAACAAAATGATCAACTAACCAAACCTACCACAGCTCCCAGAGACTAAAACACCACCCAATGAGTTTGCATTGAGAGACCCATGGCTCCAGGTGCATATGTAGCAGAGGACAGCATTCTCTGGCATCAAGAGGAGGAGAGGCCTTTGGTACAGTGAAGACATTTCCCAGTGGAGGGAAATGCCAAGGTGCTGAGGTGGGAGAGCATGGTTGGGAGAGGGAGCACCTTCATGGAGGTAACGGTAGGGAGAGGGGGATGGCATTGGGGAAATATCTGAAATGTAAATACAGAGAATATTCAATTAAAAGTAAAAGAAAAAAGAAAGAAAAATGAAAAACTGTCGGAGAATTGTAGTGCACAGAAAGTTAAATGCAAATTCTTTTTCTCCTCTACCCCTTTGCTGGCTTATTGTTAGGTAATGTTAGTCTTCTTCAAACCTGAGGGCTCAGAGAGCTAGGAATTGTGTTGTTTCCTCCAGCACTGCAGGTGTGGCAGGCAAAAAGTCATTTTTGCCTTTGCTGGCAGTGACTGTCTTTTAGCCACATGGTCACAGCAGTAATGGCACATCCTAATGAAGGCACTGGATGAAATAATTCTTCCAACAGAAATTCAAAATAGATCCAGGATCAAAATTCTACATATGACTAGAAGACAGTTGTGCAGAGAGAAATCATGGTCTGGCAACTATAAAACCCAAACACCTATTGGTGGGCTTTAACAGAAATTCTATGTGGCAGAAGACCTCCATGTTCTCTGTGGGCTATTCTGAAAAACACATCCACAGATGGATCCCAGGACTGAGTATGATCCACAGTTCCTTTTCTTAAAGTGTGGGATGAGCTAAGCAAATTCTCTGCTCAGAGTTGTTTCAGCATAGTGAATGTCTAGATTGTTCTGTCCTCCCCCAGGAAGCATCACCCCTTCAGACTTATCAATGCTATAGGCACAAGGGAGATACTAGGGCATTATCTCAGCAGGTCTGTATAAACAAACAAAAATTGCTAGAAGGTCAATGAATTCCCATGACTACAACCTGTCTTATTGTTAAAAAAAAAAAAAAAAAGCCTTTGGCTAGTCAAGTAGTACAGTTACATTTGTCTAAATACTGTGTGTTTTTTTAAAAAAATCATTTACATATTAGAAGGTATGTTATAACAAAGTACAGATACACACTTCTAAACACACACACACACACACACACACACACACACACACACACAATTAGGTTTCTACTTCTTTAGAGCAGAGTTCTTAAACCATTTGTCAGTTCCAAGTGATAGGAAAATTTTTGGTTTTAATGAGGTAGCATTTGTGGGGATGCTGTGTGGCTTTAGGAAGAATGGTCATTACAGAAACCAAATCACAAGGAGCTTAAACCTTCTGCTTTAGCCTCCATTGCTCAGGAATGGGAGAGAAGCCACAGAGGTAACCATTAACCATGTCTTCTTGAGGCCAACTATGTCAGTCAGAGAATGTCAGATATCAGCTCTGAATTAGATTTAACACCCCCCTCCAAGGAATGTTGAAATAATTTAAGAATTGGTTGGGAGAAAAAGCAATTCACCTGTGTGGTGATCAAAGTACTATGAATCAAGAGACTGTCTTTTCCTTAGCAACTAGAACCCTTTTCCATGCTAGGGTGGCTGCCTCCTTCCAGGCGAAAGGGCCCCTTGTCAGTACAAAGTCCTGAGCCAGAAAGAGGGAAGCTTGTTTCTATGTCTGACTCAGTGTCTCTGAAAAGCTGAAAGGGAGGAAGGGAAGTGAGATTACTTTGTGTAAATGAGTTCACACATATTCCATCAATTTACTCAATCATCTCTCTGCCCATACAGACAAGGAACCAAAGCTCAGAAGGGATTAAATGGCTTGGCACAATAAGCGGTAAGAGATACAATGAAAACTTTGCATCCAAGTCTGGGTGACATCTTCAAGCTTGAGCCCTGGAACCCACAGTATATTTTCTCTTCTATTGAGAGGAAATAGACCTGCCTTTCCATGCCCTGCCTATATCCCACTTTCACAGAGGTTAAAGACTTTGCAGTTTGTTTAGAAAACATCACATTCCAGAATTTAGAAGGCAATGTACCGGCAATGTACAGCACTGGTCAGTCTGACCATGTTCTTGCTACTCTTCCTCTTCACACCACCTTTACCATTTCATGTCATGCTTCCTTTAGATTTCAGATCAATGTTCACTTACTCAGAGAACCTGTCTGACCCCCGCTTAGGTTCATGGGTCTCAATTAAGTCTCAGTATTGCTCCACTTTACTTTTTCGCTCAGGGATCCATTTGCAAATATTGATTGATTGGTGCTTGTTGGATTAATGCTGACTCCATCTCTCTGACCATAAGCTTTAATGGGGGCACAGACCATGTCTTCTAGGATAAAACTGAGTT
Source organism: Micromys minutus (assembly GCF_963924665.1). NCBI lineage: Eukaryota > Metazoa > Chordata > Mammalia > Rodentia > Muridae > Micromys > Micromys minutus. The sequence goes on along the minus strand of NC_137963.1, from coordinate 13,540,196 downwards.
GCCACTTCCATGTGGAGTGGATGCTTACTGAATGAGCAGGCGATTGAATACACCAACATGCTGCATTCAGCCTTCCTCTGGATGCATTACCACTTTCTAACTTGTGTTTTAATGTGGCCCAACCTTATTTTCAGTGCTCGTTACAATGGAGAACAGCAGGCTCCATCCCAAGGCTCCTAAGTAAGATTCTGCTTTTGGAGATGGTCTTGGATAATTCCCATGCACATTAATGATTAATATGAATAGTAGAAATAAAAAGCAGTGGAAAAGAAGGGGAATGAGCCCGTGTTGGTTACTCAGTTAACTGATTAATTAGTTTCACAAAATTCTTCTGAGACCTTAGTTTGTACTTGGTACTATTCAACCCTGGAACTGTGGCATCATCAGTGTATATGCACTTGCTCTAACATGGTGCTTTAAATCACTCAGAGCCTTAGGGCTAGAACAGGGGCTGCTCATTGACAGTAAGTGGTGGTGACATTCAGTAGAAAGCACAGGGCAGTGGGTACGGAAATTCACTGTCCAGTGTTTTTGAACTTGAAGCTGGAGGACAGCAACTGGTGGCTGTCTTGATGATCCAGGATACTTAAATGTCTTCAGACATTTTTCATTCAAGACCTCTCCTGTACTATGCTGTCCTCCTGACACATAAAATTACAACATTCTGAGACGAGCTAACACCTGAATCCCATGGGCTTCTCTCAGCCTCCCTTCCCTTCCTCTTTTTTTTTTTTTTTTTTTTTTTTTTTTTTTTTTTAAATCTAGCTGTCAAATGTCAATCTTCCATTTTCTTCTTGTTCTCACACTGTGTGTTTTTTCCCCAGTCAATTGATTCCCTTCTCGGGCCCCCTCGGGCACATCCATTATTGGATGCTCACATTTTCATTAGAAAAGATGACTACAAAGATGGCTTAATAGCCCAGAACACATTTAAGAAGCAGAGTACAAAGTTACATAAACATATGATGACAGTCTTTTAAGAATAATTCTCTGTAGTTAAAAATATTCAAAATCAAGCTTGAAAGTTTATCAAATAATGTTCATATTTATACCAGACCTTTACAAAACATTCATTTAAGTGTTCATTTTTTTTAATGAGTAGGAAATTCTTTTAATGGATCTAGCAATAAGTGTATGCTACAAACTTGAAATTGCTGCTTCTTCTTCACTGTGTTGTATGGAAGGTGTCTGTTACCTCTGATGAACTGTTTTCTTATTTAAAAAATGAGGTTAGAGCAATGTTTTTCATCCAGGTTGTTTGGAAATTGTGTCCATCAAATGTTTGGTATGAGACTAAGCCTGAGAGTAAAATTTGAGCCTATAGTGGTTATTTCTTTTATTGGTCACTCTCTGTATTTACATTTCAGGTTTTATCCCCTTTCTGCCAATCCCTTTCCCCCTTCCTCTCTCCCTCCCATTGTGTCCATGAAGTTGCTCCCTCGCCCAACCTCACTCTTTCACCTCAGCACCTTGGCATTCCCTACACTGGGAAAATGAGCCTTCACTGGACCAAAGGCCTCTCCTCACATTGATGCCAGAGAATGCTGTCTTCTGCTGCATATACGTCTGAAGCCATGGGTCTCTCCATGCAAACTCATTGGGTGGTGTTTTAGTCCCTGGGTGCTGTGGTGGGTTTGGATAGTTAATGATTTTTCTCTTCCCATAGGGTTGCAGACCCATTCAGCTCGTTCAGTCCTTTCTCTAGCTCCTTCACTGGGGTCCTGGTATGGATAAACAGGTGTTATCTTACTTGTTCTGTACAGATTTCATCAAAGAACAAGATGAACTTTGAGTTAGAAGAGACAAGAGGTGAGGATGTCATTTTGGAAACCTTGGCTTTGAGATGAAGCTTGCTCCTAACCATCTGCCTGGCACTAGCAACACCTTCTCATCTCTAGCAGAAGAGGAATTCAATCTGTATGTAGCATTGACACCTGGATGATGAACCCTCAAGTACCATCCCTGGACTGCTAACCCTTTAACAGTCATCAGTAGTACATTAATTGGGAATGAACAGATGGGAGACTCGCAGTTGGAAGTAATACTATCATTAAAATAATGTATACTGCTCGTAACTCTCAAGCGTGTGCAGGAAGGTGAATGGTGACACGTGGCATGAGCTTTTTTATCTGTTCCTCTGTTCCTCATAAGGATTAAGAAGAGATGCCTCAGAGATCTGGAAATCCATGTTCTTTCACAGTCCTTCTAAGGGTGTGTCTCTAGGTCAGGGATACAAAGAAGGAAAAAGAACATATTTCATTTGCTAAAGAATGTGCAGGCTGAAGGTAGGAAAATCTGAGAAATAGATTGTTTTCCTTGATAGCATGTAATCTAGACAGTGTGTGGAGTTCTCACCCAGAAAGGAGAAAGTGCACACTAGGGAGGAGAATTTGGCCACAGAGATCCTAGAATCTGAAGAAATAAATGGAATGTAACTGCATGCTGGAAAGATCTTTAAGCCCTACACAGGTCCAGGTCAGGGAGTTAGGAGATATTCTTTCAATGTGACAGAGTTATTTCCCTTTCTTGGACTTAGCTACTCACTATAAAATGGAAACTGGATTTCTTTCCCTTCAAAGAAACCCTCCATGGCTTGAAAACCAACAGGATTTATTTATTTCATGAACATGAGTACACTACTGCTGTCTTCAGACACACCAGAACCAGGCATTAGATCTCCATTACAGATGGTTGTGAGCCACCATGTGGTTGCTAGGAATTGAACTCGGGACCTCTGGAAGAGCAGTCAGTGCTCTTAACCATTGCACCATCTCTACAACCCCATGGGAAGAACAAAATGATCAACTAACCAAACCTACCACAGCTCCCAGAGACTAAAACACCACCCAATGAGTTTGCATTGAGAGACCCATGGCTCCAGGTGCATATGTAGCAGAGGACAGCATTCTCTGGCATCAAGAGGAGGAGAGGCCTTTGGTACAGTGAAGACATTTCCCAGTGGAGGGAAATGCCAAGGTGCTGAGGTGGGAGAGCATGGTTGGGAGAGGGAGCACCTTCATGGAGGTAACGGTAGGGAGAGGGGGATGGCATTGGGGAAATATCTGAAATGTAAATACAGAGAATATTCAATTAAAAGTAAAAGAAAAAAGAAAGAAAAATGAAAAACTGTCGGAGAATTGTAGTGCACAGAAAGTTAAATGCAAATTCTTTTTCTCCTCTACCCCTTTGCTGGCTTATTGTTAGGTAATGTTAGTCTTCTTCAAACCTGAGGGCTCAGAGAGCTAGGAATTGTGTTGTTTCCTCCAGCACTGCAGGTGTGGCAGGCAAAAAGTCATTTTTGCCTTTGCTGGCAGTGACTGTCTTTTAGCCACATGGTCACAGCAGTAATGGCACATCCTAATGAAGGCACTGGATGAAATAATTCTTCCAACAGAAATTCAAAATAGATCCAGGATCAAAATTCTACATATGACTAGAAGACAGTTGTGCAGAGAGAAATCATGGTCTGGCAACTATAAAACCCAAACACCTATTGGTGGGCTTTAACAGAAATTCTATGTGGCAGAAGACCTCCATGTTCTCTGTGGGCTATTCTGAAAAACACATCCACAGATGGATCCCAGGACTGAGTATGATCCACAGTTCCTTTTCTTAAAGTGTGGGATGAGCTAAGCAAATTCTCTGCTCAGAGTTGTTTCAGCATAGTGAATGTCTAGATTGTTCTGTCCTCCCCCAGGAAGCATCACCCCTTCAGACTTATCAATGCTATAGGCACAAGGGAGATACTAGGGCATTATCTCAGCAGGTCTGTATAAACAAACAAAAATTGCTAGAAGGTCAATGAATTCCCATGACTACAACCTGTCTTATTGTTAAAAAAAAAAAAAAAAAGCCTTTGGCTAGTCAAGTAGTACAGTTACATTTGTCTAAATACTGTGTGTTTTTTTAAAAAAATCATTTACATATTAGAAGGTATGTTATAACAAAGTACAGATACACACTTCTAAACACACACACACACACACACACACACACACACACACACAATTAGGTTTCTACTTCTTTAGAGCAGAGTTCTTAAACCATTTGTCAGTTCCAAGTGATAGGAAAATTTTTGGTTTTAATGAGGTAGCATTTGTGGGGATGCTGTGTGGCTTTAGGAAGAATGGTCATTACAGAAACCAAATCACAAGGAGCTTAAACCTTCTGCTTTAGCCTCCATTGCTCAGGAATGGGAGAGAAGCCACAGAGGTAACCATTAACCATGTCTTCTTGAGGCCAACTATGTCAGTCAGAGAATGTCAGATATCAGCTCTGAATTAGATTTAACACCCCCCTCCAAGGAATGTTGAAATAATTTAAGAATTGGTTGGGAGAAAAAGCAATTCACCTGTGTGGTGATCAAAGTACTATGAATCAAGAGACTGTCTTTTCCTTAGCAACTAGAACCCTTTTCCATGCTAGGGTGGCTGCCTCCTTCCAGGCGAAAGGGCCCCTTGTCAGTACAAAGTCCTGAGCCAGAAAGAGGGAAGCTTGTTTCTATGTCTGACTCAGTGTCTCTGAAAAGCTGAAAGGGAGGAAGGGAAGTGAGATTACTTTGTGTAAATGAGTTCACACATATTCCATCAATTTACTCAATCATCTCTCTGCCCATACAGACAAGGAACCAAAGCTCAGAAGGGATTAAATGGCTTGGCACAATAAGCGGTAAGAGATACAATGAAAACTTTGCATCCAAGTCTGGGTGACATCTTCAAGCTTGAGCCCTGGAACCCACAGTATATTTTCTCTTCTATTGAGAGGAAATAGACCTGCCTTTCCATGCCCTGCCTATATCCCACTTTCACAGAGGTTAAAGACTTTGCAGTTTGTTTAGAAAACATCACATTCCAGAATTTAGAAGGCAATGTACCGGCAATGTACAGCACTGGTCAGTCTGACCATGTTCTTGCTACTCTTCCTCTTCACACCACCTTTACCATTTCATGTCATGCTTCCTTTAGATTTCAGATCAATGTTCACTTACTCAGAGAACCTGTCTGACCCCCGCTTAGGTTCATGGGTCTCAATTAAGTCTCAGTATTGCTCCACTTTACTTTTTCGCTCAGGGATCCATTTGCAAATATTGATTGATTGGTGCTTGTTGGATTAATGCTGACTCCATCTCTCTGACCATAAGCTTTAATGGGGGCACAGACCATGTCTTCTAGGATAAAACTGAGTTGCCACTTCCATGTGGAGTGGATGCTTACTGAATGAGCAGGCGATTGAATACACCAACATGCTGCATTCAGCCTTCCTCTGGATGCATTACCACTTTCTAACTTGTGTTTTAATGTGGCCCAACCTTATTTTCAGTGCTCGTTACAATGGAGAACAGCAGGCTCCATCCCAAGGCTCCTAAGTAAGATTCTGCTTTTGGAGATGGTCTTGGATAATTCCCATGCACATTAATGATTAATATGAATAGTAGAAATAAAAAGCAGTGGAAAAGAAGGGGAATGAGCCCGTGTTGGTTACTCAGTTAACTGATTAATTAGTTTCACAAAATTCTTCTGAGACCTTAGTTTGTACTTGGTACTATTCAACCCTGGAACTGTGGCATCATCAGTGTATATGCACTTGCTCTAACATGGTGCTTTAAATCACTCAGAGCCTTAGGGCTAGAACAGGGGCTGCTCATTGACAGTAAGTGGTGGTGACATTCAGTAGAAAGCACAGGGCAGTGGGTACGGAAATTCACTGTCCAGTGTTTTTGAACTTGAAGCTGGAGGACAGCAACTGGTGGCTGTCTTGATGATCCAGGATACTTAAATGTCTTCAGACATTTTTCATTCAAGACCTCTCCTGTACTATGCTGTCCTCCTGACACATAAAATTACAACATTCTGAGACGAGCTAACACCTGAATCCCATGGGCTTCTCTCAGCCTCCCTTCCCTTCCTCTTTTTTTTTTTTTTTTTTTTTTTTTTTTTTTTTTTAAATCTAGCTGTCAAATGTCAATCTTCCATTTTCTTCTTGTTCTCACACTGTGTGTTTTTTCCCCAGTCAATTGATTCCCTTCTCGGGCCCCCTCGGGCACATCCATTATTGGATGCTCACATTTTCATTAGAAAAGATGACTACAAAGATGGCTTAATAGCCCAGAACACATTTAAGAAGCAGAGTACAAAGTTACATAAACATATGATGACAGTCTTTTAAGAATAATTCTCTGTAGTTAAAAATATTCAAAATCAAGCTTGAAAGTTTATCAAATAATGTTCATATTTATACCAGACCTTTACAAAACATTCATTTAAGTGTTCATTTTTTTTAATGAGTAGGAAATTCTTTTAATGGATCTAGCAATAAGTGTATGCTACAAACTTGAAATTGCTGCTTCTTCTTCACTGTGTTGTATGGAAGGTGTCTGTTACCTCTGATGAACTGTTTTCTTATTTAAAAAATGAGGTTAGAGCAATGTTTTTCATCCAGGTTGTTTGGAAATTGTGTCCATCAAATGTTTGGTATGAGACTAAGCCTGAGAGTAAAATTTGAGCCTATAGTGGTTATTTCTTTTATTGGTCACTCTCTGTATTTACATTTCAGGTTTTATCCCCTTTCTGCCAATCCCTTTCCCCCTTCCTCTCTCCCTCCCATTGTGTCCATGAAGTTGCTCCCTCGCCCAACCTCACTCTTTCACCTCAGCACCTTGGCATTCCCTACACTGGGAAAATGAGCCTTCACTGGACCAAAGGCCTCTCCTCACATTGATGCCAGAGAATGCTGTCTTCTGCTGCATATACGTCTGAAGCCATGGGTCTCTCCATGCAAACTCATTGGGTGGTGTTTTAGTCCCTGGGTGCTGTGGTGGGTTTGGATAGTTAATGATTTTTCTCTTCCCATAGGGTTGCAGACCCATTCAGCTCGTTCAGTCCTTTCTCTAGCTCCTTCACTGGGGTCCTGGTATGGATAAACAGGTGTTATCTTACTTGTTCTGTACAGATTTCCTCAAAGAACAAGATGAACTTTGAGTTAGAAGAGACAAGAGGTGAGGATGTCATTTTGGAAACCTTGGCTTTGAGATGAAGCTTGCTCCTAACCATCTGCCTGGCACTAGCAACACCTTCTCATCTCTAGCAGAAGAGGAATTCAATCTGTATGTAGCATTGACACCTGGAAGATGAACCCTCAAGTACCATCCCTGGACTGCTAACCCTTTAACAGTCATCAGTAGTACATTACAGATGCTGCCGTGTCTTTCAAATGTTAGTTAACTCTATGAGGTTTGAAAGCCCATGAGTAAAGATCCCTTGTTTTCAAGGTCAGAATATCTTGTCCTTACTCTTCAAAGCCAAGAGACCAACTCTACCCTCATGACACAGGAGAGTTCATGCTTTTAGGTTGTACACATCTTTTTTTTTTTTTAATGCCACTTCTACTTGTACAATGGCATATAACTGAGGTGTCAGCTTCTTTGGAAGCTAAGGCAGGAGTACCGTTTCAGCCTAGAAATTTGAAGGTGGTCTGAAAAACACAGTCAATGACTATCCCCAAGTCGGAAAACAAGCATCCATTTAAATTATTTATTTGTCATCTGTTTATTCACCTTTGAATATATTATGCACATGAATTTATGGGTACACATGGAAGTGCAGGTGTGTGTGTGTGTGTGTGTGTGTGTGTGTGTGTGTGTGTGTGTGTGTGTGTGCATGTGGAGGTAAGAGACGAACATCAGAAGCCACCAACATCAACTTTTAGGATAGACTCTCTAATGGAATTTCTAGGTAGGTTAGCCTGGCTGGAAGAAGTGATCTGTTTGTTTCCCCCAGCATGGGGTGTCCTAGTTAGAGCTTGTATTCCTGTAACAAAATAACATGGCCAAACACAAATTTGGGAAGAAAGTGTTTATTTGGCTTACACTTTCACATTGTAGTCTATCTTTGAGGAAAGCTAGAGTAAAAATTTAAACAAGGCTGGACTCTGGAGGCAGGAGCTCATGTAGAGGCCTTAGAAGAGTCCTGCTTTGTGGCTTACTCAGACTCTTTTCTCATAGGACCTAGAACTGTTAAGCCCCCATGAGCTAGGTAGGTCCTCCTACAGTGATCACCTAATTAAGATAAAAAAATACATTACAGGCTTATGAAAAATCTAATCATATGGTAGACCATTTTTTAACCGAGGTTCCTGCTTTCATCTAACTTTAGTTTGAGTCAATTTAACACAAAACTACTTAGCACATTATTTTAAGATGGGAACTCAAGTAGGGCAAGAACATGAAAGGAAGTGCTGGATGCTACTTACTGACTTGCTCCTTCTTCATGATTTGCTCAGGCTGCTTTCTTATAATACTTAATTAAGACCATCATCCAAAGGAGGCTCCACCCATAATAATTGGGCCCTCCCATATTAAGAAATTGGTCTATCACCTTTCCTACAGTCCTATCATATAGAGAGGCATTTTCTCAGTTGGGATTTACGCTTCTCAGATGACCATAACTTATGTTAAATTAATATAAACATAGTCAGAAACACTGGGGTTACAAGTATATGCCACTACCACTCTCCTTTATTGATGGAGGGTTTTTAGAATCAGATATGGTAGACCAGCTGACTGGGTTATACCCACAATAATTTTAACGGCTTAAAAACTGAGGAATTTTCTCTAATATCTGCAAGAGGCAATATTAAGAAGGAATAATTTAAAGAGAGAGTTATGAAAGAAAAAGAACAGAAAGATAAATAGAGAATCAAGGACAGGAAGAAGAAATGTTCAGGATTTTTTTAAAGTGTGTTATGATAGTAATACTTATTACAAACCTCTGTAGTACTCATAATACCTTCTTAATGTCGTATGAAAAGCACTATTAATTTAGCACCAGCCCAAATTTTAGATCGCACATAACCTTATTTTGCATTCTATTAGAAGATTAGTTCCATGAGGATAAAGGGATGATGTCTAAGTCTGTTTAATGTTGCATGTCTATTTTCTTAGAACAAGGCCTGCTCTTTTACATATTTATCTACTATCGTATAGTTTTCTAAGCACACAAGACTTATGTTCTATTTTACAGATCGGTGCAGTTGAGCTCCTAGAGGTTAAGTCATGTGCTCAAGGTCATAGTAGCCATTTAGAATCTAATCTGGGATTCAGATCTATTGGACTTCAAAGTGCACATTATTCCAGACAAGCTTCTCTTAGAAATTTTCCAAGCCTATACATACATCTCCTACTGACTTCCCCTCCATTTTCAAGAAGAGGTTTTCTGCTGCAGAGACTTGTCCTTCTGAAAGCCTTCCTTGAGGATTTCAAAACAAAAAAAATGCACAGGATGATCTTGTATTACTCTGATATCACTTATAATAGCAAAATGATAGTAACAGCACTGTGTAGAGTGACACGTGCCTGTCATCAGCATTTTAAGAGGCTGAGGTGAGAGGATTGTCATAAAGTAGATGCCAGCATGGCCTACATAATGATTTCCAGGCTATATTTGCCTATAGAGTGAGACCTGTTTCAGGAAAAAGCAATTTTAAAAAATAACTTATTTAATTTAGTTACATGCTGATTGCATTCCTCCTCACTTCGCTCCTTCCATTCTCACCATCACATACAACACTCCCCCCTCCAGCCCCATTTTTTTTTCTCCTCAGAGAAGGGAGAGCTTCCCACCTACCTAAGCGCATCCTCTTCCCCTGATTTCAGACAGGGCAGTCCAGTTAGGGGAAGGGATACAAAGTCAGGCAACAGAGTCAGAGACAGTCCGTGGTTCAGTTGTTATGTGACTCACATGAAAATTAAGCTGCACATCTGCTACAAATATCTGGCATAAGGAACTAAGTCTAGCCCATGCATGTTCTTTGGTTAGTGGCTCAGTCTCTGTGACACCCCCCCCCCCCATGGACCTGGTGTTAGTTGACTCTGAATGTCTTCTTGTGATATTTTGGACCTTTTGGCCTCCTCATTCCTTTCCCCGACTTCCACAGGTATCCTGAGCTGTACCTAATGTTTGGCTGCGGGTCTCTGCATCTGTCTCCATCAGCTATTGGATGAAGACAGTTATGCTAGGCTGCTGTCTTCATCCAATAGCTGCAAGAATATTGGACTATCAGTAATAGTGTCAGGGGTTGACTTGTTCCTATGGGGAGAGTCTCAAGTTAGACAAGTCATTAGTTGGCCATTCCCCCAATCAATTACATTTTTATATCTGCATATCTTATAGGCAGAACAAATTTTCAGTTGAAGGTTTTGTGGGTGGGTTGGTGTCCCCCTCCCTCTACTGGAAGTAATCCTAGCTACAAAAGGTGGCCACTTGAGTTTCTGTATCCCCAGCTGCTAAGAGTCTTAGCTAGGGTCACCCCCATAGGCTCCTGGGAGCCTTTTTCTTACCTGTACTTGTCCCACCCTACTAATTTTAGTTCTCTTTCCCATACTTGATCCCCACCCATGTTTTCATCCCCACTCCTGCTCTCACCCAGATCCCTACTTTCCTCTACCTCTGATGACTATTTTATATCACATTCTGAGTGAAAGACATGTATGTTTCCCAGGGCCTTCCCTGCTACCTAGCTTCTTTGGGTCTGTGGATTATAGTATAATTATCATGTACTTTATAACTAATAATAACTTATAACTGAGCATATACCCATGTTTGTTATTCTGGGTCCGGATCTAGATACTTTCTAGCTCCTTTTGTCTCCAAATTTCATGATGTCTTTGTTTCTAATAGCTGAATAGTATTTCACTGTGTAAATGTACCATAATTACTTTATCCATTATTTGGTTGAGGGACATATAGGTTGTTTTCAGTTTCTGACTTTTATGAATAAAACAAGCTGTTGTGAACATAGATGAGTTTTTAAACTTAGCCATTCTGATGGGTATAACAATGTCGAACATTTTCCTAAGAGCTTCTTGGAGTGTAGAAATCCCTCTGTTGAGAGTTCTTTGTTTAATATTCTGTATTCCATATTATAATTAGGTTATTTAATTTGTTGGTGTCTACTTTCTTGCATTCTCAACTTTCGTGGAGAAACAAAACACCCACAATATCTAAAACATTACCCCACTATAAAAGGATTTTTGGAGGTATCACCATTCTTGATTTCAAGCTGTACTACAGAGCAATAGTAGTTAAAAAAAATGTGATATTGGCATCAAATCAGACAAATAGTTAATGAAATAGAATCAAAGTCCCAGAAATAAACCCACACATGTATGGGCACTTTATTATTGACAAAGAAGCCTAAACTATGCAAAAACAGAAAGCATCTTCAACAAATGGTGCTGGTCTAAATGGATGTCTGCATGTAGGAGAATGGAAAGAGTCCATATGTGTTACCCTCCATAAAACTCAGTCCAAGTGGATCAAAGGCGTAAATATAGAACCTGATAAACTAAATCTACTAGAAGAGAAAGTGGGGGACTTGAAGACAGTGGTACAGGAGACAAATTCCTGAACAAAACACCAAAAGCTCAGCCTATTGGTCAAGATCAACAATTAATAAATGGGATCTCATGAAACTGGAAAAATTCTGTGAGGCAAAGACACCATCAATAGGACAAAATGGCAGCTTACAGACCAGGACACAATCTTTACCAAACCTACATCTGGCCAAAAAATAATGACTCTTAAACAAATTAATTATTATTTAGAGGCCTATTCTTGGCTGTTAAACTATTTGTGATACATATAATTAATGTGAAGTATTAATAATTGTGGAAAAGAATGTTCTAGCTGATGACACAGCCTTTGTGGCTTTTTCATCCCTACAAAAGTTGCTTACCCACCCTAAGCTGTGCTTCTTTACTTATACATTGAAATATGCATTCATAACAAATCATATGGCTCTCAGCTCTATGTCCAATTAATTTTATGTATTGTCAAAATACCTAACTCGTAATTTGTTTTGCATAAAAATTATTCAACAATAACCAGGTTGTCCCTTGGAGTAATGGATTCATGGGACTTAAAAGTGACTATCAACACTAAAAATAATTCCCACATTAATATAATTTAATGTGAGGAGTCTTGAACATGGTGATAAAATACATGTATGAAGTTAGAAATTATCTCAAGGTTTATATTGGTTAAACTATAATAAAATTATTAACCCTAGCTGGTGGCTGAGTAGGTATGATACATTTGTATTATAAAGTATTAAAGATTTGTGCCAAAAGATACTGTAAACTACATGACCTGACATTGAAACATCTTTAATTTTTTTTTAGAAATAGGACATGCAAATTTCACACACACACACACACACACACAAATATTTACTGTATTATTCTACAGAGTTAAAATTTAGCTATGTAGATGTAAGGTCAACCTTTCTTAAAAGCTTATTGAATATCTAAGCACTGGGTTAGGTTGAGTTTGTCTCCAAAATCACGGGAGTTGGATTTCTACATCTTGATTCCAAAAGTGTTTGTATAAATGAGATTTCTCATGTATAGCTTAGTGGCAGAGTGTATGCCTATGTACCTGATGACTGATTTCATCTGTAGTACTGATCAGTATAGGAAATTCTATAGGAACTCTACAGGAAAGCTCTGGACTAGTATACTCTTTGTGGATTATATAGCTCAACCAAGGGTATCTGAGGTTGGTAAAATAAGAATAACCAACATAGGCTCTCATATTTGAAGGCTTAGACATAAGGATGAGGCATTACTTGAGAAAGATGGGAAGCTATGGCCTTGATGGAGGAAATGCATCACTGAGGTTAGATGTGGAGGTTACAAAAGCCCATACCAGGCAAAGTACCACTATTTCTTTTGATACCTGTGAATCTAGTTGTACAACTCTCAGCTATGTCTCCAGCACCATGTCTGCCTGACTGTCACACACTCCCTGCCATGATGTTAATGGTTCAATCTTCTAAACTCTAAGCAAGCCTTAATTAAATATTTTCCTTTGTAAGAGTTGCCATGGCCACAGTGGCTGTTCATAGCAAAATAACACAATTGAGACCATACCCAAGCAAAAGGAAACATGAGACTAGTCTCTCATTTCAGACTTAATGAATGAGATCTGGACAGTAGATGTCTTGTTAATGTCCAAGACCTCTTTTTCTCAAATAGATGTCAAAAAAACCAAAAAGACTTTCATGGTTTATTTTCAATACAAAAATATAAAGAATACTTTCCTCTCCATTGATTTTCTGAAAATAAAACATTTAAGTCCATTCTGCTAAAAACTATAGCCCCTACTGACCACAACACTATCATCAAAAAATAAGGATTATTACTAAGTGCCCATTATGTGCCAGGCTTCTCATGGTGTTTTGAATTTAAGAACAATCATTTGAGAACTTGGTGGAGTCTCAGGCAGGATAGACCCATTTGAAATAGATTTTTGTTAGGGCAGAAGACACACACTGTTTTCCCCTGCAGGATCCTAGGATCTTGGAATTCAAGGCTTTATGTGTTTTTGTGCACTTTCTATTGCTGTGATAAATATTAAGATCAAAATCAACTTGAGGAGCAAAGGGTTTTATTTAGTTCACACATCTCTACCATAGTTGATCATTGAGGAAAGTGAAGGTTGGAGTACTTGCTTTCTGGGCCTGGCAAAGCTTTATTCCTTCCTTATACAACCCAAGGTACCTGTCCAGCAGTGGCACTGTACGAAGAAGGTTAGGATCACCAATCATGAAAATGTCTTATAATCATGCTAACAGGCCCATCTGATGGACTTAACTCCTCAACTGAGCCATTATCTCCCCAGGCAACTCTAATTTGAGCCAGGCTGACAAAAACAAATCAGCAGACTATGCAATAGAAAAGCTAAGCTGCTCTTGCTACAGTGAAAGGGGGTTTATATGTATGATATGTATGATTTTCCATCCACACAGGTACCCATCCACATTCCCCATGACACAGATATATTAAAGAAAATGTACACTTAGTTAATTGCCTCCTAGTCAAAAATTATCTACTACTGTTGAGTGCTTCATCAATTTCCTAAATATACCCAAATCAGGCCTTGGTACTGTCTTCTTCCTTTCCTTCTTCCTTCCTTCCTTGCTGCCTTCCTTTACCTCCTGCCTTAACTCAGTGTCAATTTCCTGCTCTCTCTGTGCCTTTCTTTATACATATAGTATAAATTATAACCAAGTATTTTGGTATGCAGACAGCATAATTTTAGTTTTTATATGCAAGGACAGACAGAAGAACAGACAGACAGAGACACACACACACACACACAGGGAGAGAGAGAGAGAGAGAGAGAGAGGGAGAGAGAGAGAGAGAGAGAGAGAGAGAGAGAGAGAGAGAGAGAGAGAGAGAGAGAATGTAGGAGAGAGAGAGAGAGAGGAAGAGAATGTAGGAGAAGCCCACAGCCATAAACAGACATTTAAAGAAGTTAACAGTGTCAACTCAACTTGATACTGTCCACTTACAGTTGACAGCATAAAACTGAAATACCATCATCTGAAAACTAACATCCTTTATGATTTACATCACATTTTGTACTGTAGGAAATCCTTTATTCATTAATTTTTAGTTTTTAATCCATCATTGCATGATGTACATATCACATTGATGCGATCTCAGGCTTTGTTTTCCTCAGAGTGTCCTTGCTCAGTGTGCCATCCACTGTACTATTATGCAAACCTAAGTTAAAGTCACATGGTATCTAAGATATTGTCAACAGTGACTCAGGGACTCCTGCCATCTATGACCTTTTAGCTATTAGAACACCTAAGATCAACTTCAAGCAAGGCCTTAAGATATGTGTTGATTCCCCCAAATAGATGCATTATGTCTTCTTTCCTTTACTTGTGTTATATCCCTCCAATTCAGTTTTTTAATTTATTTTTTGAGATTATGTTGCAATTATACCATTTTAACTCTTCTCTTTTCTACCTCCAAACTTTACACAAAGAACTACCTGAAACTAAAGGAAGTTTTGAATGGGAAAAGTCATCTTCCCCAGGAAAGAGCACACCAATTGGCTATCCAATACTAAATTGGAATTTTCTTGAGGATGCATGTTTCTCATTGGTATCTTCTTCAATCTTGGCACCTTCATCTGCTTCTCTCATATTCTGTGCTTTCTTCTTCTTTTTTATCCCCTAACAATGTCATCTGGCCTCACTTCAACTCCTTGACCTTGAAAAAGCTACTTCATGTAATTTTGGAAGTGCTATTTTAATTTTGACAAACTATTTGCAATTAATCTCGATTGTCCATGCTATTAATAATTTAAGTAGGACTTTTGATGACTGAGCTACCAGACATTGACCTGGGGTGGTTCTTTATATGCATTGTTTTAAGTTTTCATAGAATCATAAATGGAAGTCTTGAAATGGAATCATAGAAAATATTCTATTTTATAGATGGGAAAACTGAAACTTAAAAAAAATTAAGTCCCAAAAAGAGGGATAGAGCCAGGAGTTGAAAACCAAAATGGGCTGATTCTCAAATCTGAACTTTGAATGACTTTATCAGAGAATAACTCATTGACAAGTTGATTAGTTATATGCAGTTTACTACATATCACAGAGACTATTATTTAAAAATATAGGCACACAAAGATTTATAAAATGAGAGAGAAGCAGAAATAATTGAGTAGACAACCTGAGAACAGTGCATCATGGTTGACAAGCTTTATGTAAACTAATAAGCTGGAATCTAGTAGAGGGGTCAGCCTGGACAATCTATTTTCAAAGAGGCGGAATGGAAGTACCAAAGAAATTCAATCATGTTGCATCTGCTGATCCACTGGTTCAGGAATATTGGTGAGAAGTCTTTTCTCTCATGTCATCAGCACATCTGCTTTCTCTGGGATTGTCGCTACCACTTTAGCACCTCTCTCTAGTGTATAACCATGCCGTATTATTCCTTCAGAGACCAGTTTCTACCTTTAAAGGAGAAAGCACACAACACACATGGTGCCCAGAGCATCAAAACCAATCACACAGGCATTAGTATGATGATTGCAGAGATACTGTTTGGTTGTGGGCCATGGGCTTCTTTCATTTATATTTGATTATTAACCGGAAGCTAGTGGGTTTTTCTTTCTTAGTCTTTCATGGTTTTTCACATTCTGTTCTTGCTTTAGCTAGCTCTGAAAACTCATGTGTGTAACAATGAATTCATGAGTGTTCTCAGCACTCTCAGGTTTGGGTTGATTGGCACCACCTATGAGAATTGTCTGTGGTTCTGAAGAAAATCTATAGCAGAGAGTCTTCCTTAAATGGAGGCTCTAAAGGAATGGTTCTTGGGCATAACTTGTCTCTAACATTCAATGCCCAAATAGTTATCTCTCTTCTAGACAAAAGCAGATCCTGATAGGTGGGGGAATATTTAAGATGTTCCTTTGTTTCTTATGTATTACTTACTTTAGGGTCATGGTGTAGCAGATGCTTAGCATGTGTTCTTAGAATAAACAGGTGACCAGAAGCTTCATTTTTCTCTTGTTTCATAGAGTTGGTGGGCAGAGCATATAGCCTTCCTTGGAGGTTTCTCTTTCAAGGCAACTGTATAAGTTTAGTGTTGGCTCTAGTTCTCTTTGCATATGCTTTTTAATATGAACAGTAACACATCATACCTCTTGGTTGCTTAGTCTTGGTATACTGGTCTCCTAACTGCCTCTTTTTCAACTAATGATAAGCCAACAACAACGGCTGTTGCCATTATGTAGAATTGATTATGAGACAAGAAATCTATGAAAGAAACTATTGGGATTTTCACAAGCAGCCCCAAATAGATTTAAAGTGAGAATACAAGCTTAGGGAGACTTCACAGGCTTAAAAGAAATGACTGATGTGTAGACTCGGCTGTTGCTAATGTTGACATCCAGTAGTTTGATCATGACACTATAAAATACCTGAAAATAGAAGTATTGATAACTAGTCTTTGCATATCATCAAACAAAATGATTCACATCAATTTTAATGTTAACAGGCAGTCATATGTCCTACAATCATCTACTTACAACTCATTATGGTAAAAGTTTGCCCTTCTGTGAATGGTAAGATCTGCTAGTTTCTGCAAACTGTTGTGTCCTGCAAGGCTCAGATGCAAAATTGTGTGTGAACTAAATTATGCACTCTATGAGCTTACCAAAGAATAGACCGGTGAAGGTGGGGGAGGGCTACAACAAAAATTTGGTGAGAATTCTCTTAGATAATTGCATATGAATGTACAAAGGAAAGTGTCAAGACAAGTAAAGAAACTAGCATTTAGTGAGCAGATGCTGAAATGCCCACATGTTTTATGCATGTTAACATTACCAGTGGCCATTGAAAGTGTCTATGATACTCTGTGGGTTTTACATACCTTATTGAGCATCTTTAGAGGAAGGGGATAGAATTAGAATTCTCATGAGAAGTGAGAAATGAGTGCAAATATACTGACAGCAAATACAGAAAAAAAAAAAAAAAACCCAGAATCTACGCCTTTCTGGGTCCGCTGGTGACTCCCCTGAGAGACACACTAACATTATTTCACATATTCTTCAGGAAAGTCTTATGATCTTTCAGTTAGATTGGCCGAATCATCTCCATTTGCCGGATAAAAAGAGGAAATGAGATCTTGTTGGAAAAGACAAAAGAAAGTTTATTTTGTAGACATAAGAAAGATGATGTAAGTCAGATGATGTATGGCTGGAAGAACCAGAGGAGTTTAATGTGCAGATACCAAAGGCATTCCTAAAATAATGGTCATCCTGATCAGTTACATGTATAGCATATTTCGGAGAAAAAGATAAAGCCTATTCACCAGTATGTTTACAATCTTAGACTGAATTCAAAATTTGGCCTAGATATAGTACTTTGCTTTATTTGATTGTTTGTTATAAATCATGGGGAGTTAAATATGCAGAAGTCAACTCAGAGAAGAGGTACAAAGCTTATTTTTGTAAGGTAACAAGTTCACTAGATCTATCACCTTAGCTTTCAAGCTTTGCCTCTATGCAGATTCTAAAAGAAACATTGCATTTGTTTCACCCAGATCTGGGGAAATAAAGTCCATGGGGCCTTTGGGAGATGAAATGGTACTTGTTACTCACTTCTTAATCTGCACAACCCTTTGCTGACTAATTGAATTACTCTTGGCCTCCAACTGATAGACAGCTGCTAGAAATGGTTATTGCATTATTAATGTGCTTCAGTAATTTCACATTAAACCTATACTGTTAATAATTTCTACCCCTCTATTTCTTTCCTCTTAATTAGACTATTTAAAACTTTGAAGGAATAGTCTTCCCATTCTAAATGGAAGCATTGGGCAAATTACATTTTTGATTGAATACTTCTCTGATAGGCCAGCAAATGAGACTGTTGAGCTGTTAATTATTGTCAGAGTTCCACGCAATGCCTGCTAATGAGGCAGTCAATCTCAGTTGTCAGCCCAAAGATATTAATGGGAGCTGATGGAACAAACTGGGAAGGAGCTTGTGGAGATACAAGGTTTTCAGGTTTCGGGATGCACATGGAAATTTGGTGACCTCACATTGTTAAAGTTAAAGGGAACCTGTGATAGGTATGGAAAGGAATGGTAAATGAAACAGGGGTCAAGATTGGGCTTCATGGTACCCTTGGTACCCCTGAGGTAGCATACTTGGTGTGTGTTAAATATTTATTACTGCTAATGTGGCTATGTGTATGCAGATTCATGATAACTGATATACATGAGAAAGAGTGTTTAACAGTCTGGAGAAGGTACATTTCTCCAAACTTCTCACTTAGGGTCATAGTGACTTAATTCTAGGCTCCAGTGCCAGGTGATACCTTAAAATGTAGTCTCCCTTTCAGGATTGGTTGTACTGTATCAAATGAGAGGTGCCAGTTTTATTCTGAAGGAGTAACAGAGGAACTGTCTTGAAAAAGTGTGCATCAGACAACCTGTATTTAGTCCAGGACAAAGCACATGTTCAAAAGAAGGGGCAGAGAGAGAGAGAGAGAGAGAGAGAGAGAGAGAGAGAGAGAGAGAGAGAGAGAGAGGAGGGAGGGAGGGAGGGAGAGAGAGAGAGAGAGAGAGAGAGAGAGAGAGAGAGAGAGAGAGAGAGAGGATTTAACTCAATAGTTATTTCCAGAGTACTTTGTATGCATGATAAAGACTTATATTCCCTGTGCAAACTCTCAAAGCAGATGGTATTTGGGAATCATCCTTGACCTTTACTTCTTTTTCACAACTGCCCATTCCTCCTCCTTCCTCTCAATCACACAGAGTCTGAAGGCTCGCAGATCATCACTTGGGTTTCAGGAACCATTTCTCTTCTCCATTCCTACTCTTCATTGCCTAATCCAGGCCTTTCCATCATTTTTTAGGTCACTACCATCAATCTCATTATCATTTTTATTACACTCTGCCTACCTTTTCACAAGTGACCTCTTTGGCTTCATCTCCTACAGTTTGGCTTGTCTCATTTTGGTTTTCAGACAGCTAAGCATCCTTAAGAAGTCTGTCCCTACTGAGCTTTTGTTTTAGCATCTTTGAAAAAGGACAGTTAGTTTGCTAGAATGGAATTGATTGCATGCTGTCCAACAAAGGTCATTGGGATATTATTGTTAAGTATCATAATTTCAATGGATCTTATATACTCCTTGATGTCTGTTCATCCATGTACCTTGTGTACAGTATTATCATGTAGATATGAGATGTGAGTTGAAGGTTAGACTTGAAAAGCTTCAACAGACTGGCAATAGAATTTTAAACAAATATACATCTACCCTGGCATGTGATCTGGTATGAAGGTAGTCTTTACATGAGAAGGGGTGAGACACATCTATGACTATCCAGAGGATTTCAACAGTGACTCCTGGGTTTCATTTTGTAATGTTGTGGGATAATATAAAAATGGAATTTTCCTTTTGAAGATATAATCTTATCAGTTTAGTAACTGTCAGATTGCTAGATCATAAACACTATTTGTGAAGATATACTAGATGACAAAGCAGATAGAGTCTTTGCTTATAAGAAATTCTTTTTTAATTAAAAGTCATAAGCAACCAATGAACAAGCAAGTTAATAATTTAAATGAAATTTCAGATATTGCAAAAGGATATGAAGACACATTTCTTATGAGATAGTGAGCCATGGGAATATATTAGTAAAGTCATATGTTTGGCTTGGTGATATTGAGAAAATATTAAAAGGTAGATTATTACAGTGAACTAAGCAAAGATGAATCATCTAATGTATATGGAGAGTGGAAATGAACATTCAAGCAGAAGTAACAGTTAATAGGAAAGTTCCAGAAAGAATAGTTTGGAAACCTGTAAGAGTGAATGTAATTCTACTGTGGTTGCCATGAACATATTGGATGTGTCTGCCTCTACACGAGTGTAGCAGAGAAAGGTGTGAACATGAACTGAAAGAGCTTCACATGATGCTTTGTTGGTGGTTGAACCCCCCATTGACCTCGGTCCCAGAATGCTGCTAAGTTCCATGCCAAAGATAAATGAAGACTGTAGTGATTTTAAGTGGAATACTGACAAAAGTGCATGTACCTTTTACAGATTGCTGTCATGGTCCTCTAATTGTGAAGTAGATAAAATCAGTGCCTTACTGAGCTTCATTCTGATGGTGGAAATGGACACAATCAGGCATAAGAACCAATGTAAGAACACACACACTGATGGTAGATCCCAGTATCCTGTTCTGAGACAGAGAGTTAGGCTTTTAAAATGAAGAAACCAAAAGTTTGTGAGAGTTTGGATTTTTGAGAACTTGAAGGATTTGGCAAAGAGTAGGAGGAATTCTAGCCCTGAACTGCTCTTTCTGAATTTTTATCCAAGAGATGGAATACATTTTGAAAGAGGTAAGCATATTTCTTCAAATATATCTTTTATAGTTACAGGTTCTATTTTGTGTCACTGCTGTGGTAGACGAACTACATCCTATGAATTCGTTGTGCTAAGGATGTGTTGAGGATTATTAAGGTAGAGAGAAAGTGCAATTACTTTTTTTTATGGAGTTTTTTGGTCATTTCTTTTCAACCCTTGTTACAGATGAAGTAAACCTATCTTTCTTTGAAGCCTGGGATGTGTTGTTGTTGTTGTTGTTGTTATTTTGATTTTCTTTGTTTTGTTTTTGCCTCTGCCCTTGTCTCCCTAATACAGCATATCAAGCAGACCGAACAGAAGCCATTGTGAAGGGAAGAAGCAGGTGATTCTTTTCTACAAAGATGGATAGCTATCTGTCCTGTGTTTATAAGGCAGTAAAGTTGAGACAAGTTTCAGCCACAAAAAAACAGCACTTAAGCAATTAAAGCAGAGTATTTACTTCAAGAGCTGGAAGTGGTGGGAGTCAGAGGAAAACTAGCCTCCTGAAAATGAAGAAGACAGTGCTTTTAAAGCTATCACTGGTAACATCTGTTCTCTAATGTCATCAGAAGAAGGAGAAAATGGGCAGAGCAACAGGAAAAAAAAGGAGTTGAAAAGAGATGAAGAAAGTTTAGCATCAGGGATGGAGAGATGTCTTCGCAATTTAGAACACATATTGCTTTTTGAAAGGAGCAGAGTTTGGTTCCCAGCCTCTAAAACTAGACAACTCAAAATCTACTATAATTTAGATCCAAGGGAATCTGATGGCCCCTTTGGAGTTCTATGACACCTGTGAGCACACTCCCATGCTCGAACATGTGCGAGAGCATGCTCATGGGCACATACACACACACACACACACACACACACACACACACACACAGAGGAACATATAATATGGACTAAATGCCATTATGTAAAACAATAGCTAGATTATGTTAATTGCATCTACAGGATGAAAGCTAAGACAGAAATCAACACTGTCTACAAAGTCTCAGTTGACTAATTGTGATAGAAATCTTATCTTTTAGATAAATACTGCCTTTAGGCACAGATGACAGTCACAATATGTAACAATGAGTACATGGGGTGCACCACTAAGCAGCAAATTTGGTTATGATATATGATCCCAGAGCTCTCTGATATGTCACATTTCAGTCCCTTTCATGAGGGAATAAATAGGAAGTCTGGAAAATATCTACGAAAATGGCTGCAGTGGTAAGTGTCACATAAGGGTAAACTAGCATTCATTTAAATACCAGTCCATGCTACATACATCTACACAGTATACTGCTGCATACTTTCCTAATATTGTTCAAAATCCAACAAATGAAAGCAATTGCATTAAACAAATGCCTTGAATCAGAACAGTCCTGTTTCTTTCCTTCATAGCCTCTGAGGAACCAACACTCTACAAGTTTTCTTTCAAGGTCTTTTTAGGACCACAGAGTACCTACCAGGAGCAACAAGCAGCAGCTGCAGTAAGTGAATGCAAAGCACTTCCCAATTAACAGAGCTGAGTGTGCCATTACAAGAATCTCATAAGGACAGCGATGTCTCCAACTAAGCCTGGGTAATGAAGCCAGTTAAGGTAGTAAACACCTAAGTGATGGCCTTGTTAAAAAAACAAACAAACAAAAAAAAAAAAACAAATAAAAAATCCTTTTGAATTAATTTAGCTTTGTAGAGTCAGATAAAGGATGGAAGGACCATTGTTTTCCAGGAGACATTTATATGTAGCTCTGTCCACATACGTTGGCTATTAAGCAAATAGGCTCAGTTTCCTAGAACAGCATTCTTTGTTGGTATACCAAGCCCAGTTATCATCATCTCTAGCTGTGCAAGCTTATAGTAGTTCCTTGCACTCTCTGAGCCACTGTTATTCTCATGTAGAAAGAGGAAAAGGAAGTCCTGTTTGTCCTGATGGGCTGTTGTTAAGAGTAACTACACAGTGTGCAAATTAAATAATATTTTACACAGTAGTCTACATGCCTGGGCTGCTTGAGCAGACACTGTTTGGTATTGTATTTTAAAATGACACAGATATCGAATTGAATTCCAAGAAAGGTACCCCATTATTCAATAGAGTGGGAGTTTGGGGCTCATAAAGTCAATGCTTAAGAGCACTGGCCTCCAGAGTGTATCTAGAAGAATTTGAGCCTTGTCCCTGCAGTATACAAAGCCAGGGTCATGTTGGGGAGTTAACTGCTCTTCTCGGAACCTCAGGTGTTCACCTTTAACATGAAAACAATAACACCTTGTCTTAAGGAAGAGTTCTAAGAATGTAGCAAAGAAGTACACAGCTGGAATTAATAGAGAGGCTCGGATACTGATTTCCATGGTCCTACAAGCATGTTATTCTACAGGCTTAACCTGAATTTTGTATTGCCTAGAAGAAAAAGAATTACAGTGTTCATAATACCAGCACTGACCCCTTCAGAAGAATAGACCAGGATATACATTACTTTTTGTCTTATAACCTTTCCCATTAGATTTCTGTTACAGAGACAAAAAGACATAAGATTACCAAGGAAAAAGGAGAAATGACTAATCTTGGCTCATGTTTTACTCTATAGCTCCTTGGTGCTATTACTTTTGGCCTGTAAGGCTGGCAAAATGACAAGGACCTATGTTAGAGCAAAACCTGAACTCTGAATAGTCTTCAGAGATGTTAACAAAGAGAAAGAGCATTCTAACAAAAGGAGAGCATTCTAACACACTCCCAGGGCACACTTTTGGTAGCCTACTTCCTTCTACTCAGCCATGTCTCATTGAAAGTTTCTCTTACTTCCCAAAGTGCTACCAAGTACTATTGACACATGAGCTTCTAAGGAACAATTAAAACTTAGGTTGTAACATTTTCAGTATCAACTTCTTAATCTACAATATCAGGAAAGATATTTTTTTGGTTTGTATGTTATCAGCTATGAACATGTTTGTCATGTTAAAGAGCAGGCAGGTACCATGCTCACATGTTAAACATTCTATCTACTGTTGGAGGTAACTAAAATATCCACATTTCACAGAGCAGATATTGAAGTAAATTTGTCCTGTAATGTCCTAAGGTCACATGATTTGTTATTGGCAGATGTATTTTGGCTTTGGTGCTGGTATGTATCCATTGTTCCCAAGGTCTGGGTCAATACTATAATTATTTTCATAGCCACCATTATTACCATTGTCACAAATAATCCACCCACCATCATGTACAGCTCCAACTAACAGCATTCCTGCAATTATTACCAGTACCAGTCTCTATTACATACTAACATTACAACCTACTATCTAGTATTACAATCATACAATCTGACCACAATCTTAAACCCAGCTGCTACCTCAAACAACCAGTAGAACAAGTGTGTTATGTGTATCCCAATGAGTTAACGAGCACTTTCCATGCATGGTTTCATTTTGTTGTTAAAACAACCATCTGGGTGAGTGAAATGACTCGTTCACACTCTCTAAAAAGACAGACCTAAGGTTTTTCCTTTGACTTAAGTAACTGGCTTTCAAACCCTCGTTCTAAGGCATTTTATCACATTTTACAAATTATAATATAACTCACACAATATTAGGCATATAGGTGACTTTTCCTCAAAATCATTTCCCTCTTCTAGGAACCTGTATGCTGCAGTGGTTCCATTTTTCTGACAACATTTGGGCATTTTGCATTAATCTTCTTGCCTATGTGTGTTGAAGCATGAGTTCAGTGGCTTCAGATAAAAAATGGACCCAGATATATCTCTACCTTGTCCTCAATTAGGACAGATCTGCCTTATTTATGTCTTTGAAAAGGAAGCTTGATCAGCTAAGCCAGGTGGCAGAGTCCCGCCTACCTTATAAAGGGCTGGACCAAGTTGTATGTATTATAGGGAAATGATGGGATATTGCAAATCAGGAGACTCCAATATAAAAAGTCTGGATGTCTCCCCATTGTTTGGAGTTTAGGTTGTCATTTCTAATCTAGTTTACTTCATAGACACAGGCTGAGTATTAAAAAAGAAAATCCAGGACTCATTCAATTCAACAATATCAACCTTGACATTCCTTCCCACGTTATCACCCCCAAACAATGCCAGAATCATTATTCTACTGTGAAAACCCAGCATCCCATTCTATGCTTAGCATTCTTTCATAGTTGCAAATTGCCCTCAGCTGAAAGGCAGGCATTTTTACAAAATAACCTAAATGATTCATCCTTGCCTCTGGCACCAGACACTTTCTTTTGTTTTCCTATGTTTCTGCTGTAACTTTTTGCTACCAATCTGTATCCAGTATTTTAGGCTGTCTTAGTAAGGGTTTCTACTGCTGGGATGAAACACCATGACCAAAAACCAAGTTGGGGAACAAAGTTTTTATCTGGCCAATGCTTCCATATAACATCATCAAACGAAGTCAGAATAGGTACTCAAAGAGATCAGGATCCACGAGGCAGCAACTAATGCATAGATCATTGAGGGATGTTGCCTATTGGCTTGCTCCTCAGAGCTTGCTCAGTTTGCTTTATCAAAGAACCCACAACAAACAACCTAGAATGGTATCATTCACAATGGGTTGGACTTTGTCCCATTAAGCATTTATCAGGAAAATGCCTTGCGGCCATGGGTCACAGGGATGCAGGTCTGGTGAGGCTGTGTTGTGAGTAGCAGGGCATAGAGAGGTCTGGGCTAAGCACATGGAAAGCACCCTCTCTATTGGTTCAGGGGAGCAGGAACTCTGCCCTAGGGACTCGGTTTCCACTCAGAAGGCCTGTGCATGCAGAACAAACACTCAGATCATCTGCCACTGGGAACAGTGAGATACAGGGATGAAGACCTGGTATTACTGTGCTCCAAGTAGCCAGAGTGCAGAGATATCTGGGCCAAGCACATGGAAAGTGTGTCCCTCCCCCTGATTGGTTCAGGGGAGAAGGAATTCTGCCATAGAGACTCCGGTCTACCCAGAGGGCACGTGCATGCGGACCAAACGCTCAGGCTATCTGCTACTAGGAACAGCAGAGGTCCAGGGACACAGGCAAGGTACACAGGACAGACTGGAACCAAGCACTGACAACAAGACCATATATAATCACAGACAACAAGAAGGCAAGATGAAAGTTAAAGAACTTACTCAATAGAAACCAAGACAACCTGGAAAAACCAGAACCCAGCTCTCCTGTGACAGTAAACAGAAGAATGCCAAACACTCCAGAAAAAGAAGACTCAGACCCAAAATCATACCTCAAGATGATGATAGAGATCCTTATATTAGAACAGGAGGAAAAGCTTAAAGAAACAAAGCTTTTAAAGAGGAAACAAGAAAAACACTCAAAGAAACCAAAGAACTAGAGGAAAACAGAACCAACAAGATAAAAGAATTAAAGAAGGAATTTAAAATGGAAATTAAAACAATAAAGAAAACATTAAAAGAGACAACCCTGGAGGTAGAAAACCTAAAAAAGAAATCAGTAGTCACAGATGCAAGCTTCTCCAACAGACTACAAGAGATGAAAGAGAGAATCTCAGGAGCCGAAGACAACATGGAAAACATAGACAAAACAGTCAGAGAAGATGCAAAAGCCAAAAAGCTCCTAACCCAAAATGTCCAGGAGATCCAGGACAAAATAAGAAGAACAAACCTAAGGATAATAGGAATAGTAGAGGACAAAGAATATCAACTAAGAGGCACAGTAAATATTTTCAACAAAATCATAGAAGAACACTTCCCTACCCTTAGGAATGAGATGACCATGAGCATAAAAGAAGCCTACAGAACTCCAAATAGAGTGGACCAGAAAAAAAATTCCTCCCTACACATAATAGTCAAAACGCCAATTGCCCAAAGTAAGTAAGAATACTAAAATCAGTAAGGGGAAAAGGTCATGTAACATGTAAAGGCAGACCAATCAGAATCACACCCGATTTCTCAACAGAGACTATGAAAGCTAGAAGACCCTGAACATACATCATGCAGATCTTAAGAGAACACAAGTGTCAGCCCAAGCTGCTATATCCAGCAAAACTCTTAATGACCATAGATGGAGAGACCAAGATATTCCAACAGAAAACTAAATTTACACAATATGTGACCCCAAACCCAGCACTACAACAAATTATAGGTGGAAAACCCTAGACAAGAAGGGAAACTACATCCTAGTAAAAACAAGAAAATGCCTAAGCAAGAAAACCAAAAGAAGAAAGACACACAGGCACAATTCTATCTCTAAAAGAAAAAAATGGCAGGAAACAGCAACCACTATTCTTTAATATCTGTTAACATAAATGGACTCAATTACCCAATAAAAAGACATAGGCTATCAGACTGGATACATAAACAAAATCCAGCATTTTGCTGCATACAGGAAACTCATCTCATAGAAAAAGACAGACACTATCTCAGAGTAAAAGGTTGGGGAAAAAAATAAACCTCCAAGAAAATGGCCCCATGTAGCAAGCTGGAGTGGCCATTCTAATATCGAATAAAGCAGATATTCAGCCAAAAGTTATCAAAAAAAGATAAGGAAGGACACTTTTTACTCATTATGGGGAAAATTTGTCAGGAGGAAATCTCAATCTTTAACATATATGCTCCAAATATAAGATCACCCATATTCATAAAAGAAACCCTACTAAAGCTCAAAAAATACATTTTACCCCACACAATAATAGGGAGAGGCCTCAACATCCAACTCTCATCAATAAACAGATCATCGAAACAGAAACTGAACAAAGATGCAGTGAAACTAACATAGGTTATGTGAAACAATTGAAACTAATAAACATCTATAGAACATTTCATCCTAAACCAAAAATTATACCTTTTTCTCAGTACCTCACAGCACCTTCTCCAAAATTGACCATACAATCGGTCACAAAACAAGCCTCAATATATATAAGAAGATAAAAATACTCCCATGCATCCTGTCAGATCACCATGGTCTAAGGCTGGTCTTTAATAACCAAAAAGAGAACAAAAAACCCATATACACATGGAAACTAAACAATGCTCTATTAAATGAAAACATTGTCAAAGAAGAAATAAAGAAAGAAATTAAGGATTTTCTAGAATTTAATGAAAACCAAAACACAAAATACCCAAACCTATGGGATGCAATGAAAGTGTCACTGAGAGGAAAACTCTGAGTGCTTCCTAAAAGAAACAGGAGAGAGCATACATCAGCAACTTGACAACACGGTTGAAAACTCTAGTACAAAAGGAAGCTGATTCACTGAAGAGGAGTAGACAGCAAGACATAATCAAACTCAGCAGAAATTGATCAAATAGAAACAAAAAGAACCACTCAAAGAATCATGAAATCCAAGAGCTGGTTCTTTGAGAAAATTAACAAGATTGATAAACCCCTAGCCACACTAACTAGAGGGCAAAGAGAGAGTATCCAATTTAACAAAATCAGAAAGGAAAGTGGAGACATACCAACTGAAACTGAGAAAATTCAAGAAATCATCAGAACCTACTACAAAAGCCTATACTCCACAAAGCTGGAAAATCTGGAGGAAATGGAGGAATTCCTAGACAGATACGAGATAGTAAACTTAAACCACGATGAGGTAAATCATATAAATAATCCCATAACACCTAAAGAAATGGAAGCTGTCATCAAAAGCCTCCCAACCAAAAAAAGCCCAGGTCCAGATGGGTTCAGTGCAGAATTCTATTAGACATTTATTGATGACCTAATACCAATACTCTCCAAAATATTCCACAAAATAGAATCAGATGGAACACTATCCAACTGATTTTTTGAGGCCACAATAACCCTCATTCCTAAACCACACAAATACCCTACAAGGAAAGAGAACTTCAGACCAATCTCACTTATGAACATTGATGCATAAATGCACAACAAAGTCCGTGCAAAATGAATTGAAGAACACATCAAAACAGTCATTCACCATGACCAAGTAGGCTTCATTCCTGGGATGCAGGAATGGTTTAATATATGGAAATCCATCAACATAATCCACCATGTAAACAAACTCATAGAAAAAAACCACATGTACATCTCACTAGATGCTGAGAAAGCATTTCACAAATGTCAATAATCCTCCATGTTAAAAGTCTTGGAAAGAACATGAATCCAAGGTCCATACCTAAACATAATAAAAGCAATATATAGAAAACCAATAGCAAACATCAAAGTTAATGGTGAGAAACATGAAGCATTTCCATTAAAATCAGAGACTAGACAAGGGTGCCCACTCTCACCCTATCTATTCATCATAATACTGAATGTACTGGCTGGAGCAATTAGACAGCAAAAGGAAATCAAAATGATACAAATTGGAAAAGAGGAAGTAAAAACATCACTGTTTGTGGATGACATGATAGTGTATGTAAGTGACCTCAAAAATTCCACCAGAGAAATTCTACAGCTGATAAACAAGTTCAGCAAAGTGGCTGGATATAAAATTAACTCAAACAAATCCGTAGCCTTCCTCTACTCAAAGGAATATGCGGAGAAAGAAATTAGGGGAAAGATACCCTGCATAATAGTCACAAACAATATGAAATACCTTGGGGTGAATCTAACTAAGCAAGTGAAGGTCCTGTTTGACAAAAACTTCAAATCTCTAAAGAAAAAAATTGAGGAAGATCTCAGAAAATGAAAAGATCTCTCATGCTTATGGATTGGAAGGATCAACATTGTAAAAATGGCCATCTTACCAAAAGCAATCTACAGATTCAATGCAATCCCCACCAAAATTCCAGTCCAATTCTTCATAGAGTTTGAAAGAGCAATGTGCAATATCATCAGGAATAACAAAAACCTAGAATAGCAAAATTCACCCTCAACAAGAAGAAAACATTTGTGGGAATCACTATCCCTGACCTCAAGCTATATTACAAGGTAATTGTGCTAAAAACTGCATGGTACTGGTACAGAGATAGGCACATGGATCAATGGAATAGAAGATCTAGAAATGAGCCTTCACATATATGGTCATTTGATTTTTGACAAATGAGCTGTAAACATTCAATGGAAAAAGGACAGCATCTTCAACAAATTATGTTGGTCCAACTGGCACTCAGCATGCATAAGAATGAAAATAAACCCTTTCTTGTCTCCTGTACAAAGCTCAAGTGAAAGTCGATCAAAGATCTCCACATTTAACCAGGTACACAGAAACTATTAGAAGAGAAAGTAGGGAAAACCTTAGAACATATAAGCATAAGAAAAAATTTCCTTAACAGAACACCAATGGTTCGAGCTATAAGGTCCAATATTGACAAACGAGACTTAATAAGATTGCAAAGTTTCTGTAAGGCTAAGGACACTGTCAAGAAAACAAAATGGCAGCCAACAGATTGGGGAAAGATGTTTACCAACCCCACATCTGATAGAGGCCTAATATCCAAGGTATACAAAGAACTCAAGAAGCTAGACACCAGAGAATCAAACACCCTTATTAAAATTGGGGTACAGAGCTAAACAAAAAGTTCTTAATTGAAAAATATCAAATGGCTGAGAAGTATCTAAGTAAGTGCTCAACATCATTAGCCATCAGGGAAATGCAAATCAAAACAATCCTGAGATTCCACCTCACACCAGTCAGAATGGCTAAGATCAAAAATTCAGATGACAGCAGATGTAGGCAAGGATGTGGAGAAAGAGGAACACTTCTCCACTGTTGGTGGGGTTTTAAACTTGTACAACCACTCTGGAAATCAGTCTGGCGATTTCTCAGAAAATTGGACATAGTACTACCTGAAGACCCAGTTATTCTACTTCTGGGCATATGTCCCATAGAAGATCCAACATTCAACAAAATCACGTGCACCACAATGCCCATAGCAGCCCTATTTATAATAGCCAGAAGCTGGATAGAACCCAGATGTTCTTCAGTAGATGAATGGATACAAAACTTGTGGTAAATTTACACAATGGAGTAATACTCAGCTATCAGAAACAATGACCTTATGAATCCTTTAGAAAATGGATGCATCTAGATAATATCATCCTGAGTGAGATAACCCAGTCACAAAAGAATAGACATAATATGTACTCACTGCTAATTGGAAACCAACCTCAGAAAGCTTTGAATACCCCCAAAATAACTTACAGACTATATGAAGTTAAAAGAAAAAAGGCCAAAAAAAAAAAAAAAAAAAAAAAAAGAAAAAGAAAAGTCATTATGTTTAATCTTTACACACCAAGGAAACTTTGACTACTTCCAGGTTACATCTAGTTTTACATGTACTTTATGCTCATTGTAATGAATAGGATTTTAAGGCATACTATCAAACCTTAAAAAAAATCAAGTACTGACAAAAATGTATTCATATACTTTTATGCAAAAATGCTTTTAAAATCTGTACATTTATCTTTGTTTTTTAAAATAAACTAGTTTAATTTTAAAAAAAGAAAAGAAAAAACCATTGAACTGAAAAAAAAAAAAAAGAAAATTGTTTGCAGGTTTACTTACACCCTGATCTTATGGAGGCATTTTCTCTAGTGAGGTTTCCCCTTTCAGATGACATTAAATTATGCCAAGAATACATAAAGCTATTCAGCACAAAAGCCAACATTCAGGCACTGAAATGTGTTAGGCATTGTTTCTTCTTTGGGGTAAAAACAAGCTTATATTGTTAATGTCAATTCTTTCTTTACCTCTCATTGTCTAGCCTCAAGTGTTGTTACTTTATCAAGCATACAAAGGGTATAGTTTTCTACCACCCACAGCACACTTTGGCTGGTCCATCACCAAATATTTATGGGATGGATATATAAGAAACAAGTATTCCTGTTAGGGAGATGGCTCAATTGAGTGTTTTCTATGCAAGCACAAGGAGCTGAGCTTAGACACTTGTAATTCTATTCCTGGATAGGCAGCAATAAGACTTTCACATGAACCACTATAGCAAAATTGGCAAGATGCAGGATAAAGGTAAAACCAGTCTTAATAAAATGAGGTGGACATCATACTGAGAAATTTTACTAATGTTGATATCCTTACATGCACATTTATATGCACATGATTCTCTACAAATGCACACATACATATACACACTCACAGACACATAACCTGAGTTTTCTAGGTTTATGTATTAATTTATACTTTCCTTGGGAGTTGCATAGATAAGAATTCACTTAAATTATAGGACAAGGTAAAATTAAAAGTAGAGTTAAAATGAATAATAATAATTGTGATTCCTACTTGATCTTGGTTTTCTCTTAGTTTCTTTTATATATGATTTTAGAATTTTACCAATTCCAAAAAAGACTATGCTACATTCACATGAAGAGAAGATACAGCACTGCCTTCACCCTACTCAACTCACAAGTACATGTGCTCCAAACATCAAAACCAAGATCATAAAAACGTATCTTAGCTATTTTAATGCATGGTAAATACAAAGCCATTTTAATTTGGTAAATTTAGTTTTCACAGCAACCTAAAAGATAAGCATCTATTGAATTTTTACTGATAAGAAGACTTAAGTTCAGGGAAGTCTAAGCATATAATTTTTCATTCAACCAAACAGAAAAGAGATAGAAATATTAACTTTTAATGCCCAAGTACTTTATACTTCATTAAATGGCATTCAACTGCGCTATTAGCACACAGTTATGACAATTTGTCTATTTGTGAGCACTTGTGAGAATCAAACATCACTTCAAGCTTATAAATGTCTCTCTTTTATATAGATAAGAAAGCCACTAAAGTCTTATGTTCTCAGGAAAGTGCCATTGAAGTTATAAAAGATTATGCAACATATGCTTGCAAATAAGGAGAGAGTCTTGATTTCCCAATATTGGATTGTATACCTGCTCACATTAGAGATGTATTATAAAAAAACAGGTGCCATTAACCAAAACTGGCACCTACTTTTGAAATTTTCTCCCCAAGGTCGGGGGATGAACTAGTTCTCAGTTTGGAACTGCCACTTTCACAGGCCCCATGGGTGATTGGCAGTCTCCTTGTCTCAAAGCAGTGCTTACATTAAGCTTGATTTGGGGATTGTATCCATTGCTCCCTTGTTAGCTAATATCTTAAAGAGTCCTGTAGAGCATGGCCTGCTCTAAGCTGTGTCTAAAGGACACTACATTGGGCAAAACCAGAGCACATTGTCTGGGTCACACACAGTATATTACCTCAATATTGATTCCTTCAAGCAGATAACCATTCATTACTTTAAGTACACGGTGGGATAGTTCCAGAGGAGAATTGATCATCTCTCTGACAGATTTCTTGCTATTAAAAAGGCAAATAAATAAATAAAACCCAACCACAAATCGAATATTTCTAAGAATGAATTCCTTTTGTACTCCTTGTGTGGCTAGGTTTTATTTCTTTACTTCGATTGAATAAGTATTTTCTTTCCTTACTTTGTACCAAGCACCATGTAAAAAAAAAAAATTGAAGGAACAAAGATAATCCTTCTTACAGGATCTTTGCCGCATTATAAAAGGGCATATGCTCATACAGGCATCTGGATGTGGGAGATGATGGAGAAGAATAATTGGGGGGAAGGAACAACCAAAACCATATATGCATAAAAATACCATATGAAGCCTATTACATTATATGCAAATTAGAAATTCAACTGACAACATAAAAGACATGTTGAAACAGTATAATAACTCAGAAAGACACAGAACAGTAGCCAATTTTGGGAAGGGGTGTTTATGGTGGATCAAACATAAATACAAATCCCAGTTGTTGCTCACTAGGACTATATTCTTTAATTTTTTGATGATTTTTATTGGATAGTCTCTGTATTTACATTTCAAATGTTTCTCTTCCCCTCCAATCCCATTTCCCCTTCTCTTTATTCCAAACACCTCTCCCACCTCAGCTTCCTGGCATTCTCCTGCACTGAGAGAATATGCCTTCACTGGACCAAAGGCCTCTTCTCCCATTGCTATCCTCTACTACATATGCAACCGGAGCCATGGGTCTCTCCATGTCTGTTCATTGGTTGGTGTTTTAGTCCCTATGAGTTCTGAAGGGTTTGTTGGTTGATAATGTTGTTTATTCCATGGGGTTGCAAACCCTTTCTGCTCCTTCAGAAATTTCTCTAGCACCCTCATTGGGGTCCCCATGTTCAGTCTGATGGTTAGCTGCAAGCATACTCAACTGTATCTGTATGACTCTGGCAGAGCCTCTGAGTAGCCATTCATATAAGGTTCCGGCTAGTAAGAACTTCTTGGCATCATAAATAGTGTCTGAGTTTGGCGGCTGAATATGTGGTAGATCCTAGGTCAAGCAGTAGGACTAAATTCTAACATCAGCAACTTTAATCTCATAGGATTTCAATATTCTAATGTAGAAAGATGAATATGTTACTGAAAGATATCAATAATGTGGATTCAGTTGAGACTAACACAATAGCAAGCGCCTAGTGGTAGTGCACAGAAGGATGTAAGGAAAGTATTTACTATACACTTAATAATTACTTCATTAAGAAGAATCAATGATATTTTAATTTAATTTTAAGCGATTTTTATTCCTGCTTTCTGGGGCCTCCACAAGACTGTTTGGCGAGGTTTATGGTGTGAAATTTTTGTCATCCCTCATGTTCATATTCACCAAAGAAGACCTTCTAAATTGGAGTCTGAAAATGTATCTGACTATATTTTTGACACATTTTTTAGACAGAAATCAAACCATACATGAAATTCTTCTATGATTTTGTTTTTATTGATAAAATTAGCAATCTTTATAAAAACCTAATATATGTATAAATATATACATATGTACATAGATATGTATAAAAGACCAGTTTATTTGCTTGCTTATATGTGTTTGAAAGAATATATCACCATATTGAAGTCTGATTTTGAATTTCTGCTTCCACCAGTTCTCTTTCCTCAGCCCTCAGCAGCTACAGATGTCAAATGACCTACCTAAATTCTATTTTTCTTTACTATGTTTGTGTGTAAAGGGTACTGTGTGTACCTCACTGTATAGGCAGAATTTGGAGGACAAATTCATGGAATTGGTTCTCTATTTTTATGTTTACATGCACTTCAGGGATTGAAAGAGGTCAATAGGCTTACCGGGCATGTATCCACTGAACCATCTCCCCACACTTTTATTATTATATATTGATAAAAAGAACTGAATCTCTCTCTCATCTCATCTTACATATCCTAGGTATAGGCATGGAAAGACCTAACAAAAGAACAGTCAATGTTCCCAATGATTCTATGAAAAAACAAACAAACAAACAAAAAAATAAAAAACATAGTGCAGGAATTTGAAAATGAACATAGTTTACCACCAAACTGAGCTCCAATGGTCCTGTTTAGTGAATTATTAGTCACTTCAGTGAAAAGTATTCTTATCCACAATTACTGATCTTGGATTAACTTTTATTTGAAGCCTTTCATTCTTGAATAATTTAATACATATTTATACAGACACACACACATACAGAGAGAAAGACAGAGAGAGGGTGGGAGGTAGGGAGGAAGGGAGAGAAGGAGAGAGAGGGATACAAAGATAGAAATAGCAACTGAACAGATACTAGGCTATCATAAATAATCCTCTTACAGAATCAGGAGGTCTGACAAGTTCTACATAAGAAACATAGTGCTTTGAGTCAATGGCCAGTACATGCGGTAATAAGACATGAAGAATGAAACCTTTCTTGATTTGCATAAATTCAAGTGGGAGTATTTCCTCTCAGTTCAGAGAAAGCAAGCCTTTTATTCTGTTCAGACCCTCAAGTGATTGGTTGTGCACTGCCCATGTCAGAGGACAATCACCTTTATTCAGTTTCTAAGTTTACATATCAATCTTATTTAATTCAAAGTCACAGTAACACCAAGAATTGTTTGGCCAAGTAATCTAAACACTCCTGTGTCATTGGCTCATTCAAGTTAACACATAAAATTAATCATCACATCATAGCTCAGTTTCAAAACCAGTCAATTTTTATTAAAGATTTCAGACTTTTTTGAGTGCTGATTTATTTTCATTGGGATAAGCCTTATGTAGACCAACTGATAACAGGGTTAATCATTCAGTTTGAGACTATTAGATCTACACTACCAAAACAGACCCAGAAAGTCAGCTCAAATACCACCTGAGAAGTAAAATACTGATCCAGTCAAGTTAGGACTTGGATTCAAATTCTAGTTTTGGTGGTAAAATATTTCAGGTCCTTACGGAATGATATTAATATTCTTATTCTTCATTAAGAAAAGCAACACATTAAAATCTAAATAGGTAAACCAGAAGAACCCTTCATTCTGCGAAATCTCAGACATTTAAGGAGAAGACATGACACACAGAATGTGCATGCATGCATACACACACAGATACACACACACTGGCACTAATGCACATGAGCACACTCCCCACCCCATCCCCTAACCCAATGTGTCCTGCATTTTTTAAGAAGACCTTGTCTCTTCTAGTGGAGCACAGTTGCTACAAGCATTTTAATAATCTATCCTTAGTGCTGACGAGCTCACTCTGAGCTTTGATCCTCTTCCAGCTCTACTTAATGGCTGGCTGCTTTAGCTTACTACATACTTCCCCCAAAGTCATGTCCTACTGATGTACTTCTTTCCCTGAATCCCAATGCCCAAAGCCTCTTCAGATTTGATGGCCTTTTATTCTACGTGCTTGCTTTCATGACTTGTCCTTTTCTAAAAGCTTTTCTACTAAACCTACTTTTCCCCTTCTGGTCTCAAGGACTATCTATGCCTTGCCTCCCCTTCAATTTTCTTATCCCATCATGTCTTTCTGGGGAAATAGGTGGCTACTATCAAAGCCTTGGCTCTCATGGAGGACAGGAATTGATTTACAGTGCAGAGGCAGATGAGAACTTTCACACAGAGTCCAAGCAAGAGAAGTTTGTGTGTGTTTCCCTGAGCAGGTGTCCTTTCTGCACTTAAAGAGCCAGCTGGATTGGAGGGGTATGACATTTAGAAAACATTTTAAATGTCATTCGGAGTGAGGAAGATTAAAAAAAAATTAGGGGCTAAGTTCTGCTCAAAACAAAATAAGGGCTTTAAGGAGCATCCAGGTTGGTTTAGTTCGTGGACAGCAATGTCAGATGAGTATGCAGTCAATGCAGTTGACCTGTAATTGCTAAATAGACAGTAATAGTCCCAAACTGTTACGTTTGGAACTTTGCTCTTAACTTTCTCCTTTAAGATCCTGCAAGATGGTTACATCCTGCAGGAATAAGGAATAAGTACTGTTTCCATAGCAGAATTAGAACTGACAATGTACATGAGCACCCAAACCATCTTAAATATTTGCCTGTTATGTGGCAGGTCCTGCTATAGGCATGCATTTAATGTGGTTGCAAAGATGAACCACATATGATTATAGACATTGAGGGGCTCACGGATCGAAGAGAAGGGACCATGAGAAATACATCTAATAATTTATACATTAGTGTTAGCTCTGAGGGAGAAGAAGAAAAACAGAAGGGTCCAAATTCATGGTAACCTTAGGATTGTATGGATATGGAGTCCTAGAGCTCAGGCTTGGGGCAAAGATGGACAGATGTTCATTCCTACTGTTACTATTTTCTTTTCTACAGTAACCTAGAGGACAGGATCTCACTCCAAATGCAAATAAAAATGATCTAGAACTCAATTTATCTGAAGAAGACAGATACAAAAGTTCTAAACTCAGATCCAGTTTGATGGACACACAACTTTAGAAATTTACCAAAGTGATTGAAAAACACATTTAAAGTGGGTGAGAGTTACTTTATAAATACCATCTGGAAACCTTCCTAAAATGGCACATAGATTTTCTGGATAGATTTCAGACTATGCAGTGTTAAAGACTAAGATCCTGAATACCTTCTAATTTCTTCAAGGTAAAAATTATTTTATTGTGTTGATGGAAAATATGAATTTCGGGTAGGTTCTGCTTTATATGATTTCATATGACACATGGTCTATATATTCTATTTTACCACAATTTACTACTTTTATTTTCATCTGATGCTATCACATTGCACATTATTGTGCTTTTCTTGGTAGTTTTAAATGCATTTTAGTATGCTGTGTGCAGTTCTTAATGGGTTACACATATCGCATCCTGCTATTCTTTGAAATACTTTCCCAAGTGGTAGGTCTTTGTAGCAAGTTTATGTTCTATGAAGAATAAGGTGGGGGTGGGTCATGAGAGTAGTTAGTTCTGAGACAGATGCCAACCTTTCTTCATGAAGTAATAATGTTAGATGGAGGGGGGGGCAAAGGCACATTAGACAGATAATTAGAAACTATGTTCTATTCATTTATTTGTGGTCTTCACCACAATGGACACTTACCTATTCAAGACCGTCTTTTATATTCTATTCTGTCCCCATTCTGTCCTCTCTCCATAAATTCTTCCTTTGTACCTGTATCTCTTTTCTTTGCTTTCTAATCCTATCTTTCCTTCCAGGCTTCCTTTCTTCACCACTTTGTAAAATACAGTTTTGCCCAGGATTCTCTGGTTTATTATCTGGGCAGCATCCTTCCAAGTGGTGGAGCTTCAGCTCCGAGCAACATACACACACTGGGTTGTTTTCCCCCTAGAATTAGCAGGTGTGCAAATAAGTATCAATTTTAAACCCACTCCATCCTATGTCCTACAAAAATCCTTTGTAAAGATGCACTCCCAATAACCTCTTCCTGATACCGTCTCTGACATCGCTTGCTTATTCCAGAACTCTTTGAGCAATAATGTGAATCTATGCTTAGGGGGATACTGTGTACAGTAAAGGCATCTTTGAACCAGATTATTTATCTTTTTTCTTCCTCCTTCATCTTAACCCCTCTTCTCCTTTCCAGTCTGTTGGAATTTTTATCTGAAGAAGATTACTGGTATGCTGTAGCCAGAGGGTAAAATTAATAAATTCCTCAGCTGCAAAACTTTCTTGAAATAGAATAATGATCTTCAAGTATTAGGGCTGAGATGAAGGATGAAGATACTAGAGTAGACACAGGGAAGGAGAGCAGGTGTGTGTGTGTGTGTGTGTGTGTGTGTGTGTGTGTGTGTGTGTGTGTGTGCATGTGCGCGTGCATGCTCACATATAAAGGCGATGATTTAGGACTGAAACCTTTATATTGAGGTAGAAGGGCTATAGGCAGAGTAAATGCAGAGGTAAGTAACCAAGGATTATTGCACGGTAGAAGACCAATGCACCACTCTTGACTGGAAAGGTTTTCTAAAATCCATTCTAAACTTCCATACCTTCCATTTGGACCCCAAATCTCATTATGCTTGAGAGATTTTCCACTAAAACATAAGGTTGGTGTAAATTTCTAGGTAAAAGACAATGGAACAGAGTTACATCGAGTGAACTGTATAAAGCTGATGTCAGGAGATGGGACTAAGCAGATAATGATGTCAGAACATTTAAAGAATGCATTGGTACTTTTCCTGAAGGATGTTTTACTTGGTAAGTATCTTGAAGAGCAATAGATAGATTCTCAGCATTGCTGGAATCAGCTAGTTCTGTATCTTATTCCCTGAGTCATCACAACCAAAATGTATGATAATGGAAAAATCACTCAACTCTCCTCTTCTTCTCCATCTCTCTGCCTCTCTCTGGAGAGTTGGGGATGAAAATACAGATGACACACATGTGATATTGCCACGGGAATACCAAAGAAGAACCCTGATCCTGTTTTATTTTGTTTGTTTATAATCATACAAAATGATTCTTACATTCTTTTTTTAATCATTTTTTGTTCTCCAAGGGATTTCATAAGTAATATGAAGATAATTGATGGGGAATGTTCATCAGGACACCTGAGTTAGGTGTAGAAGCTTATTATTTCTTCCAGGAAGATATCTCTGACCTTCTGAGAAAAGCTGTACTGCCAATCTCACTGGGTAATTAGTGTGTAAATTACTTTGATTTTCCATCTTCACAACATTCTTTCTCTCTCTTTCTACTCCCATATATCTCAGTCTCTGCGACTTAGACAGAAAGGAGCAGAAAATATCCAAAGTATTATGGATGAGAATACCCAGATTGATATCACTTTGATGCAAATTTGGCCATAAGATAACTGCTTTATTCTCAATATAGATAATGAATGCCCTATTTTTCAATACTACTCTTTAGAATGAAGACATTTTCTTCTCTGCAGAGTAAATTTTCAACTAGATATGTCCCACCAGCCTGGAAGACTTTACTGTTATTTTTTATAAACAAAACCAACCTTAAACAAATGATGTGGTAATCATCAAGACAATTAGCATTATCAATCCTTAGGTCCAACTAAGTCTTTGTTAGTTTGTTTTGTTTTGTTTTTGAGACAGGGTTTCTTTGGGTAGCTCTGGTAATATTGGATCCATCTCTGTAGACCAGGTTGGACTTGAACTTGAAGATATGCCTGCTTCTTTTTCCAGTGTGCTGGAATCAGAGGCATGTACCACCACTGCCTGGCATTTTTGTTTTTGTTGGTTCTTTGCTGTCGTTTTATTATTAAACATTATTAACCAATAAACAGTATTATTTAATGGAAAGTACCAGGTGGAAGTTGGGAATTGCCTTTATATAATGTGTTCCAATAACGATAAATCCCCTAATTTTCCATTGATTTATTTGAATACCTTTCTTTCCACATGTTTGACGTAGTTTTTTTTTTTTTTTTTTTTTTTTTTTTTTTTTGTCAAGATTAGGTTTAGGTCAAGTGGCACATGGTCTTGTCTTATTTAGATGGTCTTCACTAATTCATTTCTTCAAGATGATGTCGATTTTCCTTACTGTAATATAACCATTTACCAGTTTGTGGAAGGTAATTTAAAAATAGCTTATTCTATTTCTTATCAAATATTCAAAACATCCATTTATTAATAAAAACTAGTATCGAGTGTTAGTTTTTTACTTACTGACTGGGATATGTTGCCATAATTATTTATTCAGAAGTTTAATCTGTATCACACTTTGCCAGTGCAAGCTTTGCCAAGATGAATCTTGTGTTCTTTAGCATGTATTGATATTTTGAGTTTCCTGCATAAGGTATTATAGGCTCACAATTTATTTTTTTGGGCTCAACTCTAGAATTAATCATTTCACTAAGGAGCTCTTGTTCCTTGTAGCAGAAGTGTCATGGTAATGGAAGAATTGAAAAAAGGATATTTACTGTTTGTAGTACTGTAAGTAGGGATGATGTAACTTGTGCGTATGCATGTGTACCTGTGCATTTATGTAGTGTGTGTATGTGCGTGTCTGTATGTGTGTGCATGCATGTGCATGATTGAACACGTGTGTATGAGAGGACCTGTAGTGGAATGGGAGGAAAGTTAATTGGTTTCCTTGAATATTGTATGATTATTGTGAGAACAGCATTTTTCAAAATATGTCCCAGTGAATTATTGATGAATACTCCATGATTAAACAAGACTTTGGCTGCCAACCACTTGACTTCCCTGAGGCTTGACAATACTCCTTCACTTGGCTGTCATATTTATGATGAGTCCATCCTAGTGCAAAAGTGGCTTGTCACGTTAAAGTTTATAAACTGATATACAAATATATCTACTTATATATACTTTATCTTTCTACAAAATATCCATAATCACTGTATGAAAATTCTACAGAAATTTGGACATTTGCTCTTCTTATTTCTTTCATACATTGACATATATGAGCATATATGCTTATTCACAGTACCCACACACATGCAGTTTCAGATGTGCTAAGGTGGTGGTCATTTCTCATGAGGAAAAGGTGCTACGAGACTTCTTTGTAGGCAGTGAGGGATGAGACTTTCTTGTGTATATAGTAAGCGCTTCAGAGGACATCCTACCTTTGATGCCCTCTTTGAAAGTAGCTGGATTTGAGTTTCGATATGGGGTAATTTGTGAAAATCTATGCAATGTTAAGTACAAAAAGAATAGCTGATATTCTTGAGGAGGAGCTACAGAAAAGCAGGGAATTATCCCAACACCTTGGCTAGCATATAGCAATTACTTAAGTAATAACAATAGTTTTTCAGTTTTCTTTTATGGTGTGTGTGTGTGTGTTGATTAGTTTGGTGGCTTCTATTCCAATGATGGTCTCTCAGAGACACTGTTCAGGATAACACAAGATGGAAGAGCTAGCCATAGAAGGAAAGATCAAGTTTTCTTGTTGGAGTCACTATTTACACTCTGGGTTGAATCATTCACTGTTGTCCTCTGTGTCCTGTTAACATGCTCAGTGACACCATTCTGACCTCTTGCCTCTGACAAAAGACACTTCCTGTGTATAGAGCCAGCACGGCTTCTACACACACTAGAAAAGCTCTTCCAGGTGAGTAGAGGAGCAAAGCTATCCTTTATTAAGCACCATTATGATATAAGAAATGATTTTTTTTTAGCGATTTAAAATATGAATTGGAAATGAGCTAAAAATAGAAATGACAAAAGTATAGATCTCATTCAAGAAATTAGTTTCAAAAAAATGAGGGGCTTAATAAATAGCTAGAAGGATGTGAGACTTAAGAGAAAAAAAATCACTACTATTATTCCAAATAATTATCGAATTTAAAATGAGACTTGGTTGACTATATTTAAATATTGAAATAAAACAGTCAAAACAGAACAGATTAAAGGTGGCCATAGAAAGCTTACATTTGGTAAGTTTTCTTTGTCACCTTCTCCTCCTGGTATCACTCTATTTCTCTATTTAATTCTTATTCCATTACAGAAAAAGTACTTCCTCCTGTTATCTCTGGGGTGGGGCACACAAGCCTGTAGGAACTCCTTTTCCTTCTACAACAATGTAGATTTGACAATCATGGATCCTGGTCTCCTTCATCAGTGTCACAGGGAAGCCATGTATACTTTGAAGGATCGACACAACCTTTCAGAGGAATGTTATGCAACAGAAAATGGTGGAAGCTTCTTCTTCCTTCTGTGTTCAAGATCTACATTGAAGATGGGTCTCCAGAGCACCTAGTGTTCAAGCCCCATACATTATGGAAGATTTGGACAGAACATAGCCAACATGGACATAAACTGAGATAAAAGAGTGAGTGACAAGCACAGACTTCTGTTGCTCTGGATACTGGAGTGGGCACAGACCAACTGAGTCAAATTGATGGGAACTGCAATAGTTACCATTCCCACTTAGGCTATGTACTGGCTGGTTCTGGGTCAACTTGACACAAGCTGGAGCTATCACAGAGAAAAGAGCCTCAGTTGAGGAAATGCCTCCATGAGATCCAGCTCTAAGGCATTTTCTCAACTAGTGATCAAGGGAGGAGGGCCCAGCCCATTGTGGGTGGAGCCATCCCTGGGCTGGTAGACCTGGGTTCTATGAGAAAGCAGGCTGAGCAAGCCAGGGGAAGCAAGCCAGTAAGTAACATCCCTCCATGGCCTCTGCATCAGCTCCGGCTTCCTGACCTGCTTGAGTTCCAGTCCTGACTTCCTCTGGTGATGAACAGCAATGTGGAAGTATAAACTAAATACACCCTTTCCTCCCCAACTTGCTTTTTGGTCATGATGTTTGTGCAGGAATAGAAACCCTGACTAAGACAGACTATATGAGGTCATTTATACATGGCAAGAAAAGGTATTATAAAGATGAAAGAGAAGAGAGAGAGAGAGAGAGAGAGAGAGAGAGAGAGAGAGAGAGAGAGAGAGAGAGAGAGAATAATCAATAGATTAAGGCCTTTCTATACACTAGCATGCAGGAGATCAGAGTTCAGGCAAAGCAATTTGTCATGGGTTTAAAAGGACCACAACATGTACATTGCCCAGAGACAGATAGTGTCAATGAGGCTCCATTTATTTGGTCACAAAAAATTATTGGATGGGACTCAGCTGGAGTGGTAAAGATTTGGGAGGGTGAAACTGCCAGCAAATTACTAGTGGGCTTACGTTCCTTTCTTTTACTCAGGAAAGTGGTGGAGAATATGAGACAGTCTCTCTTTCCTGTCTTAGAAAATAGAGACAAACTCAGATAATTTTACTATTATTCTTATGTTCCAAATGCATCTAGATAAACACAAGTTTTTGACTACATTCGATAACAACCCTTATGGGCAAAAATGATAATAATGATGATGCTATTAATAGTAATAAATCTTTGCATTGATTTCCTACAAGTGTGTACATTTTTTTGCCTCATTTTTAATGCTAGAGTGCACCTAATAGGACTAGGGAGTTGTATATAGATCGTATAGGTATCATAAGCAAACTTAGTGCAAACCCATATAGCTTCTATTGATCAACTCTTGATTTCATTCTTATTCTGCTTACATGAAGCCTTGAAACTCTTTTCAACATCATTCCCCGTGAGTGTATAAGACTACAGTGAAAGATGCAACTTATTTGTTGCTGCTGATTAGCTTGAAAGCCCTGGGGGGTTGTCTCTGTGGATTTCTTAGCAAAGAAACTGCCTCCAGGATCTGGCAAGCCTGAGAACCCGGGAGCAGCCTTGAGCATCTGGCACTCCGTTGCAGCATCCTCCTCCTCCTACTAAGAAGGGAGACGGGATGAGAGGCACAGACTGTGAGGCCTCAGGCTTTTATCTCTGGCACTGGCATGGGCAGCGTGACATGCAGGGTAATGAATTGCCCTCCTTGCAGAAATGAATAAGTTGTGGTTGGTGATGCAATGATCAATTTGCTCCATCACGTTAAGCTGCCCATTCATCATCCACACCTGCTGTCAGGAGCCCAGGGCTGTGAAAGTTGGCCTCAAGCCTCTGCCTCAGTCTGCTGAACCACAAACAGCCTTTAGAGCTGCCCCTCTCTCAGGCTCAAGGCTGCCTTGATTGCAGTCTCTGATGAAAAGCCCAGTTCCTGCTCAGCCACTGGTGACTGTGGAAACAAGGCATGTTTGTGAACAGCAGCACTGTGGAGGTACAGCTTAATAAAACACTAAAAGTCTCCTGATTAGGACCCAGGTAGCCTGTTCCACTTCCCTATGGTGTGGACTTGTGCCAGTATGGTGTCATTCTTGTGCCTTTGCTTCTCCATCCTAAAAAACACCAGATGGAAGACTACCTCATTCTCCTCCACATCTCCTTTCTAGTTCTGTGTCCAGTGGCCATCCACACTTATCTGTGATGGGGTTGGCACGGTGATTTGTTTACATCTCTATCTACCCAAAGCAAATTAGTAGCATGTTTCACTTAACAGAGATTGTTTGGTAGCCATGAATCAGTTCATTGATTTTCACAACTGAATGAAGAGTGAAT
This sequence comes from Micromys minutus, assembly GCF_963924665.1. NCBI lineage: Eukaryota > Metazoa > Chordata > Mammalia > Rodentia > Muridae > Micromys > Micromys minutus. The sequence goes on along the minus strand of NC_137963.1, from coordinate 13,495,370 downwards.
TAGCACAGTTTACTAATGATCAAACTGAGGGAGAAGGTTATGTGAAGTTCCCAATGCTAAAAGCAAAGTTTGGGATGGCAAAAGAATCTTCACTCCTAAGGCTTTGTTTCTTCTCTTGGAGATTATTTTTGATACAGTCGAAGACCATTAACACCTCCAAACCATGCTGATTTCCTGATCATCCTGCAGGATTTAGTTGTTGCTCAAACTGCATCTGTCTAGAGGGAGACAGGGTGAGCCAGAATAGCCCCAGACATTATGGGTTTCCTTTCTTCTTTGTCACTTCTCCAGATTTTGGTGTCCTGTATTGACCATCTCTAAGACACCAAGTCCCCCTGAACTAGATCATGAGTTCGGCCTGACCATTGGTAAGTACAATAAAATAGCACCTGGATTTTGTCAGCTTTTCCCATTTCTGCATAGGGAAAAAGAAGCCCAGGGAAAAATGCTTGCCTGAGATCATTTTGCTTAGTGAGTGACCCTCATGATTCTATCAAAATTGAATGCATTCATCACATGCCCATTAAAACCAAGGGAAGGAAATAGGTATTAAAATCAGATCAAAGACAGAAACCCTTTGCCCATGTGAGTCTGGATGTCACATTTCTTCCCAGGCACAAATTGGGTTCCCATCTGCAAACTAAAAAGAATAATCAGAGTGACAGCTAGCTTTTAGTTGATTATTATTAAAGGCCAGGAATTTGAATTTCCTTAACTTTATTCCAGTCCTTAATATGCTGATATAGGCACTGGAGTTATGGTTTCGATGTGTAAGGCTAGAAGTAGATATAAGCAATGCCTAGCATAAAGTTTCAATTACCTGATTCTAAAATACAGTCTCTCAGATACTTTGCAATTTACAAGCATGATTTCTTAATACTTACTATCATGACAAATTACCCCAGGATCCTGTAAAACTGTACATTGCAACTTAGCTTATCTAGATTTGGGAATTGGGATTCTTTGTTTCCTGGAGATGGTAGTTCCACTGGTCTAGGGATCACACTTTGAGTCACTATGTATCAAAGTTTTTCTGCCAAAGAGCAGATGGTAGATACTTTAGGTTCAGTGGACCATAGGACATTTTGTTGCAGCTAGTCAATTCCACCATTGTAGCAATAAATTAGCTACTGATAATCTGTTAAAAATGAAAGAGGTTATGCTGTAATAAAATTTTATATGTAACAGATGAAGGGCTGAATTGGTTCAGCTATGATTTGCCAACAGTTGCAACTGGGTTTCCAGATCTATTGGCTACCATTGGTCTCATTATTCCTGCTACCATCATTATTCTAGTTTAGTTGTTTTCTCCCTTCAAATGACAAAGACCTGTAGTCTTAGTTCTCATACTCTGGCAGTAATAGTAGAAGAAGAAAGTTTAGTAAGTTAGGTTATTGGGAGTATGCCCTCAAAGGGTTTAGAAAGTTTCTTTCTCACTTTGCAAGTGTCACAAGCTCAATGTGTTACTTTTGTTTGGGACACCATCCATATATTGCCATACACTCTTTACATCTTTTATTTGTATTTTTGTGTCATAAACATACACACACACACACACACACACACACACACACACACACACACACACACACACACTTGCGTATGTTTTTGGGGGTATGTATACCTGTGCGGGTAGGTGTATATAAGCATGCCTGTGAAGCCAGAGATTGTTGCTGTTTCCTCTCCTATTCTTAAAAAGAATTAATTACTTGAGAGTGTTTCTGTTACTCCTAAAGCACTCTGACTTCAATAAGCTGGCAGGTCTGCCAATGAGCTCTAGGTATCCACCCATCTTTTCATCTCCAGTGCATGGATTATAGATGCACACAGCTATTGTATTCAGCTTTTTCTGTGGATGCAGAAGATCTGAGCTCACACTCTCATGGTTGACTAATAAATACTTTCCAACCATTGTTATATTTTTCTGCACTCCAGAATGCTGTCTTATTAATAGTAATTTGACACAGCCTTATGTAATTTCATGCAAAAGTTCTCAACGTGAGGTTTGCTGACAAGCAGCATATGGGTTATATGATAAGCTAGAAGATAGAAAATATAAAACTTCATATTAGATTTATCAATCAGGGAGACTATGAGTGAGCCTAGCAATGCACGACTTACTAAGTTTTCTGTGGAATTATAATTATCTGTATCTGTAAACAGTAGGGATGATATTGACATGTTATGAGTAGGTAAGACTTTTGTACATTTAGCTGCAGCATCAGAAACCAACACATGATGGGGTGACATGACTTAATTTCTGGTGTTGAACTATTGGGTCTTTGATTTGTTTTGTAGCCAAGGATAAACAAGCTCCGAGCAATTTCTTTCATTTGAAACAACATCATAAAAGCATGGAAGAGTCAGGAAGCCTTAAGAATTCCTTAAGTCAGGAGATACTCATAAAGATTTCTTATACGGTAGAGTCTGGTAGATGGATGCCAAGGAGAATGGAGGCTTATGAGTCTGAAGTATGAAGTGAGAAAAACAATGCAAACAAGCTTTACTGTTCCATATGCTACACTGTAGACTCTAACTAAAAGAAATCCTAGCTTGACTCTTGTGAGCAGGGTCGATCTGTAGAAAATGAACTGTAAGGTAGGGATTCTGTTAGGGATGAAGAACCTCACCTTCACATCTGCACATGACTGGCTTTCTACTTTCTACTGGTCCACCATCTAACTCTGTGCTCTCGGTTACTTGCTTCAGAGAGAGCATCGTTTTCACAGGAAGGAAAAAAAAATGATGCTCTCTTTGAAGCAACTGATTTCCTCCTGTGAAAATGAGGGTGCTTGTTACATACATGGTGTTGTGAGAGTTACAAATTTTGAGGTAACATAATTTTCTGTTTTGTTTATCTTTTAATCTCTTTGGCAATAAACACTGCTGCTGTGGCTGAACTGGTGAAGAAGCAAAAATATCGAGTTTATCTCCGGCAGGATTTTTCAGTTCCTTGGAAAACAGAAGAAGGCATCACACTCAACTGTGACACGTGCTAGGGTGGAGGATGACATGTGCCTCTTTCCCAGAGAGGTGGCTGATCAATCTTGGCTGTATTAGAATCAGTTAAAATGTTCCAGTTCTTTTGTTGCTATTTTGTTTTGTCATTTGTTTTGTTTTACATTAGGCTTTGAGTAGGTGACACAATGTGACCAGTTTTACTAAGTTTAAATCTATTTGTATTTTCTCTTATTTATCACCATACAGGGTCACATGAGTTCATTTTCTGCTAATATACAAAGTACTCAGAACATTTTTTTTTTCTGCAATGGTCCCTCCCCTGCAAGCCACTCCCATTTGCTTCAGTTCCCATTGATTTCCTGGACAGTGTGGCTTCAACTTTACTGCTGTTTTATGCATTTGATTTTATTGCATCTCTCACGCTTCTGCACCAAAAGAAGGTTTTGTGAAGCGGCAACCACTGTTGTTTCCCGTCCCAGACTATCTGAATCCCTATTCTTAAGGCTAGGCTTTCGGCATAGATTACTAATGTTTTTATTTTAACACAATACAAGCCTTGAAGAATGGTTGTAAAATTAAATATAAACTGCTGTTTCTATTTAGGATTCCAGTGGGGGTTGTAGTCAGGCATATTTGGAAGACAAATAAATAAAAGAAATCCAGAATCTAGACTCAAAAGGAAAGAGAGGAATTTTCATTTGACAGATGGTTTTAGTCTGTATATAGAAAATGCTAACACACACACACACACAGGCACACACACACACACACACACACACACACACACACACACACACACACATACACACACCTCTCGAACAAATTATTTGCTTCATCAGCTTGCAAGATGTGTGGGCAATGCACAAGTGTCAGCTCTATTTCTACATATCAGATACTGGGCATCATGAGGACAAATTTAGGAAAGTAATCCTGTTTGCAGTCAATAAGAAGGTGAGGGGTTCAGAAATAAACTTATAAAAATTAGAGCAAGGTGTGCCATCTGAAAACAAAAAAAAAGTATGAAAAAATTACGGAGGAGATGAATGAATAGAGAGACATCATATGGTCTTGGTGCCCAAGTTGCTCTACAGACTGATGCACTCCCTGCTGCAGCTTGCAAACAGATATCAACAACAAATTTCATATGGAAATATGAGGGACCCCAAATAAGCAGAAAAATATTGGAAAATGAAGTTCAACACGGGGGAACTCACAAAGACAGTTTTCCTTCTGTTTTCTCTCTTGCCCCATCTGTACTTTCTAGATTCACACACGCAGACATTTCACTCTGAAACATTTAAAGGTCTGTTGAATGATACGAAGCCTACTTTTTTTTTTCAAATACTTCATTGTGAATTTCCTGAAAATGAGAACATCTTCTCTCATCTACATCAGACAGTTACCATAGCCCTTGTACAATTTCATAGCCATTTAAGTATTCTACTGATGTCATAGTTTTATTTCATTTTTTACTTGTCTGTGAGTGTGTGTGTGTGTGTGTGTGTGTGTGTGTGTGTGTGTGTGTGTGTGTGTGAGCATAAGTAAGCATGCACTTGTGGAGGCCTATAGTAGGTGCTCAGTATCTTTCTTAGTCATTCTTCCTTTATCTTACTCAACATGTTACTCAACATCTCTTTTTCAAATTAGATACTCTCTGTATCTTTTGATTTGTTGAAATGTAACCCTCATCCCCCACCCCACACCCCTCCTTCTCCATTAGTCTTCACAAAGATGCACAAACTCCTAATCACCCTCTCCACCCCATGAGGCAACATCTCTTGTTGAACCTGAGGCTCAACATTAGGCTACTCTAGCCAGTTTGCTGTGGGAGTTCGCTTCTCTGCCTTCCATGCATTGAAATCACAGGTAGACTGGAATGCCCCCTGGCATTTCATGTGGGTTTTGGCAACCCAAATGTGGCTAGTGCTTCACCTGCTATACAATCTCCCCAGCTGCTCCTGTACTGAAAGCAAAGTAAGCCCCAGCTTGTGGGCTGTAATCACTTCTCATTGTTTCTCAATGTCTTTTAAATTTGGACATTTTTTCCTGACTACACTGCTCTGATGACATTCTTGTTTATTTGTTTGTTTTTGCTTCAGCATTCCAGTTTTTCTCCCCCTCTGTTCCTCATCCCATTCCTCCTCCCCCTTGCCTCCAAGAGGGTGCTCCCCGCACCAGTCTTCCTCCTTCCCTGGGGCCTCAAGTCTCTTCAGGATTAATCATATCTACTCCCACTGTGGCCAGACAAAGAAGATCTCTAGTACATAGGTGCCAGGGGACTTTGACCAGCCCTTGTGTGTTCCTGGTTGGTGGCTCAGTCTGTGGGAGCTCCCTGGGGACTTGGTTAGTTGAGACTGTTGGTCTTCCTATGGGGTAGGTCTCTTTTTCAGATTCTTCTATCCTTCCCTTAATTCAACCATAGCGGTCCCTGACTTCAGTTCAATGGTTGGTTGTAAGTATCTGCATCTGTCTCACTCAGCTGCTGGTAGGGGCTCTCAGAAGGCAACCATGCCAGGATCCTGTCTTTAAGCACTTCATAACATAGTAGTTTCCGGCCTTGGTGTGTTCCCATGAGATGGATCCCACATTGGGCGGGTCATTAGACTGCCTTTCCTTCAGCCTCTCAACATTCATGTTTTAAAAGCTATTAGTTAGTTACGTCATAGATTGTGGCCCACTCCTGAACTTCTTCCTTATCATTAGGTTCAAGTTATGTACATTAGGCAGAATCAGTCCAAAAAGGGTGCAGTGGTCTCTGAGTATCCTGTCAAGAGGCACAAAGGTACTTGCTATTGACATTGTCAAAGGGAAAGATGGCCTTGTTGCCTTACTCTAAGGTATAATGTCATTCTTCTTGGCAATTTGTTACTCATGTCAAAGTATTTTGAAGCTATTGGATTGTCCAAGACCCTAAATTTTCTCACAACTCCAATATTCACTTGAGATTTTTAAGACATCTCCAATTTTTAGAAATTCCAGGATTGAAAACCACACGATTAAACTGATTTAGTAAATGCAGTTCTTCTGGAGACAGAGAGACATTGAAACAGGAGGCTAAGGGACAGGTGGAAACAGCTTTCTTTGTTGGAATTTGGTGAGATTGGACTAATATGTATGCAGTGAACATAGTCATCTGGACACATACATGCTACCTAGGAATTAGCTGAGTCCAGACGGCCAGTACACCATGCAATGCAGAATGACAGGCAGGAGGCATTCTTAGGAACACTTAAGAAGTTTGGACTTCCGCAAAGGCAAAAATGTTCTCTTGCGTTTGATTACATTATAGAAATGATGATCAGCTTTAAGACTGGGAAGAACATATTCCCTGAACACCAGGGACATCAGATTGAAGGAGAGAAAAAGACAGGTGAGCAAGAGGTGATAGGTTACAGCAATGAAGAGGGAGGGGGTAAGGCACCTAGGCTGAGGCACTTCAGCACTGATGTGGGAGAGTAAATATAGCAGGGAGAAGGAAGGGGGTCAGACACTGTAGGCAAAAGAAAAGTGTGTCTGTACTGGAAGATAGTGGGGGTCAAAAAAGGCTTTTTATGGAGGCCTCATATGGGGAAACATGGTGGATGACTATAAGGCAGTGGTTGAAGAATTAGGTGTGCTGTGGGTAGAAGAGGCTAGAGAAACCAGGGGACGCTAGCACATCTAGCTCAGAGCATGCCTAGGAGAAGCAGCAGTGACCCAAGAAATGCAGGTGGCAGATAGGTGGAACAATGGGAGAGACTGAAGTAAGCCTTCAGTTAAGATTAATCTATGCCAACTGTGTTAGAGGATGATCTGGCAAAAGGAACTTCTAAGAGACCAACCTGTAACAACACAGGTGAAACCATCTATGAAGGGCACATATGTATTGATAATTAGCATGTAAAATCTGTCACCACAATTCAGTGCTTAGAGCACATGTCAGGTAGACCCACCATAAACTTTGCAAGCTCTAACTGAGGGTCCCTCTCTTGTAAAACCTTCAGTGGGAAAGGTTAAAAGAAGAAAAGATCGTCCCACTCAGAAGAGAGGGTGAAGAACAAACCTGTAGTCTGAGGCTGAGGACAGAGAGATGGAGCAGGGAGCTTGCTCCTGAGCTGAATGAAGATAAATGGGCTGTGAGTTCAGGAGAATACATCCTTTCTCTGCTACACTTGCCTCTCCATCAGTGCCCAGCCAAGGCTTGTCATGCAGGAGTGGCGCTTTTGTTGTGTCTGCAGGCTGTGCTCCTGTTGCCATAGTGATGAGGCCATAAGTCATGTCTGCTGCTGCTGTACAGAGGCATTGTGATTTATGCAAGCCCAGCTGGGATTGTAAACTTTCTTTTTAATGTTCAAAATCTGTCACAGCAAAAGAGGGTAGAGATCCTCAGCCTCATTTTAAAGGGGATGGGAGAGTGCTGCTGTACCTTGATTTTTCTCCTTGGCAATGATCTTTCCATGTAGACCAATGGGGCATATGCAGAGCTTCTTTCTGACTCTAGCTATAGGAGTTTGAAACTCTTGGCCCAGATGCTCAACTCAAAGCCAGGCTTCTGCCTTTTTCCCCAAACAAATCCTACCCTCTTCCTATGCTGCCTTGAAGCACCCCTGGCATTTTCCTTATGCTCATGTGTGTGGCTAACAATTTACTCTGGGTATGTAATGCAAAGAATGTGAGGAACAAGAAAAGCTTGGGGTTGACCTTACCTCAATTGTTCATCTGCTTAATGGGGGACAGTATACCTTAAAAGAATTCAGGTTTTTTTCTTTATTGTAATCTTTGACCTTTGAAGTTGGGTTTCAGTGAGGCGATTGTCTACATGTTGTTTTTGGAGGATTAATGTTCTTTTCATGTGGGGTATCTAGAGCCATGCCTGTCTCATACCCATTAGCACACAAGAGCACCTAGTAGGCTGTGAATGAAAGAAATGTTTTCAGAGGTTAAGAAATGTCCCTTGGGGTGTACACAAACCATCCTTTTTAAACTCTCTTACTGGTGAAGTGAGGATTCTCTTTTTGACCTATGATATTTTCAGATTTTATGTTGCTCTCTCAGAGGGTGGGAACTCAGTTCCCAGTATCGACATGGTGGCTCACGGCCATCTGTGTGTCTGGTTTCAAGAGATCCAAAGTCTTGTGATCTCTGTAAGCAATAGGCACACACATGGTACACACACATACACACACACACACACACACACACACACACACACACACACAGAGAGAGAGAGAGAGAGAGAGAGAGAGAGAGAGAGAGAAGCTCTCACAGAAACAGAATGCACTCCAATAAGAAAGCCTAAAACATATATATGAATGAAGCTAAAAAGATTCTGGCAGTAAGATTTTAACCATGTCTCGATGCAGCAATCAGAGGCATGGATCATGCCAAGGACAAGACTAGCTTGCAGTTCCACCTCAGCCATGTGAACAAGGACGAAACAATATTTGTCAATGACCATGTCTGTTCCCTATGTGGGGCTGTGCATGTCCCAAACTGTAAATGTTTCCAATTATATTTTAGATATTGGTTTCCCCCTGTTTGATAAACACCACCACCAGTGAGTCAGTCAAGAATTTCAGCACCAGAATGTCAAGGTGAATGTAGATTTAGGGCACAGTTCTTCTCAGGCAGGGCCATCTCAGTGCAGTGAACATCACCTTTCAGTACCAAGGGGCATGGATGTTAGCAATGCTGTGGAAATGTCCTAAGGGGTGCTGTGGGCAAAATGTACACCACAAGGACATGGATTCTGCTACAGGAACACTGAAGCGGGGGCTTAAGTGGGATGTGTGGTATAGTGCAGTAGGTTTATCTAGGAAGGACTTTCATACACTGACCCAAACTCCTCTATTTTCTCTTTTGTCTATTTTAAAGCTATAGAAAGTTGCTATAACATACAATGCACTATCTTATTTTTTAAGTAGAATGTTTAGGGGTATGAAGAATAGATTATGGAACTAACACTGCCGTCCTTCATCAGAATCTCAGATAATGAAACATTTTTTTTGTCCTGCGCAAGACACAGAACACAAACAGCACCTCCCCATTCCTCTTTATTTCCAGCCTTAAGTAACAATGATTATTATCTGTTTCTACAATTTTGCACTTGTGTTCCTCATAGAAGTAGAATCTACAGCATCCCTGTCTTTGTCACTACTTATGTTACTTAGTATAATGTCCCTAGGCTAATTCATATTATGACATGAATCACAATGTCCTTCATTTTTCAGGGAGAATAATATGGCACCATATTTTTGTACCACATTTCACTTATTAATGTTTAGACTGACAAACACTTAAGATGCTCCCATATTCAACTATTGAAAATAAGTGTCACAACTCTTAAATCTTTTTCTGAAGCATTTTTGAGTTGTACTTTAGGTCATCAGTCATGATGTACAATACACATAAAGACTCAATAGAACACAAAGAATATGAGTGAAACCTACCCTTGAAAAGGATCCATGCATAGCCAGACAAGAGCTCTGACATGGGGCTCAGATTTAGGTCAAATAGTTACAACATTGCAATGGTCACAACTAATGGCTCACAAAAAACCATTGTCCATAGTCTCACTTGATTCTCCACCAGAGTCTCACAGCTAGCTCCATTTTGCAAGTGGGGAGACTGAGGCAGAAAGATAAAGGGGATGCAATTATTATTGTCTAGATACTGTGTGGCAGAGCTGGGCAACCAGCATGTTAGATAGTGAAGAGTGAGCTCTGTCTCAACACAGACTGAAATGGCTACATTGTTCTGATGGTCTAGACTATGGGCAATCTGTATCAACAACATAGACACACAGACATACTCATGCTCATTTTTCATAGCACTGAAGGAATAGATTCATTGCCATATCATTTATTTTAGTACATATATTCCTTGGTGCTTTCTTTGACTTCTCTGCCCATTCTACATGACACTGCAGAGCCACTTACCTGCAATGACGTCAGTCAGTGCTGGAGTATTCAAAATGGCTGTTCTATAAATGATACTAGGTATCACAAAAACTTCTAAAAATTTGGATGGAGAGAATATGGAGTTCAGCAGTTAGTTAAATGAAGAAAGGCCAGCTCCAACTTGGACTTCCCTCTACTCACGAAAGTACTTTGAAAGATGTCTTTGGAATTGGAATCCACTTTTTCTGATACTTCGTCCAATTTGCCTAGCCCCTGAACCTTGAAGGATTACATGGCATTGCTTGAAGTGTGTCACAACAAATAGAGACACCAAACCCTGTTTCTAGTGTAGCAATATTGGGGAAGGCAGAGCATGTAGAATTCTTCACATTCATTAACATATCAACACCCATGGGAAAGCTGTTGTCTGAAACATTGGTATAATCACTTCAATTATAGAAATAAAAAATTTCAAACTTTTCAAACTAAGGATTTTTTTTCTCATTTAGATTTTATTCTATATACTTTTATTCCACTTGCTCCAAAGTGCTGCTGCTACGTGAAATCACATGAGCAAACATAGCTTGCTGCACTACTGTGGACTACACACTGTGAAACAGGTTATTTATACACAAAGGGATCAGATGATAATTTGAGGCAACCCAGGAGTATCTGCAGAAAAATACTTGTTGGTAACATAAAAATATCTTCTCACTATCAAAATCACCACATCAAATTAGAGCTATCAAATGTTCTGGAGCTTTTCTCTGAAGTGCTTGTGATGTTTTGAATAGTTCATATTTGATCTATGGCGTTCAGGATCACACAGATCTCCAGGTAGGATTAGAGTTGGTTCATTCTACACAATTAGGTGTACTTAGAGCATGGAAGACTAATTTAGAAAGAGATATTTTGAAAAGGTCAACAAAGCAATCATGGATGTGGCAAGGATGCCAGGAGGTCAAAGTCACAAAAAGCTTCTCAGAAGAAGCGACCCTGATGAAGAACTTGTGGGTATAAAAGAGTATGCCATGGGCAAGGGAGGAAAGTGTGAGTGCCATGTCCAGAGCCAACACTGGAGAGGGCAAGGGTCTAGGACAGTGCTTGTCATTTTGAGAAAACAACAAAAGGGAACATGGGAAGAGAAGGGGTACCCACAGCAATGGCCTCTCAGGTCTAGATTGGGAAATATGTGCCACCTTACATAGTCTGTACTTTTCTTCTGAAGCATTTGGATTTGAGTGTAGTGGAGATAGTTCTAAGCAGAGAACAGCAATGGTTCAAACTACAAAATCTGTGCATTTGATTTGTCCCTGTGTAGAGAAAAGGATTGAAAGAAAGGATGCTCTTTGAGAAAATTGAGCAAAGGATAGGTATTTGGAAGACAGAATTACAGATGGATCTCTTGAGTGCTTCTCTAGATTTATTCTCAGCTCAGCCTTCCCCTGACCTGAACTTCAAAATAGTGGCTTACTTCATTGAGCTTCTTCATCTAGATTCCCATTGGATTTTCTTCTCTTACTAAGCGAGGCAGAACTTCTCCGCACTTTCTTATAAGGTCACAGTGAGTTGGTTGTGCCCCCGACTGTCTGCCAAAGCCCCAGAGGATTTTCACTCTGTGTTCTTCAAACCTTGCCCACATCTTAGTTCACTGATACCTGTAGCTGACTCAGTCAGAGATTTAGTCACAATATGCTGTATATCCTTTGTTGTTGTTGTTGTTGTTGTTATTGTTGTTTTAGAACATTCCCAAAACTTTAGAGGAAAATGCTTCCAATTTGACTGCACCATCTTTTTGTTGCTGGGTGTCTCCTTCATACTGATTTCTTCTGTAGGTGAGAGAGATCAAGTCTGCTCACTGAAATATCTGGATTCCTCCATCAAATGATGTCGTTCTCTCTCTCTCTCTCTCTCTCTCTCTCTCTCTCTCTCTCTCTCTCTCTCTGTCTGTCTGTCTCTCTCTGTGTTTTTTCTCTCTCTCTGTCTCTGTTTGTCTCTCTTTGTTTCTCTGTCTGTCTCTCTCTGTCTTCCTCTCTTTGTGTGTGTGTCTGTTTGTATGCGTGATGTGTGTGTGCATGTATATGTGTGTGTACATCCTTCCCTATGTTCCTCCTCACCTCTGTAGTGTGTATGCAGAAGTTCTGTTACTGACATGCAAGGATACTATACATTGAAGGAAAGGTGTCAGTTCACTCAGCCTCAGGAAGTAGCCTTTACATGAAAAAATAATTGTTCATTTTAGGGTTTCTTTTTGTCCGTACTGATTAATAGTTGCTATTTGCATAATTAAAAATGTTTCCGATGAAGATGGGTTTAAAAGATCTAGAAAACTCTGTGAAACCAATACATACCTCATAGCAGTGATTAGGACAGAAGTATAAAGAGGAATCTGTTCTTGAACCTAGGAACATGCATCTGAGGTCAGTTGGATGGGGGAAAGTGTCTCTGTCTTCTGTGAGTTTGAGATTGTTTACACATACCTCTGAACACCATGGCAATGCTTGAGACTCCTTTCATGAGGGTAATTTCTATCCTAGAGTACATTTTTAATACGAGGGATGATGATTGTGTCAGACAGAATGAGGGTGCACTTACATAGAAGGCTTCAACTGAGCTACAAGCCAGAAATTTATCTCAGCAAATATACTAACACCAAGAACAAATTTTGGCTAAATATGTCTCCTGAGATAACAGATCAATAAAAAAAGCATTGAATAGGATAATTCTACTGTCAATTCATCTTTAACACTTCCAGCACTACACTGTTCCTTCATTGTGCGTTAGTAACCAATAATCTCTTTTCATCTGACAAGAGAACAGCATCATAAACTCATGATATAGAACATGAGAAGCCCTCACTTTTGTTTTAGAAATCTTCCCAACATAAATATTTGAGCCAGTGCCTTCTTATTTATCTAAGTTGGCATGAGGGAAGTCTGATATCTACAGTCTCTGATTTAGTTCAACCTATAAGATAGCCTGATATGAAGAAGACAAGGGAGATACCGGATGACTTGGGATGGGATGTCTGTCTCCTTGGTCCTTCCTTTGTCAATGTCTGTACTTTGTGGTCATGTCACTTCATAAGGAATGATTTACCCAATGGTACTCTAACACATGTTAGGCCAATAATATACCTTCCCTGGAATTCTACAATGCTTATTTCATGCAAGAAAAGTGTTATTCCTTTGTGGCAAGAAGCACACATATGTAATGACACATAAGTATTACCCCCACTCTCCTTCAAGGTGGTAGGTGGTATATCATGTGAAGAAATGGCTTCCATAGTATGAGAGACTAAAGCCATCACAATAGAACAAGGGAGAAAGACGAAATCTTAGTATATAATTCCTTAATCTGTCTCATCTCCTTTGTGAGCTTATCTCTCACCTTTTCGAGGACAACATTTCAATGTAAGTCTCATTGAAGTCATTCCAACAAAGCAGTTTTCTCCTGAAACTAAAATCACTGAGTTACACCGAGCAAAAAAATGCTCTGCATGGAAAAAGGTCTTACAGTTTAATGGGCTGATCTGAGGTCAGAAATCTACATTCCATTTCCAATGCCCTCCCTCCAAGTGTTCTGCTTAAGTCCTTTGGATGTCAACTTTTTCATCAGTTAAATACAAAATTAAAAATAGGGTTAGAGCTCAAGGAGATGGTTCAATTAGGAAAGCACTTGCTATGCAAGAAAGATAACCTAAGTTAGATACCTAACACTCACAAAAACCATGCATAGTAACAGGAATCTTATTTTTCCACATATTAATCCACAGGAAATAAATAAATAGGCCTGGCAATAAGTAATAATCATAAGCTTCCCTCAAATCCTCACTACCAGCCCAGTGTACTTTCTTAGTGTATATACTTTCATGTCTGTCTCCTTTTAGTCTGAAGATGTGGAGTCTTCCAGCAGCCTCACAAGTCCCATTTGAAAAGTATTTAACTTCTAATGCAGATATAACAAGTCATTTTTCAGCTTCACTGTAGCTGCAAAGCTGTCTATAATTCAACATCAAATATTTATTATTACATTTATTAAAATTTTAATAATTTAGCATTTCCTGTATGTAAGATGGAAGCTTAGCTAACTGGTTCCCCTTTATCCAACTTGGGCCACTTCAAAATTTATATTTTAAAGTCTCCTTTTGAGTTTCATTTAGCAGAGGCTGTGCCTTGAGCCCTCCGCCTGGGCTGCCCATTGGTGCATGGTACAGCTTCCCTTGTGGCAAAGACTAACAGAAATCCCACACTGTGAAGTGTTTGAAGAGATTTACAGAGCCTGGGCAGAAACTCATCTTAATAGAGTTCACTTTTATTATGATAGCTAAACTAAAGTGGGAAAAATATATGTGTCTCTAGGCTCCCTGGCTGAATGACAGGCAGTGGAAAAGGAGGGGAAAAGAGCAGAGAATTTATACATGTGGTAGGAAGTATGGTGGCCTATACACAAACTATTATAAGAGGAGATTTTATGGTCCAAAACTAAGGAGGAATCTGGTGGTCTAGGGCGAATCCAGATGCCACAATCTATAAACCAAGCTAATTGTCAAAAGGACTCCTAATTTACTTACAATCTCTTTCCCTCATTTATATTTTATTCTACACTTGTAGAAAGGATGCTTGCCTTTAGTTAGAGGGGCAGCACAAGGAATTGCATTTGGCCTTTCAGTATAAAACCAACAACAAAAATAAAAACTCAACCCAAACAAAACAAAAACAGAAAGTAAGCCATCAGCAGCGTGGTGAGTGCAGACACACAGTGCCCACTCCTTGTCCAGCCAGCCTCACCTACTCAGTTAGGAAGAGGTCATTGAAAGACTGTCTCAAAAACAGGATAATGGCTTCTGAGGAACTGCACATCATGTTGTCTTCTGACCTCTACACACATACACATAGAGGTGTATTTCCATACACATGTACCTGTACATATACAAGCATGCCTGCCTTAAAACTTAAAACATGAAAAATGAAAACTAAGAAAGAACATTTGCTCACAATAACCAAATGGTCAGTAAAGACAAAGATGGAGACCCAGTATCCCTGTCCCCCTATCATACTGAGACTTTATATGCATCTATGGCAGCCAGCATGGAGAACTAGATTAACAATCTGAGTTCATATACTGACTTACTGCTCAAGTAATCTTCTGAACAGAACTTAATTCATTGACTTTCTTACCTGGAGTAAACAATAACTACCCCACTGCTTGGAAAGAGTCAGAATTTACACTTGTAAGTCTAGCCACATCCAAACACAGATGACACAATGACCAGATGCTGGGCATTGTCATTCACAAGAGGGCAATTAAGATGTAGTTTATGTCTCATTAAAATTCAAAGTTGTGACTGTGATTGTTATTCCCACTCATAGATAAGAAACAAGAGCTAACAAGGCTTCACTAATTTGGCTGAAGTTAGCCAGTTAGTGGTAGAGCTGGAAATTAAGTCAATGTTGTTTCAATGAAGGTGTATACTACTTACTTTAAATAATACTTTAATCTTGGGGTTGTAAACTCATAAGTTTGTTATTAAAGGTCTCTTGCCATCAAAGGAAAAGAATTTCTGTAGAACCAGTAAGGGAGGAATAAATGGTGGGAGGAGTCTGACATCTTGAGTTTGTATTTCATGAGGTTAAGAACACCATGGTGCCATAGCAGCCTCACAACAAAAACAGAAATATATTTTTAACTTGTGTATAAATGCATGCCTATAAATATAGTTTCTCTCCCAAAGTATGATGGGTTCAACCGGCAGCAAATAAAAATGTATTGTCAGGTATGGGTTACCTCCCCAGGATTTCTGGGAGGTCCAGCAGTACCAAAATCAAGATAGGATAGAGTCATTGCTCTTTCTTGCTCACCATAACTAGATGAGAAGAACATATCACAACACATATCACTTTGGTTGAAAGAGAGAAACCAACTACAAGCTGATCAACAAACTTTCTGTCTGCTGAATAGTTTTACATTGTCATAGGGTGTTGTGCACACTGATAGGAGAGAGAAGGGGTAGATAGTCTGAACCAGAATGGTACCATACCAACCTGCTAAGTGAGATGTACCCATTGATGCAGTACAGACATAATGATTATGAGTAACCAACTACTTTCTGATTGAATTTTAGATATAGGCCAAGAAAGGGATTTCATGTAACATAATGTAAGCCTCTTCAAATGTACTTGGCTAGGAAGTCCTAAACTCTGAGTGCAGGGGAACCTATTGATCAAATGATGTTCCAAAATCTAACAAAAACACACACTTCATGTTCATAGCAACTTTATTTATAACATCCAGAAGCTGGAAGAAAAACCAGATGTCCTTCAACAAAGGAATGAATACAGAAAATGTGGTACATTTACAGAATGGGGTACTACTCAGCCCTTAAAAACAATGACTTCATGAAATTCTTAGGCAAATGGATGGAAATAAAACATATCATCCTGAGGAGATCATGGAGACACAAAAGTATACACATGGTATGCACTCACGGATAAGTGGATATTAGCTCCAAAACTTAGAACACTCAAGATATAATTTGCAGACCATATGAAGCTCAAGAAGGAAGTGCAAAATGTGGATGCCTCAGTCCTTCTTAGAAGGAGGAACAAAATACTCACAGAAGAACATACAGGGACAAAGAATGGAGCAGAGACTGAAGGAAACTTCATCTAGATACTGCCCCATCTGGAGATCCATCCTATATGCAGTCACCAAATCCAGTTACTTTTGCTGATGCCAAGAAGTGCTTGCTCACAGGAGCCTGATATGGATCTCTCCTGAGATTCTCTGCCAGAACTTTACTGATACAGATTAAGATGCTTGCAGCTAAACATCTCCAAGCACTGAGACCCCAGTGGAGGAGTTAAAGAAAGGACTGAAGAAGCTGAAGGGGTTTGTAACCTCATAGGAAGAACAACAATAGAAACCAACCAGACTCCCCAGAGCTTCCAGGGACTAAACTACCAAACAAAGAGTACACATGGGGACTAATGATTCTAGCCATGTATGTAGCAGAGGATGGCATTGTCTGTCATCAATAGGAATCTATGCCCTTGGTTTTGTGAAGGCTCATTTCTCCAGTGTAGGGGAATGCCAGGGTGTTGAGGTAGGAGTGCATGGGTGGGAGGGGAAGCATCCTCATAGAATTAAGGGAGGGGGATGGGAAAGGGGGTATCTAGAAAAAAACGGATATTTTGAAATGTGAATACATAAACTATCGAATAAAAATTGGGTACTAGAGTATTAAAAATCATAATGTAAAAGTACGTGTTTTATGATAGCTTTTACACAACCCCTTTGAAAGTGCCATTTGATCACTGAAGAGGGCTGTGATCCACATGTTAAGAACCACTGTGCTAGGGGTGGTTCTGGAGGGAACTAGAGGAAGGTAGTGAGGTGGATATAGTAGATGAACATTGTAACATGTATGAAGCCTTTGAAGAATACATAAAAATATCAATTGAAGATGAAAGCATACTTCCAATAAAAGAGAGTTATCATGGTTATCAAGTGATATTAACTCTGTATTAAAGCCTTTCCACCAGAACGTACTGTGTGGATCCCTTCAAACCTCATGTAATGTCTTGACTTGCACGGCCCTGTTTTGACCTATGACATGTCTTGATGTCCTTACCTCCCATGGAAATCCTGTTTGTGCTCTTTCTGAACCATAAACTAGATCCTTTTTCTCTCAGATCTATCTCACTCTGGGGTTGTTTCATTCTTTTTCAACATTACTTTTAAAATGGACCAGCTGGGCATGGGGAAGCAGGCTGGTTATTGCAGCTTATGGAGGTCACATTAGGACAATCACAAACTTGCAGTCATCTGGGTTTATAGCAAAATGCTATCTAAAATGCAAGATGCATGGATGATGTACCTATATATCTATATACAGATAGATGAATAGATAGACAGATGTTACGTACATGTATGCATGCATATATACATAGATAAGTATTCTTCTCACTCACTGAATCAACTGAACATCCTGTGAAATGCAAGTTTCTCAATATGCATCATCACAGGAAAGGGACCACTAGTTTCTACCCTCGGGGTTTTTCAGAACAGGAAACTGACTTAATCCAAGCTCTGGACCCAGATCTCACAACCAGCTTATAGTTGATTAACAAAATCTATGCCCTGTCCATCATTTCTTAACATGCTATTTTTTATAATTTTTGAGCTAGCATATTGTCTGCTACACAGGCAAGCACCCAGGATGCATACACTTAAGATTTCTCCTTAGCAGGAGTGGCTCACCTTTATAGAACATAGTGACTAAAGGCACTGCCTTCCATCTATGTGGTCTACAGCCCAGAAAAGAAAGCTGTGGGAGAAAATAGCACAAGAATTTCATCTTATATTCTCCCAGAGACTTTCTCACATATATTTTTTTTCCCTGCTCCACTGTTGTCAGATTGAAGTGAAAACCCTGGCCTCAGGCCCTTTGTTCATGGGTAAGAAACTTGCGATGTTTTCTTGTCCCATATCCCATACTCGGCATGGTCGTGATCTGACTTTTTCCTGGGGACTACAGTACTTGTCATCACAATACATGCAGCTAAATTCTCTAATGTTTTGGTTTACAGAGTGAACTTGTCATTCAGGACAAGGTTGGAAAAGCAGTTTGCCCCTGCAAACATTTATCTGAAACACTGACTACAGTTGTGTGACTGGCCAGGAGCATCAAAGCCTACAGATGAGGAACATGGGTTCAAAGGGTCCAGGTTTCCAGGATTCAAATCCTAATTTTGACATTTACTGGCTGTGGCCTTGGGCAAGGGACATGACTTATCTGAGTGGCTGTGGTTAGTACTGCAGTGTCAGGCATACAGAGAAATATATATCTCTTTACTGTGCCAAAGTGTCTCAAGTTGTAAGACCGGATTTTTATCACAATAGTGTGCATGAGAAGGCAACCAAGATTAAAAACAGAAAGGAAAGATGAAAAAAAGATAGGACTAATGCATACTTGCAACATTTAGGATATAATAACCCACCATACTAGGAGGCAGAGTGTCCTAGCCCCTGTATATTTTATTTTCTAGTTGAGCAGAGAAAACTGTTCTGTTTCATTTTCTGGTACACTCGGGTTCAAACTTCAGTGAGTATCTGAATCATTCAAAAACCTGCTCCATTCAACTGGCGGGCTGATCTCCAAAATAATACATGATTCTATAGGTGGAAACTGTTTTCTGTAGAAAAAAAGTCACACAAAGTGGGTTGGCTTGACTGAGAAGGAGAAAGCTTAAGTCATTATTGCTGGTGCAAAATCAAGGTCAGCCATCTTGTGGAGACAGTGTGTGTGTGTGTGTGTGTGTGTGTGTGTGTGTGTGTGTGTGTGTGTGTGTATGTGTGTGGTCTTGCTTTTATGTTCTGTAGCTTCTATTGGCTACTGGTTTTCTTGGCTCATGACTGTAACACATCAACATTTTACTCTTTCACACTGTATCTTCTGTATGTGTCAAATACCCTTTGCTTCTCTCTTATAAAACCATTTGTTAAGATTATCTCAGCCATACCCATAAGCCAGGAAATTCAGGATATGTTAAAGAGTCTTAATAACATATATAAAAAGAACTCTTTACAAAAATAAAAACAAACAGTATTTATGATGGTTAAACATTAGGGACTCATACCTTTCAGTGTCACTGACAATCTACTGTAGATGATTTGTAAGAATCGGCATTTCTAAGTTGTATCCAAGTAATCATAGATTCTCAAGTGACCAAGTGACATCTTGGATATCTAACTCAGAGATTTGCATGTTGCAAATCCCCTTTTAACCTGTTGCTAGATATGTCTGACCATATCTACCATTGTATTTTTCTTCTGTCTGGAAGTTTCTATCCTGATTGAATACCAGAGGGTACATTGTTTTGTTTGTTTGTGACTTTTACCCTTCACATAATAGGTGTTCAATAAATTCTCAGGGCTTGGAATTGAAAGGGCAAAAGAACAAGAAGAAATTCTTAATTCTATTCAGAAAGAACTCAATGTGGAATGATCACCAAGTGTGCAACATTAGCTTGATTTCTGATGCCCATTATTCCTTTAACATTGTTCAGAAATTAACAGCACTTCACAATTTCATTTTCATTGATTGAGATGATAGAAAAATCACCTAGGAGCTCTGAATGCTGGGCTTTGTAGATGACTATTATTCTAACTACAATAGCCATTCTCACATTTTTCTTCTAAGAAGATCAAGGTCATGGCGAAGTTGTGAGGAAGGCCCAGTTTGCAGCAAGAAATGTTGTTTGCCTCTGTTCCCTCTCCACAAGGAACTTTTATTTTCTCTCTCAAGTCAGCCCCTTGTTTCACACTCCTTGCTAAGCTGTGAGACTTCTGAAAGCAGAGGTAAGCCTTATTCATGTCTGTGACACTAGGGTGCTTGGCGCCATGCCTGGCACACAAGAGGCACCAGGTACAAGCTGTTTTCATTCTCCTTAAGAACAGAAAAAGATTCAGATGAAATTTAGCCACCCCACCTTTGTTGCCCGCATCATTAGTGTCTCCAGGACTGAAACTCTCATTGCCAGCAGCTCGTGCTGGGACAGGCTAGAAAATAGGAGGACCATAGAAAAGAATTCTCCCCATTTGCCCCTTCACCCCTCTGACTTGAAATCTTTCAAATCCACCTAAGATTCTTCCCAGCCAAGGCTTTGCTACAATTTACACTTAATAACCAATGTTCTTTTTATCTTCTGAAAACAATGTGTTCTTCCCTTTCTCTTAAAGCGTCCTCTGAATACCCACACATGGTTTTGTTCTTTAATCAATAGACATGCCCATAGCCTTACAGCCACGGGCCTGGCAAACCACAGGAGACTGCACATACTCATTTAAATTCTTCCCTAAATCTTACTACACAAAGATTAGTGCCTGCACACCACGCCAAGACACTGCTGATTTAAAAGATGCATCAGTTGGGTGCTCCTTTTATTTTTGCAAGGGAAAGAGAAAAGAATTACAAAGTAAAAGAGGAGAAAATCCACTATGCTGCCAGCGGAGGCATGATAATTATTGTCTCTACAGAGCTAATCATTGTCAAGTTCAGGACTTTATTAGACTCTTTAATCTTCTCTCTTTATTGTGCACTAAAAGAACAAAACAGTAAAAACAAACAGAAAGCAAGCAAATAGCGAAGTGGAAATTCTTCTGTCTTCCATGTCCCCAAGGGTAAACCGAACCTTAGAATGCGAGAGGGTGATGGAGTGAAAGTGTGAACTGGGCTCCTTCAGTTGGGCTCTTAGGTCCGTGATTTTAAACATCCTGCCTTATGTTTAATTAAAATAAAAGGTTGTCACAGCAATGTGTACTTTGATGAATGTTTGTGGGAAGTGTTTCTGAAAGTACAGCTCTGATGAACATGACAAACTTCATCAGCACTCGCCCTCCTACTTGGCCTTGTTCATGAAACTTTTCTCACCCAAAGTAATACGGAGTATTTTACAAATTATTAAACCTAATAGTATAAATTATTATAAAAATATGTGTATTCTTTTGTGTCTAGATTTTGTGTTTAAGTACTATTACACACACACACACAAACATTTAGTCACATACATACTCATGTTTCTAATATATATACACTGTATACTTAGTAGTGTAATCAGTGAGTTATACATCTGTACAACCATTATGATTATATGATTAGACACTGCTTGACAGATCCCTACAGTGTCAGGCTAATTTACACTTCTGTGATAAGCATGTAAAACATTCAGTTGCTTTTTTTGCTGACCACTGCATTGTTAAAATTAGTTATAGTAAACCCAGCTAGCACCATGGAACAGCTGCTCTGCATCTGGCTGTGAAAGGCCTCATACTATCCCCTCAAGCTTAACACAGGTTTGGAATCCCAGCCCAAACCTGAAACGCACCTGAAAGTCACTCCTGGGATCTAATGGCATGTGCAGTTCTGCTTCTCCTGTGCTCTAGTTGCTACAGGCGTCCTTTTATTCTCTTTGCTGTGATTGCATGTCAGTGATATTGGCTATCTATAATTATGATCTATTATTTATTCATTTCTAACACATCACGTGCCTGGAGCTTATTAATTCTTTAAATGCCCATGATATGCCTGGGAAATACTATGTCAAACAAGGTTTATTAATGTAGCTTGGGAAACTCCACTAACTTAGTACAAATCACTGCACATGGAAGACTATAATCTTTGTCTGCTCCTGCTGATTAAAGGCCAACAATGGGCTTCATCACTCCCAAAGAACACAATCAATGCCTTAAGTTCACCTTTTGTCTGCCTGCTTAATGTTTATATATAAAAATCTAAATAACAGCCTAGCTATGTGTGCTGATGATATAAAGATGCAGTACAGTTGCATCAGTAAATGATCTAATACACAGGGTACCATCAGAGGGTATGAACTATTATTCTTATACTTGATTGGGAGGGCACACTGTCTTCATGTTACAGACAAAACCCTAGAAATATAGAAAGTAAGAATTGGTGGCATCATATTTCATACATAGTAAAAGTGGACTGCTCACCCACAGCAACATCTGACATGTATATCTTCATTAAAATCCCAAGAACAATGTCAACCCCCTAGAGCTTTGTGGAAATCTAGCAGAATGCCTTTAACAGGGTTTAAACTGAGGTCATTAGAGTTCCTTGAGAGCGGTTCTGTTCAATGCACCTTGTTCTACTTTTGCTATATGCAATGCCCAGAGTCTTTAACAGGCTTTCCTCAAATTCCATCTCCACAACTTCTACATTTACACAAATGAAAATGATAGAAATCATGAATCAGCTTATCGTTTCAAAAATATTTTTGTTCTTTAATTTTTAATAACTTGCATCTGCATTTTATAAGTGCTAATCATTTATTACCTTAATTAGTTTTTAAAATTTCTCCTAAACATTAATTGTGTATACATATGTGTTGGCACTTGCACATGAGTGCCTGTGCTTCTGAAGTCCCTAGAGGATGTTGGGTTTCTCTGAATTTGTAATTCTAAGTAGCTATCTGTAAATTACACAATGTGGGTGCTTGCAACAGCTGAGCTATCTTTTCAGCCCCAATACTGTATCATTTTTTAAAAAAAGACCATTGTTCTAAAAAAATTCTTAGGCTGGAAAAGCATGTTAGTCTCATCCTTCCAGGGGGAAGGTAGCTGATCTTGAAATCTGCATCTCAAAAATTTCTCAGAAGATAGCAAGAAAATTATCACTACAGTTCCATTCCTAGTGATGCTGTGTCAATTGTTAGAGGTAGGATAATAGTCACAGGTAGTCATCAGCATAAGGATTTCATATTAGTTAAGAAATCAGGACGCCATCCATAGTCAAGCTGCCTTTATAACTAAGACTAGAGGTCATTTATTGTTCCATCATAATTTGTAGAAGGCTTCCTTTAGTCAAATTGGAGATAGCCAATTAAGTCTACATTAGAAAAATCCAAACTTGTAATAGGATCAGATCTAAGAGCCCCGACTTAGTGAAATCAATGAACATATAGTAAGTAGATGTCCAATACGTACTAGATACTGAGGATTACAAACCAAAGGAAGTTATTTTCTTTGACCTTGAGATGTGTACCACATAATGGGACACCATCATTGTGTAAGCCATTAATTAGAAGAAATGAGAGTAAGTCTGCAATGAAGATGTTTACCAGGTACAAGGAATGAAAGGAGAGATAAGTCAGGTTCACTTCATGAATGAATATCAAAGGGTTAGACAGGTTGGGAATTCAGATCCTGTGGGTGTTCCAGAATGTCATCCTCAGAGTGGAAAACACCCCACCTTTCAAACGTTCAAGACTCTCCAACATCCTGCCAATTAATGATGAGTGTATGATAAGCTGATTCATAGTAAATCTCACAGTGAGTGAGATAATGGACCAGACATAGATAGTTTTTTTTTTTTTCTTTTTTCTTCTCTTTTTTCGAAACCAAATCCTGGCAGGAGATCCATAGGGGATAGAATACAAGCTAGTGTTGGACACCAATGGAAGGTGATCTTAAAATTTAAGAACAGATGGATTCGGAAACATTTTTTACATCTTCCAGTCTGCTCTCAGCATTCCTGAACTCTTTCCTTCATATGAGTGCTTGTGGTTCTGAGATAGAAGTACATTCACAGCTACAAGAAGTCCTCCATACAGGGTCTTAAAGATGACTTCCCTACCTGACATCTGCAGGGTCTTCTGTGACGAGTACATCAGTCTTGCAGCTGGCCAGGGGGTTGATTGACAGCTCCACTGGTGGGACCACAAAGCTTTTGCTGACCGGAAGCCAGAGGCCTTGGCCCAAGCTGAAAGTAGACCTGCAATGTAAGAGTTTCCATTGGGGAACTCCCCGGGAAGCAAAGAGTAAAAGCAAGGGGGACCCTCTTCCCCTCCCTTATTGGGCATTTTCCCATCTTTCCACCCAACTTGAATTCTCTATATTCCCCAAGGCACAACATTAGCCAGATTTGCTCATATTCAGATGTTTGCTTCTCAATTCATTCATCATTCAG
The DNA here is from genome assembly GCF_963924665.1 of Micromys minutus. Lineage (NCBI taxonomy): Eukaryota > Metazoa > Chordata > Mammalia > Rodentia > Muridae > Micromys > Micromys minutus. The sequence continues at coordinate 13,471,040 of NC_137963.1, read as the reverse complement.
CTCTTGCACTGCATTGTTCTCCTTGTTATCTTCTCATGGGTAACAAGTGGACATTGTGAAGACACAGATTTTTGCAGTACTGCTAGCCTGCAGTCCCAGTTCCCAGCAGGAGTGCCAAAAAGAGTCAGAGGAGCAGTAAGAATGTCGACTCCACATCAATTGAAATCAACATTTCCTTCCCTGGCCCTGATACTTAATTTACTGTGTGCTTTTATCTGGTTACATAAAGGAAGTTTTACACACAGTTTCATAGAGCTGGTATGTAGAGGTAATAGGAAGAGACTTAGGGGCTGTAAAATATTTTTAAGTGAAGAGACAGAATAATCTTTTCTAGTTTCAAGGACCTGTGTCTGTAAGTCTAGTAACCAGACAAACAGGAGTCAGATTCCCATAGCAACCAGGCTATGATGCCGTATCAGTGCCAGTGAGAGTTCTTCAATACTCAGCAGGACTCTGGATCAACATTCTAAGACTGCACAAACACACCTTCTGTCTACCCTTTCTTTTTCCCCAGTATCATATCCCAGTAAGACTGCGAACTCACCGGAGAATCTTTTCAGGGGCTTGCTCTCCTGTCACCAGATCATAGCCCCTCTCCAGGGTTGTGTAAGGCCAAGGTCTGAAGAAACATGGCAGGAAAAGGAAAGCAAGAAGACAAGACATGGCATTAGTCTGAAGTAAGTGGGAGTCAATCTGTTCAACAGCAGCTATAAAATTTCACAAAAGTAACTGCTCCAGGGGACTCTCTACCTTTTCAAGGAATGTCTCATACATTCCAAAGGACTCAACACTTGTATGAAGTTCACTTGTATCTCTCCGAGTGCATGTTAAAAAACCCAATGCCTCCTCACCATCTCTATTGATTATTTTCTCCTTCGGTGTATTAGTAAAGCATCGGTGCTTCATCTCTAGAAGCTTCCTTGGTCATGTGTAACTAGATACTGAAGTGGGATTCTGCAGAAGAAATCAGCTTCACTTTTCACTGGGATGTAAGCACAGCTGTGTGTGTGTGTGTGTGTGCATGGTGTGCATGAATGTATGTGTATAGTATATATAGTGTGTTTTAATTTATATTTAACATCATGTTTAATTTGTGGCGATCAAATACTCTTGGGTATGAGACCGGCCCGGAGAGAAACTGACCTACCAAGAATCAAACCTTTTAAGAAAACTACCAGAATTTTTCAACACAGTAAAATCTCCTCAGTTATGGGTGGGACCTCATGCCCACTTTTCCCCATTCCATGATGCTATTTGGTCTTGCTTGACCTTGCTCGGGTCTTTTACATAGTATCAAAATTCCCATGACTTCACATGGATATCTATTCTGTTGTGTCTGGAAGATACGCATTGTAGTTATACACTAATTCTGGCTCTTATTATATTTCCAGCCCCTCTTCCAGAGCCTCCAGGATGAGGTTTATTAAAGATGAGCTTATTTAGGACTGCGTGATATGCCGTTTCTTATTCTCTGCAGATTCCAGACCAGGAATTAAATGAATATGTGCTCTACTCCCCTACCCAGAGGGCCTGCATCACTCACCCTTCACTTTGACCCCAGTCACTTCGAACACATAGATGTCTGTGGACTGGGTCAGGGGCGTAACCTTCATGACAACTGCATTCTCCTGGAAGCAAAAAGAAACAAGTTTTGATCCGTTACCTCTACACATGCTGTTGCTTGCTTCCCCTTGTTTTCCTGTAAAAGTGATCCACTTGCTAGTTTGGGAACGGACTTAATAAAAGAGTGTTCAGGATCCACCGAGTACTGCAGTCAACACAGAGTTTATGCACATACTCAGTTCTTTGCTTACCTACTCCTCTGCCTATTCATTTTTGAACACATTCAACCAAAGCTCTCAGCTCTATACCCCAGACACAAAGGACAAAAAGATATTACTCAGTAGTTAATTGATAAGGGAAACAAAACAAAACAAAAAGCCAAGTAATGACAGAGGGCCTATTTTCAAAATATACCTACTTATCTGATTTTATATATATATATATATGTATATATATATATATATATGTCTTTATAGTATGATACCATAAATGTATTGTATAACTAGACATTTAAAATGATTTCCAGTGCAATGAGTCAGCCTTTCTTCTTTGTATCTGTGGTTCCAACTCCTTCAAGAAACTTTTGATTTTCTATTTTGGAAAATGTGATTTGCCTGCAGTTTATCTCTTTTGTTTGCTTGTTTACATGTCCACACGTCTCCCATGCTCTCTTCTTTCTCTTCTGCTCTGTTCTTGTTCTTTAGCTCTTGTGTGCTTCCTTCTTTGGATATATATAAGCATTTACTGTGCCCTTGTGTTTTCTTCCCTGGCCATGTCTGTGTGAAACCAGTCAATACAGCATACCTTTCTCCTCCTGCTGGCTAAGTTCATTTCAGCATACCTTCTCTCTTTCCAAAGTTCAGAATTCTACAACAGTTTTTTCAGAAGGTTCCACTAGATACTTATGACGGCTGCTCAGTGCATTTCTGAAGGTGTGAAGTTTTTGAAGTTAAATTTGTTATTTTCCATCAAAGGTATACTTGTAAAATGTTGACAGATGTTATGCCAAAAATATATCCTGTAAAAAAAAAATAAATCTAGGGGATACAGTACTCTCGATGGAGTGATTCTTTGTGGCAATGATGCACACAAATCCTTTCCAACCTTATTTTGAGAAACTTTCATGGCTGGGTCTGGAGCTCAATGTTAAAGCACTTGATTTAGGTTCTATCACTCATCCTTATACTGAAAAAGGACAAATTGGTGACTTAACTGTGTGTGGAGTCATCATTCTGTGACACTCATCTCAGAAAATTTAGAAACTGCCCAGGCTTAGCCTTCTGCCTAGAGGAGAGTCAACCCAAGTTCTCAATCCTATGAGTCCTATGAGCAATTAACCATCGCCATGTTTAACAAATTTCCTGTCTATGGATATCTACGCATTCACATCTTTTGGGGAATCAGAGAGATTCCACCTGTCCTAATCCAAACTTCTCACAGTATGGTGAGGGATATGCATTACTGAACATGGAAGATTTAGGAACTTTTCAGTTTTAGCCTTTACTTTTTCATAGCATTTTTTTCTTTTGAATCTCCTTGAAAATTAAAAAAGAAAGAAAGAGGACAAGCTAGGACCAAGTAGACACTGAGAAATCACATTTGAGAGTCGAGGATACTGGTAAGAGTCCACAAATCAACTCTGGGGCTAGGTAGATTTATTTCAATTGGCCTCAAGAAATACAAGTCTCCCTGTTATCCTTGTTTTACTGAAGAGAATTCTGAGCCCCCAAGTAAATATGGTTACAAGCACAATCTCTACAAAATATAAATTTTGAATTTTTTAAAATTATCATTATGTTTGTTTTATTTATTGTGGCGGTCAGAGGAACATTGCAGGAATCATTTAATTATTTTGTTTGGCTACATGGGGTTTGGGTATTGAAAACAGGTCACCATGGTAACAGGCAGTCATCTATAACTACCATGTATCCTATGGATTATTGCTTTATTTAAAAATGTTGTGTAAACCACACAAATAAGATTCTACATTGTAACAGGCTGTGAAACACTTCCCAGAACTACTTTTTAAAGACCTTTATATTTATCTACTGAGTTTCTCTTTTATCAACAAGGAACCATGAATGTTATACATTTGACCTTCCATAAAGCATTCTGAAAGAAAGAGGCAAACCTTCAACTTATACTATGTTTCAGAAGGTGTCCAGCACCTTGCAAGTGTTTGAGAAACAGCCTGGATTTCATAAATATTCATCAGTATTAAAAGGAAATCAAAAGGAATACAGAGTCAGAGAATGGGTCAGGAAAATATTCAAAAGTTGGAAGACAGGGTATAAAAAAAGAATACAGATATATACCTTTCTTTACTGTGAGCACGTGGCAGAGCATCAGGGTGTCTTCTGGCAGGCAGTAATAGTATCTCTAAGATTCCTTCAACCACCATGCCTGGGTGGTCTACTGAGTATGTATGCTGTATGTGTGATCTAATAAACTGGTTCTTGTAGGAGGAAAGGAAAATTGACTCAAAGGGATGAGAGTCTTGAATTTGGATAACAGTAATTTACCGATGGGGGAGGGGAAGGACTTGCTAATGATGTGTTAAAATGCAACAGCCACTTCATGAAATATTCACCACTTTCAACGTGTCTCATATTAAAGATTGAAAGTCCCGGTATTTGTCCTCGAGACTCCCAAAACTGATTTATGATCTGCCAAAAGATGCAGACCTCTTGATTCATAACAGGAGAGGTAAAACAGTTACTCTTGGTAAAGGGAAGGGGGGTTGTGCTATAGTGAGCAAGGAGAAAGCTCCTTTGGTTTCTCCTAGCCTAACAGTGATTTTTTAGTAAAGGGCTTGCTCATTCAACCTTCCCATGTCTGCTGGCAGGAGCTTTGTGACAGTGAGAAGTTTGTTCAGTGAAAGGGCACTGCTATATTTTCCTCTTTCCTCCTGGTGTGCTTACTAAACAACTTTTCCTTGATTCAGATGGATCATTAATTACTGTCACTCAGTATACAATAAATATGTATCTTGCAAATGAGAAGCAGCCACCCCAGTGGCTTCCATAGAGCTATGTAGAGGATAAGAAGTAGGCAGAAGGCAAAGCCCACAGGACTGGAAGTAGGCAGACAGACCAGATTTTAATTCTGTCTTGTTGTGGGATTAGAGAATCTTGGGTGGTTAGAATCTGCTTTATCTATTTGGTCTCAATTTTTTAACCTATACACTGGGAATGAGATGACCATGATGTGACTCTTTTATAGAACAAATGGAGGTAGAAAATAATACATACAGACTGAAGTCAACGCTCAGCCTATTGTCCCTGGTAGTGCCTACCAATTCTCTAAGCCCACAAGTATTTTCTTCTTATTTTTTTCTTCCATGAACATTGTTTTTTTCCAGATATGAAGTTGAGAGTTAGATTAAATGTTCACCAATTCTGAACACCAAGCTTTAGACGTTTGCTTTGCCTGTCCAAATCCCTAACCTGTGCTCTCTGGATAATTTGTTTTTATCTTGGCTATCATTGCTCTTAGCGGTGGGGTGGGTGTCCCTGGCAACATCTCCTTTAGTGCTCTGGTTATTTGGCTTTTATTGACCTTGCTTTCCAATTTTGCTGATTCAGCAAATTTTCTCTGATTGCAACTAAGCATTTCCTTTTTGTCAGATGAAAGGTCTTTGGCTGCTAGAATTTAGGGTTATTTACCCTTTTCCTAGATAGGTACTTTCCCCCACTCTGCCTCTGCATGACAGGCTGTCAAGAGCATCTCTGCTGGGACACATATTATCATGCTTATTTGGAACACCAGTGTACCTTTGCGTCTATCACCAGTGTGAACACTCCTCAACAGGCACAATTCATGTCTTGTTAGGTTAGGGCTGCATCCCAGCACCTAATATGCCACACACTCACTGAAGTATCTAAAGACCAAATGCGAAAGACACGTCATAAGAGGGATAGCCATTTTTTAATTTGGCTGTTTTCCACACTAATAGTTTAATGTTTCTTATATATATATATATATTGTTGTTTTGGTTTTGTTGTTTTGTTAATTACAGTTTTATCAAACACATTGGATCATAATAAACAGATCAATAACTGATGTAGGACAGGTTAATTGATGAATAAATGGACAGAAGAAAAAATGAGTGAATGAATGGAGGAAGGACTAATAAACATATAAATATATTACTCATGAATTCGAGATAATTTTATTTAGAATAACGATAGAAAAACCTTCTGCTCTTGACACGTATTTTCTAGCAAAGCCTTCATTGTGAACTGGAGCTAAGGAAATGTCCAAAATAGAAATCTATTATATGTCAGAGCAGAAAAAGCCCTTAAAGATCCTTTGGTTTAGATCTTCCCATCTTCATTTTTTGGAAGAGAAAGCCAAGGTTCAGAAACTAAAGAAACTCTGCCAAATATCTGGACTCATCTCTGGGGTAGCCAAGGTTAGGACTAAAGGCTTTTGTCTACTAGAACCACCAGAGCAGTTTAGTGAGCTTTGGCCATATAATTCTTTAGTGCATATGAAAACCATTTTAAGGAAACTTTTACCCTTTTCATTCCTCTGACATTTCTGAATTTCCTATAATGTGAATATTACATTTCTAAGCAGGTATTATAAAAAAAGGTAAAATGAATTTGAAATTATCCTTAAGAACATTAAAAACACACATTTGCATGTGGTTAATAATGCAGACCTAAAAAACGTTTAATCTCTTTATTAAAGTAGTTCTCATAAGGGAATTCAATTAAGCAAATTTCTGTCAAGCTAGTTACTAGACATCAGTATTGCCAACTGCAGAGGAGCTGTGTTGGGTTGAAGATATTTACTCTTCTCTCTTACATCTTATTTACAGAGCTCTCACTTGATGTTGCATGCATCCTCTCTTCACAAACTCTTATACAAAAATAGCAGAGCCCTACTTATCATGAGCAACTGGGTTTCTTTTTTTTTAATCTAAAGCACTTCAAAGTGAACAGTGCTCTTCCCTTACTTTCATATGACCAATGGGCTGGTAAAATGTTCATTTCTGGAAGATTCCTCTTCTTGATTCAAATCCTGCACCTGTTACTAGAAGTGGTTTTAGTTGCATCTCTCCCTGTGTCCTTTTACTTACATAGAATGAGACTGAGACCAAGTATCAGCTGGAAATTTCAGGAGACATTTTTTTTTTTTAAGTTCTTAGCATGGTGTTTGACACATTTATTGTTGCCAAAACTATTACATATCCTCGAGCTCTTGTTTCTCCTGAATGGGAGAGACCCATTCAAAATCTCCTTTTAGTAGAAAAAAAAACATACTTAGCACAAAGTATGACTTTGAAAAGTCAAAGATGCTATAGTGTGATGATGGTTTGTTTTTTTTTTTTTTAATCTCTGGAGTTTGGAATGCAAAATGAAACAATCTCCATGACACTTCTGTCTTTTTAGAAGCCTGGTGCCAGTTATCTTCCTTGTCTGCAGCATCTTCTGTTGAAGGAGGTGCATACAAATTCAGAGCATAGCAGAAGGCTACTAGCTGCCTTAAGAGTACACTGGATATGTACAATCTTTTTCATCATCCTGAGATTCTGACTTCCATTCTCCCTCCTTGTCATCTCTTCTGATTCCATTTTCACTTGCTTCCAGCTCTGTCATCACTTATCATCACAGACCAGGGAAGATGCTTGCTGCTCACTTTCCTATTTACTCGTGTGTCCTTGTGGCATAGAATTACAACTCCAGGGTGTCTCGGAGCACAGAGCATGGCATGCTTTCTTGTTATGACTGTAGCTATGATCTCTTTGTCCTGTGGTTCTGTGACTTATCTCAGAATCAGGAACAGGACATAGAGGTAAGGAAGTAATGGCATTACTGAGGGCTAGAATGTTGCATAGAGTAATGGAATGCAGTTGACACATGTCATTGCATACCCCTTTCTTCTGCAGTGTTCCCTGAACCATCAAGGGAAAGACTGTTCCTATTATGGGTGAGCCCTCCACTGGTATTTGAGAAACAGGGTCATTTGAGATGTGCTTTAAGACTTCCAGGAAACATCATACTATTGGTATGTTATACAAAAAGGTTTGTGTATGTAAATATGCATGTGAGTATATGTTTTTGTGTATGTGCAGATATATGTACATATAGAAGTTAGAAGAGAGGATTAAGTGTCCTCTTTTATTACTCTACCCATTCCAATGGTGCAGTTTTTTTTCATTCTTATGGGATTTGTGTGTTTCTCACATGTGGTGAAAGCCAGCAAGTCTCAGAAATGTTCCCATCTCTGCTTTTTTGGAGCTGGTGTTACAGATATGATTGGTATATCTGGTTTTTATATTGCTGCTGTGGTCTGGATGCCAGTCCTTATGATTGGGCAGCAAATGCTTTTATTCATTGAGGCATTTCAACACCCCCTGAAGGTGCCTTAATCCCTTTCTTTGAGAAAAGTAAAGCCAGGATACTAAAGAATGAGATGAAAGGCAATGAGATCAGGGGTTGAGAGCATATAAGAGGCAGAAGTAACTGTGATTATTTAAAAGTAATGAGATGATTACAGTGCCATTAAGGGTTACATTTAAAAGCATGATTCCCCCTGCAAAAGACTTTTATTCCTTCTCCTCCAGTCTTCTCATCTGTAAACTCAGAACACAGAAATCACACATGCAAAATATCCTTCTAAACGTGGCCAAGTTTTGGCCATCTTACACATAATCTGGTTTTGGTTTTTTTTTTATCTAAATGATGTAACAATTGCAATTAGAGTTAAGGATAGCAATGGCTATGGTGTCTTCATCTATAATTCACTTAAATTCTTGAAATCTCATTTTTTTTACCATAAGTAACTCATCTACAGTTATAGAAAGTAGTATAAAAGCAATTCCATTCATGACGAGCATCAGAAATAATGCAAGGTCTTTAATATGCATTCTCTCATAAAGAATTTGTATTCTTATCTGAAAAATATGCTATAAGGCATTATGAGAGTTCTTTTATATATATAAATATAAAGGTGATGCCCCAGAAATGATATACATTATGCAATTTAAAACAAACAATATCTACCTATCTATCCATTCATCTATTATCTATCTATATCTGTTATCTGTTGTCTGCTTGTCATCTATCTTTCTATCTATCTATCTATCTATCTATCTATCTATCTATCTATGTATCTATCTGGTTCTGTATCTTAATGGCAGCATCTGTCCTGTTAGTGGGTGAGTAGGGATGATCAAGGTATTTGAGAATGAGGACTGGAGTTGGTTCACTGAGAATCATGGCAGGAATAAAATAAAAAGAGGGTACTATTAGGTGTTCTATTTAGATGTTACTCAGGCAAGTTGCTATTCTACCTGGGGCAGTTTTCTTCTTGAGATAGAGAAACTAGATTCTTGAGATCTAGTTTCTCTATCAATACAGTGAGCTATCCTACAGATCGCTGCTCAGCTTGGAACAGATTTTTTCTTTTCACATCTGCTCTTCTTTACAATGTCAACAAGATTCCAGTCTTCTTAATTTTGAAGTCACTAAAGACCAAATTGTAAACTTGCATTTTAGGTGCTGACTCTTCATTGTCATTTATCTGTAGACCTCCTAGGACATTTTAATTAAGGGCTAGAGGTTGCAGTTTCATAAGTTGATCTCGTCTAACTGATATTGTTTCTGTCCTTGTGGAAGACCCATGTAGAGTGATCTCAGTTGCTGAGAAACTACATGAGCCATGGCTTGACCTCTTCACTGACTTCCTTGTTTATTTTTAGCCTCATCCAGATCTGAGTGACCAATACAAACAATTGTCTGCATATTACTGTCAAAGAGGAAAAAGAAATCTCCCTCAGAGTTAGAGTAGATTGAGGATACAGACAGAATGGGGCTGTGGGTCTCTTATCAACAGCCTGAAAAGAATGCAGAGTAGACATCTCTGATGACTAGAAGGATGTGAATTTAGCTAGCTGATGTACACAAGACACCAAATAGGCACAGTACTGTGGCCACTGCTTCCAATATTCTTCCCTTGACTCTTGTATTGCTTCCTCTGTATTTCTCAGATAAAATGGGATGAATGAAGAGTCAGAAGATACACCCTGGTAAGTCAGAAGAAAACTGGCCTAGGGAACAAGGCACTCAGATATTGAATCTTTATCTCTAACCAGCTGAATGTTCATCTAGGTCAACAACTGTTTTTATTTTATTTTATTTTTCTTTTTTCACCATTTTTTTCTTCTTTTAAAACAAGTGTTCAGGTTCAAATGCAGTTATTCAAGGAACTTAAAAGTGACTTGACTATATAATGTTGAGATGCTTGAAGGCTGTGACTAAGAGTCAACTATTGCCTGCCACTTATTACAGAGGGCCTTCAGGATGACTTCTGCACATCTCACAGTTATGTTTTGACTGGCAACATTCATAATAACTGATGAAAAATATACATTTTTTTAAAATTAGTGCTATCCCTGTACATGGGCCATAATAGTATTCCCTTTATTGTTCCAATTTTAGTACATATGCTGCTGATATAAAGGCAGAGATTTATTTCATTTATGTGTATATATTTGAGACTGTACATACATTCCATCCAAGGGACTGCAGATGCCAGAAGGGGCTGTAGAAATTCCTGGAGCTAAAATCATATGTGGATCTACTTATGCTGGGAACCAAATTTAGTTAGTGTGTACATAGTCTGTTGACTGTTGAGCTATTACTCCAGCACCAAATTGGTATAGTTCTGGGGAAATTAAGCATGCTAAACCAATTTTACTTATCAGAAGTATTATAGACAACATGATAAACTATTGCTATACTGCTAGGACCATAGTCACCCCTCAGTAATAGAAATGATGTCATTATTCCTGCTGTTAACACAGAGATCATCATAAGAGCTATGGTCCAGGTGGAACTACTTAATTACCTCCATGGTTTTATAGCTTTCCATACCTATGGCTACAGCACCTCTCTTAAAATTGCTGCTATGGTACATGCCTTTCTTTCTTCTCCTCACATAGACTTTGCTTCATACCTGTTCCAAAGTTAAGGCATCTTTTTAATGAGTGTGAATGTGATTTTCTCTACTGTTTACCTAAACTTGGTATGAGTGAGATTAGGATTTAGAGATGAATCCACTCCTTCTTCTATTTTCAAGGACTAGATGGAATAGACACAGAAAAGAAGCCTAGAACTAAGTCTCTCTCTCTCTCTCTCTCTCTCTCTCTCTCTCTCTCTCTCTCTCTCTCTCTCTCTCTCTCTCTCTCTCTCACACACACACACACACACATCTACCTTCTGGGAGTGTTTCTACAAGAATGGTAATAATAGAGGATGAAAAGACACAAGAAGAGTTGTCTGAGTAGTGTTAGAATTTCTGTACATTTGTTTCTAGCTCATGCCTACACTCAAAGACTCAGAAAGATAAGTTCTAATACTAACTATCTTGTAAACAACAAAATCCATCTTGAAATGGTTGAAGTAAAGGCTTTGATACAGGGCAGAATCATGCAAGCATGAAGGAGGCACTATTAGATTCCTGAAAGCCTGGCTTCAGAGCCTGTGTTGCAATGCTGATATAAATCTTTTCCCCCATAAAAATCATTAGATCTACACACCAAGCAATGCAGAGGAAAGGCAGGTCGCAGAATAAATACTAATTTAGCCATGTTGTTTTCTTGAGTCAGTGGGATATGGTGGTGCTAGACTTAGTTGATGCTGAGGAATCTTTGCTTGAGGAATATAAGAAGCCAGATCTTTGAAATCTGTGTCTTCAAAAATTGTCACATTCACATGCTCAGTGTAGGAGCATTGAACAGAGATAGGACAGTTTAAAGAAGCCAGGCACAGGAGTCAGAGTAGGGTTTGAGCTCAACAGCTTCTGGACTTTTAAAAATAATTTGGCACTGATCCAGATGATGAGCCATAATTGCCAAGTTAGTCATTCCTGTTGAGTTCATTCACTAAGATGTGGAATGTTTATTAATGCTCTTCACATATGGCCTGGACTAGCCATCATTTTTTGGAGAGATATTGATTATACAAATATCTCTTCATCACCATGGAGTTTAGTCTTATATAATCTATTTTAACTTAAAAGAAAAGGGTATAAGACTCCTTTACAATGACCAAGTTTCTTTAATTTTATCTTGAAGAAATATCTTCTGAGTAGGAGCTAATGCTGCTAGGATTTTCAGAAATACAGGAAAGAAAATCTTCAGAATTAAACTTATCCTCAGTTTCCACAGTGAGCATCTACATGGTTAGGACTTCAATTTACATGATTATAGAAGAAGAACACCACATCATAACATAAAAATTGAAAGGGCTTCACATATACAAATGATCATGAAAATCCCACTTGATCATCTACTATACTTTGACAGGATCTTAAAGGCTTAAATTGAAACAATGTAGACATCATTGACACAGGAGCCTTGAGCTATTTTCCTGTATACTGCTTGGTGACTTCCTTCAAGCTATTTCACTCCTGTGAGATTCATTATTCTCCCATAGCAGATGTGAAACAAAAGCTCTGTCCTCTGCAATTCATGAGGATACTGTAAGAATAAAATACATACCTACTTAAGCTAGTCAAAACACTTGATGATTAATAATGCAGTTCTTGCCTACATGAACAAAAGTCAAAAGGGCAAAGTGAAAAACAAAAGAAATATATTGAGTTAAGGGTGATTACTCATCTTTCAAAAGGTTTTTTAACTTCAAACAGAAGAAAGAGGGCTAGAGAAAAAAAAGAGACACAGGAAATTACAGATTTATTGATGTATTTCCCCCAAAGTATCAGCAATCTTCGGGAATCTAGAATCAAATTCCATATATACAATCAAAGAAAAAACACTATTGTGTTTTAAGAAAATATTCTCTGCAAAGCACCATTCCTACATGTCAAGCTCATGTCATTGATATAACAAAACATGGCAGTCAAGAGACTCAAAGGGATGTTTGAAGTTGGGATCAAAGAGATTCTAAGAAACACACAAGTGTTTATCTCACCATCACATGGGGACAATGGAGGAGCTACATGCAGCTCTCCCATGCCATGGTGCCTCTACTGCAGGAGAACCCCAAAGTGACCTCCATTTCTATAATAGGCAGATGGCAAGCCTATAGCTGACATCCCAAAAGAAACCAGAGAACTGTCTAAGCTGGTCCTCTGCATCTGGAGTACTGTGTCATTTGGCAAAATATGTGCACTCTTTTGAACCTAATTAATTCAAACATTGCTAATTTTAATGTACGCTTTATAAATATTTGGCCTAATGTTCTCTCTTACTTTCTTGTCAAAATTTTATCTTTCATTCTATTTATACCAATGTCTCAATTTCCCCTCTGGTATGTGCTTCTCTTCCACTGTTTTCTCTCTTTCTCTCTATCTATCTATATACATACATACATACATACATACATACATATATATATATATATATATATATACATACATACATACATACTTACTTACATATATATGTATAAGCCTTTCTTTTTTTGGAGATCATTAATAACACTCTTCTTTGAGATAAATGAGATTTGAATCAGAGACACTCATGTTAAACATCTAGAATGACTAAAGTTTTCTTATCTACAAACATATTACAAAGAGTCATTCACTTCAGGTGATGATACAAACACTAAATAAGATTCTTTACATTGATCTACCTACAACTAGAAATACAGCCATGTCACATTAATTCCATGTTTTCTTTCCGTTAATCCAAAAATTTCTTCCCTCCCTCCATCCAGGTCCACCATACTTCACCTCCTCTTCCCTTTTACTCCCCCATCTCCCTTAAGTCCTGCACACAGCAGTCTCTAGCCCATTCCTTTCCTTTAATAGTCTAATTATAAAATGTTGCAGTTGTTTTTTTTTTAAACTGGGGTTTACATTTTTCACAAAATGTTTTATGGTACATATCTTTGTGTATGATGGACAGTCATCATGGTTCATTAAAATCAAGCAACATGTGTTCAACTACCCTGTACTGGGCTTTACTAGAATCTGGCTTTTCTGTTCCATCTATTTCTTGTCAATGAGAGGTTCCCACAGGCTGTTCTACTGCACAGAACAAAGCCATCTGGGCACCCTGACTGCTCTGGTGTTCCATGTTACTGATTGGTATGTCCGGACCAAGGCTCGTAGTGAGGCCATGTAATTTCATACCTTGTCCCCTGTTGTCTGATATAAACCTAAACCCATATAGCAAAGTTCCTTCAAGAGGCCATTCAACTACATAACTAATAAGCAGCTACATGCATGCATGTGCTTGCATACACACACACACACACACACACACACACACTAATCACACTACTTAAAAGCAGCCTGCAGTCAAAAAGAAAGGGGAGAGGTTGAAGTGGAGCAATGGGCCTGCCTCCTACAGATAAAATCAAATCCCCAGAAAAGGCTCATTCTATGGCTAAGTGCTGTGCTATAAGCAGCTTCCTGGAATTCCCTTGTGCTCAGAAATGTGCCATTGTTTCTTTCACTGTGTCATGATTAAGTCTTTTGTGGGTTCATCATTGCCAACTGTGTGGAGTCTGTTTTGCCCCTAATTTAATAACTTCTACTTTCTTAATGTGTATATTTGCTATAGAATGCACCAAGTACTTTACACTGATTACAATCATCAGAATAATACAGTAAAGGTGAACACTTTTTCCTCATTAAAAAGAATAGTCAATTGAGTCCTGGGGAAATTAATTTACTTGAAATGTACTTATCAACAGTCAAGGGCAGAGCCAAGCTTTTGATCCTGTTCTTTCTGATTTTAGTGCACAGACCCTTCCTATCTTTTCCCTACTGCATCTCCATAGTCCACCACTATCTCAGCTAGATTATTTGTGGTGTCTTTTTTGTCCCATCCTTGGTGATTGAGACAATCGTAGTCAAGGTTTACAAATGAAAGCATTTATGAATCTTGAACAAAACAAAGGTATACAAAATGGTCATATTGATACGGGAGACTTATTGTCTTCTATGATCAACAGCTTATTGGAATTTTATCTATAGTTAGCATAAATTTTCACTGAATAGCCTGTGGTTTCTGAGAGCAGCTTTTCTCACCCATTAAAAATTTATCCTTCCAATCCTGGCCCTGCTGGGTATACTAAGTATGATGTGTCCTTATAGATTGCTCCTGCTGCTGTTATTTATTTGGGTTTGGTTGACCTTACAGGCCTTCATCGTTTCTGTTTCCCAAAAGACCTTATATTCTCTGGTCACTTCATAGAGAATTTCAGCTAAGCCAGAAGCTTCCTCTCTGCTGGATACATTTCTGCATACCTAGCATTGCTCTGCAGGATGGTAGGGTAGCATTGTCTTCAATAGTCTTATTCTGCTATAAACCCAATATGCTACTCAATTGGCCTAACAGGCAAGATGTGCTCATTTTTGTAATAATTGTAATGGTTACCTCTCTAACATTTAGAAGAAATCAATGATTGTACATGTGCAAGACCCTCATTATACATTGTTCCCAACAGTTCTGATTTATTTCACTCTGGTTCCATCTTATCTATGTCCAGCAAAGCTCTTGTCAGCCCTTGCTTCTTTTACTTGTTTCCGTATTCTCTTTTTGTCTTGCTGTAGGTCTTTGGTGTCATCTTCTCCTTGGTTTTATCTTCAAACACAGCTTGAAACCTGGGACTAGAGCTTTTGTACATATTAGAGCCATAGCAAACAGATTTCCCAATCTTGATGTCAAGCCATGAAATCACTTTTGCGGAACCTCCATGGTGCTCTTTCGCTACTTTAGCTTGTTACTTCTGCTCCTGAGCACACTGACTGACTTCTATTTGGTGCTCACTAAACAAAAGAAGCAGTGAAGGAAGTGCCGTGTTTGGATTATGATCACTTCTTCCCACAAATCCTGTTAATACCTAATGGAAGCCACTTTCATCTGTGTCCTGCATTCTCATACTGGGATTCCCACTGGGCTTCCTATTCCTGCCTCTATTCTTAAAGTATTTTTTCTATATAGTTGGTAGTTTAACAATCATTTTCAAATATAAATAGGCAATGTCTTTTCCTCTTCTCAGCATGCTCCAATGATGCAAGATTGCATTCAGGGTGAAAGCAAGCAACTTGTTGATGATAAAACTCTTCCTATGCTTTCGTACCATTTTCTAACACTTCTTAGCTTCCAGTGCAGAAGAATCCATGTTTGACCATTTTCCTTGTAAGCATGAAGCTCAGTCTCTTCTCAAATAGTTTACACTTGGTCATAGGTCGACATGAATAACGATTTCCCTGGATATTTGCAAAGCAAGCTTTATTCCCTCAACTGTTCAGGGAAACACACGTTGAAAATATGCAACACCCTTCCTTCTTCATAGTGCATGTACACACACACACACAGAGAGAGAGAGAGAGAGAGAGAGAGATTCTTTATCATTACCACTATCTCCTTCTAGCATTAGATGTATTTTATTATTTGATTATTTATATGGTATATATATATATATATATATATATATATATATTCTCATGTCTGCCACTTTACATCATGAATTGTGAGCTCTATGGTGTCAGAAGTTTTATATTTTGTTCATTTTATTCATGTTTCTATCCTGATTCCACTAGAATTCTTCATAAATATCCACTGGCTGTTAAATAAACAAATACATTACTGAATAAATAATGCCCAAGGAGTGATTCACTTTTGCTGTCAAAAAATTGAATCATCTTTTTAGAGAGATATGTCACTTTTTCCCCTAGGAATAGGAACATTGAAAAGGTTTTAAGGTTTGCAGCCTATAGGATAGTGACGCCTTTGCTTTATTTTTACAGTTCAATGTGAGAATATTCAGCATGGTCATATTTAAATAAAACTTTATTCATAGTAAATATCAGTCAGTGGCGTATAGTTTGCGGATTCTGCAATGCCAAGCAATTGATCTATTTCATGTTTTCACCCAGTTTCATGATGAATTCCATTAAACAATACAGTGCCTCAAATGCCATTGTCACTGAAAAGAAAGCATTTTCAATGAAATGAAATGTAGAGCAAAATATAATTCTGGTATTTATTCTTTTACAGCATTAAATAAACTGTATCTCTGTATCTCTGTATCTCTATTTATCTGTGTACCTGCATATCTGTATAAGTCTATATCTGCATATCTATATATCTGCATATCTGTATATCTGTATATATCTGTATCTCTGTTTATATATATATCTGTATCCCTCTATTTCTATCTGTATATCTGTATATATCTGTATATCTGTATATATTTGTATATATCTGTATCTCTGTATAGCTGTATCTCTTTTAATATGTATATCTGTATCCCTGTATCTCTCTATCTGTATATCTGTATATATCTGTATATCTGTATAACTGTATATCTGCATATCTGTTTATCTGCATATCTGTATATCTGTATATAATTGGTATATCTGTATATATCTGTATATATCTGTATCTCTGTATGTCTGTATAGCTGTATCTCTGTTTGTATGTATATCTGTATCCCTGAATCTCTCTCTGTATATCTGTATATATCTGTATAACTGTATATCTGCATATCTGTTTATCTGCATATCTGTATATATGTATATATCTATATATCTATATATATTTATATATCTTATATTATAAGATATTATATATCTTATTATATATAAGATATTAATATATATTATATATATTATGTATATATATCTGTATTTCTGTATCTCTATCTGTATATCTGTATATCTGCATATCTGTATATCTATCTGTATATCTGTACAAATGTATATCTGTATATCTGTATATCTATATATCTGAGTTCTCCAGCACAGCAGCCACTGGTCACAAATGGCCATGCAGCTTTGGAAACATGGAAATGCAGCCAATGGCAATGAACCTTTAATTTTATTTCATCACAATAAATTTGCATGTTAACTCAAATGTCACTGGTATCTCCAAGTTACCATCACACAGTGGCGCTAACTTATAATCGTTCTTCTAATGCACTACCCATCTTTGTCATTCTCTGTTACTTCTCTAAAAGCCTCTTGCAATAGCCAGAACTCAGGGTACCTGTGCTTTTCTCAAGGATCCCATAATACCTTTTCATTCATTCAGTTTTTTATTACTACCACAGCTGTAATAATAGTTTGCTTTGGTTTCCTTTAAGGCTCATACACTGAGTGTTTAATGCACTTTATCTAGTTTAATCCTCATAATAACCCTCTGAGGGCTATTTATCTTATTACGTCTGTTTCATTGGAAGGAAAAACTGCAGTACAGGAAAGAGGCCCAAAGCATCCAACTACTGCAAATGAGCACAGACAGGGCTGGGCTTTGACTCCTGAACATTTTAGATCCTTATGGCTTTATTAGAGGCAGAAATTTGTGCTGGTCCAGTTTCCTGGTATCTGAGCTCTGAGATCAGGAATCCCTAAAATACATCTAAAGGCAAAGATGATCATAACCTTTTCTTTCCACTAGGATTTTAATGGACATAGAGTCCTGAAGAGAAAAACTGATGTGCACAAGGATATACCATGACGTGTTTGCAAATGTAGGAGTGAACTTCATGAGATTGGTCTCTCAGTCCAGTATTTTTTCTGATTTGTATTAGTTCTAGTATCCATTATTCAACATTGAGGTTGTGACACATAGTGACATGAGCTTGGGGATAAAGCAGTGAATGATGACAGATCTCTGATATTTATACAAAATGTTATTCTTTAGACAAATAGCAATTGCATATGAAATGAAACAAATAAATCCATAATTACGGGTTGTACTTGCATTTGATAATGTAGGCTTGTGCTTCCAAACTTTACAAAAAAAATATCTAGACTGCACCACTTTACAGATGACTTAGGAAAGAAAAGTAATTTCTTGTGATTTAATGATAACAATGTGTTCTTATGTCAATTCAAATACATACATTTTCATATCTAATATTTTTAACATGAAGCCTCAGCTGAGTTTCTAAGTGGATATAATAATAATACTAATAATAATAAATAATGTATTTATAAAATTTTGATTTGATTAGTATATGATAGCAAGGTTGCATCTCCATGACATGGTTATTAAAATATTAATTGAGATATCTATAGAGAACAAAGAGGCTAAGATGCATAGTTACTTCCACTTCAGTGTGCACCACTCGTACAGCTTACTCTTAAGGAAAAACAGAGTAATAGATTAAAGAACACAGGAGGAATAGTTTCATCTAGAAGGCTGCATCTTCGAGGATGTTACATTAAGCTGAAATGCAAAGGTTAATGAAGCAACAAAAGACGGACACATATAAAAAGTGAGGGTGGTAAAAGGTAGACAGATCTATGCAGGGAAATCGCACCAGAGGAGCCCTTGCCATCTTAGTAAGTGAAAGTAACTGAGCATTAGCACGTATAGAACACTTTGCAGTGTAGCTATGCATCCTAGAAGCCATTCATCTCAAGGAAGCATTACCCAGTGTCACCTACTTCCAAACCTTTGTTAATCAAGCCTTTATTATGAAATTCTACCAATATATTTAGATGACAGAATTTACTCTTTAAAATAGCGGGTCATAAACAAATGTCAGTGGCTGAGTAAATTTTTAGATGTACTTGGGTAAAATAAAATAGTATCTAGTGTAAATGTCGAATGTTGTATATCTATCAGCCTGCTTTTAATCACTCCAGAGTGGCTGAAAGAGACATTGCAGGCCACCTTCTTATTTGATACTTTGGGGATGTAAAACAATATCCTTCAAGTTCAGAGACAACATTGTCTTCACTTTCAATCATGCTTGAAATTTCTGTATAAGAAAAACTTTTTAGTGCCTTTTTTTTAGAATTCGGTAACCTTCTTGTTCTCAATTTTTGAACAGTCAAGCTTGTTGCATGCTGTTGTAGCCTCTCTCAGACTTCATGACCTCATCTTTGATCCAAGTCACCTTTTGTTTTTGTAAGACCGCAATCCTCGTGTACAACATAACATTTTACAACAATTTCAAGCCAAATATAGCAAGAGAAGCAAACAGAAATAGAAAATGGTTTCTCTACAGTTCACAAATGCTTAAGCAGACCTATCTCTTAGTTATGCCCCCCCACTCCCAGCTTGTACTTAATCCAATTTGATCCTTTTATTTTCTTTCAAGTTGCCTCATTTTGTAAGTTCTTTGTCCAAAAGATTCTGTCTACCTCTGGTATCTGTCTACAAATACCTACTAGAAAGAACATTCCATGAAGCCTCTTTATTTTCAGTACTAAGGAAACTCTCTTGCTGAATAGTTTATCAAAAATGATAGTATATCATTCAGGCTTGTTTAACCTTCTAATAGGTTATATGCTAGGAAAATATGGCCATCTACCCCTTTAAAAGAAAGCTCTGTATATGAAAGTAATAATTATATGGGAATGTGCTTACAAAACCAGGACAATTTTATAAAGTTTCATAAAGGTGCTTCATTTACAATATATACTTAATAAATTATAAACCCCACCACAGTTACTTTGGTATTTGTATATATATATTTATGTCTTATAAAAAAAGCCTTGCCATTTCTTCTCTTAACCATATGTATGGTTATTGTCTACAACTCTTATACACAGATAATGAAACTACATCAAATGCCTTAATCTGAAAAGAGGAAAGCCTTTGCAACCAATTCATTTCATGAATTCTAAACAGAATTATTGTGGCTGTAATTTCAATGTTTTTTATTGGAAATGGTTTTAAAAGCTTGTTTCCATTATCTTACATGCCTAAATAAAACTGAACAATAGTCACTAATTCATATTTTCAACAAATTTTGCTTAATTGCGGATCTAATGAAGTTCAGGGCCAAAAGAATGGTAAGTTGGAGAAAATTATATATTCTGTGGATCAGAACACTGCGCCATTAGACTAATTCTGAACTTAAAAAAAAAAAAAAAAAAAAAAAAAAAGGCTTGATCTATTTGAATCCATGGAAAACTAGCTGTACCCAGATCATAGAAGGTGATTTTTCAGAAGAAAATTAGTTTGATATGTCTTTATTTAGTAAAGGCATGCATACTTTAGCCAGAGCATCCTGAGCAACAGCCTACCAAGAACTATACATGATGCTGACACTTAATTCAGTATGTAGTTCATTGACCAAACCATGGTCCATTAGCAAGAGAAATTGATATTCACTTACCCACCCATCCATTAATATGCCCATCCGCCCATCACACATCCATACTTATATACATACACACATGCATATATTCATCCATCCATTCATCAGATGATTCATTTCAATATTCAAGACAAGAAATTCATGTAGGTTCAGGAACTATTCCATTTTCATGCTGCAATTAATATGGTGAATATAAACAAAGGTTCTCTAAAACACATACTTATATTGTCGACTTTCCTCCCCAGTCTGAGTCAAAGTTACTAACCATAATTATGTCCTAGCTTATTTAACTGCATATCACATACACACTGTCCAAATCAATGTATCTGTGACAACACCTATAAATCTTAATGTTAGCTTCTCTTTTAAATCAGAAACATTCCAGATCTTTGAGAATTCTTTTTTTTTTTTTTTTACATTTTGATAATAATTCTCAAATTTATTTCCAAAATTTTGGACTTTACACTTTTATAAAGTATTTTATAGCACCTTGAACTTTAGTAACACATGGTTCAAAAATATAATTAAAACAATATATATAAATATAATTATAAATATATATAAAGATCAGAAATGTTCAGAACAACCCAGGAATGCTTTATGATTTAACTACACACACTGCATTTTTATTTCATATTTTATTTAAAATAAAAGGAGCTGTCGATGTCATAAAAAAAAAGCAGGACATGATGGTTGAATATGAGTGAAGTTCATCTCACTTGTGTAAAGAAAATTCCATTTGCCATAAATGCCATTTATAAATTGTTTCAATCATACTTCTGTTCTAAGTTATTAGAGCTTAGAAGGTCATAGAAACATGAATGCCAAGCTGGAAAGTATCTTAGGAATTATTTAGTGTTGTAATTTGTACCATGCCACTAATTTACTGAGTGACATTGGCAAACTTGCTGGACCTTTGTGTTCCTGAGTCTCCTCATTAGATCAGATGACATGATGTCTAGGGACCAGTACTGCATTAAAATACATTCTCACTCAACACTTTGCTGAAGACAAAGGCTCCAAAATCTGAAGTGTATTACATGGTCAAGGGCAAGTCACAGATTTGTGTCAAGGCTGGCACTATGACCAGAAATCAGTGATTCATTTCATTGTGTGTAATTAAAATTTATACAAGGACCAAGTAAAAGGCCAATTTATAAGAATATTTCCACTCTCCATACTATATGTAAACTCAATGGTGTAAGCTACTCTTTCTCTTTTCCATTTGTTATATAATGCTGTTATGCATTGCTTAAATTGATATAAATATTTCATGAAGATACTATAACTAAATACTCATTGAAAAAAAAACCCATATAATGAGTGCTCTCATCAATCAGGCATTTTAAAATTTCAATAATAATTTTTTTTTTGCTTATCTCTTCTCCTATTTTATAGTTACAATAAAAGGAGGCTCTTCTAGGCTTAGTATCTGAGCTACAACCCTACAAATAGATAAAGAAATCAAGATGTGTAACACATTCTGACTGAAATAGAGCATAGTTCTACTCTAGTTGACCAAATATTTGAACAATGAGTATGTCACTAAATAATTAGTTTTCTGCTATCACTAAATCTTTCCATTAGGTAATGTGGTGGTTTGAATATGCTTGAGCTAGAGAGTGGCATTATTGGGAGGTGTGGCCTGGTTGGTGTAGATGTGGCTTTTTCTGAGAAAGTGTGTCATTGTGGGGCGGTCTTTTAGACCTTCCTCTTAACCAAGTAGTTTTCCTGTTTATATTTGGAACAAGATGTAGTACTCTCAGTTCCTCCAATGCTATGTCTGTCTGCCTAGATATTGCCATTTTCTTGTTATGATTATAGTGGATTGGACCTCTGAACCTATGAGGTCTCCTCAAATGTGTAAAATTTAACACTTTACATAGAACTTGAACAAAGTTGTTTCACCATGAACCATTATCAATTTTGTTGTTCCTGAATGCTACAGTCTGATTATCTCAACTGTTTGGCTGTAGCTTTATGGTTACCTACTGTAATCAGAGGGATCAAGAATAAGACATCTCTATGGTTAAAAGTATAATGCCATGCTTTGGTGACCTGTTCAGGTATAGAGTAAGGATTTCTTTTTCCCAGTCTTTGTTTAGAACATTTGTATCCCACAGTGGCATGGGAATTAATGCTTAATGATTGTCTTTCTTAAGAAAATAAATATTTAATCTGTGGTGTTGACCAGCTTTCTTGGTTTAAATATTCTCAGACTATCAAAATTCCACATCAACCATGTGATACCACTATTGAATAAATAGTTGGTCATAGTTGTTAATAATAAACTTATGATTTCATGTGAGCTGTTTATAATGCACCAAGTATCATACTCCAAGTCATCTCTATAAGTGGTATTAACTGTTGAAATCTCTGGATATACGAAGCTTATTTGGCCAATGACACACAGCTAGGAAATATTTTCTGTAGCATGGTATTTGTTTAATTTTCAGGTATAGAATTTTTCTCAATATTTTGCTCTCTCAGAAACTTAAAAGAAATGATCCTTCTTATCAAGACTTTCATATAAACTCTGAGGCATGATGGCCAAAACTTGCCTCCATGAGTTTGCTTAGATCAATATATTGATACATAGAAGAAGGGGCTTGTTTGACTTTAAATTATGTTTATCTTATTATTGTTTTTTAAGTTTTATTAAGAATTTTCTACATAGGCATGGTATGTTTTGACCAAATACAGCCCACTCCTTCCCTTCCAATTTCTTCTGTATCTCCTTATTCTTATTCCTCACGACTTCTGTTCTCTTTCTTATACCTACTGAGTCTATTTATTTATGGCTATGTGAACACAGCTTTTTTAAAAAGAAAGCTATACTTTATTTCCAGATATAAAAGTAGAAGATACACAGGACTTGGAGACTTGTTTGATATTTTTCATCATTACCTCAAATTATCATTCTTGATGGAATGTCATTAATTAAACAGTAAGTCTAGAAGTTCTTTTGCCAAGTTTGAAGTTTCTTAACAGACAAGGTTAGAGTTAAAGTGACAGTCACTTTCCATATTTCAGTTTCCAATAGCCTTACTAAAATCTGGTGATTATTTTCAAAATTTTTCCATACTTTAAAAAGAATAGAATTCAGGGTTTCATATGAGCTAGACACATGTTCTAACACTGAGCCATATTCCTAGACAGGATGAGAATTTTTATGAGCCCACTTTATATTGTTTGTCCAATCTGTTCCCTGTTACTTCTTAAGTTCCTCCTTTCCACTTATATCTGGAGTAATGCTAGATGCTATTCCAACTCTACTTCTCTGTTCTCTCCGAAACTTTATTTACATTCTTATGATTGGATGTTGAGTTACCTGCTAAAGCGGTCTTCCTACATACACTCTCCACTATTCTCTAAAGCTAATCTAAAAAGTCATTTTTCTTTCAATATTTCTTATCTACTGAAACCCCCTTCTCCAATCCATTTCTCACTGTTCTCTAGGAAGGAAGCACTTGGTTAATGCTTTGTTCTTGATTTATGGCACACTACATTCTTTATAATAGCTATATTATCAGATTCTTTTTTATCCTTGTAAGAATGTAAAATCCACAAAGAAATGAACACTCCAATTTATCTGTGATTTTTCCCATAGCTCCTAACACATAGACTTATGAGTGTGAAATTAAGAAAATTTTGCTTGAATTGAATCTAACAAATTGAACTAAATTTTCCAAAGTGGGCTTGAATCAAGCCTCATGAAAATATATAAGGCTCTCATTTTTGACTTCTCACTTGCAGATGTTCTTATCAATTCATGTCTTTAGTGGCTTACAAGAGTAAGACACTTTGCAGAGCATTGGAATGGAAAGAATACAGAGATAAACTAGACAAAAGCTCTAAGCTTATGAATTTAAGTTCTAGTAGGTGGGGCAATTTTTATGCAGCAACTCTGAGTTCTAAACTTGTTTTAATATAAAAGAATTCTAATAACTATAGGACTAATATATTTTACAGAGAGAAAATGACATTCAGTTCACTAACTAGAGGTCAGGAAGGTTGGTGATATAAAAGTGGAAAATACTTCAGCTGATATGAGAAAGTTCTGTCAGCACAAAATACATTGTCCCCTAGCATAGAAGTGGACAAACTGTGACTGTGTATTTCAGTGAGGAGAATACAAAGAGATGCTCTCCAGAATGTGATGGCCTGGAAAGATGAGGTAATCTTGGTGCTGTGACTGGTTACTGAATCATTTTGTTGAGCCAATTTTCAAAACCTTGAAAATACATAATCTGAACTTTTGTGTACACATATATGAAGGAATGACTATAATATTTGTTTATAAGTGGTTTTGGAAGCATAAGGAAATACTTTCTTTTTTTTGTCACTGAATAGCTGAACTTTCCAGACAGATGAGCAGAACATCTGCCCTGGTGATAGACCTGGGTAAAATATGAGCAGTTGCTTATCACACCAACAGTGATACTGACATTTGAGTGCATCAAAATTTATCACCACCTTAAACAAGACTCTTTTGTTGGGTCACAAGAAAGAAAAAACAAATAAGGACACCTGAGAAGAAATTTGGTTTGAATAAATATGAATTAGGGACATGGTACCCATTGTGTCCTAGTAAAGGGAGAAAGATGTTTAAAATGACCCAAAAACAAATGAACAAAAGGCTTGAGAAAATGAAAGTTATGAAGACCTGGTGTTTTTGAGGGACTGCATGAGGATGGGACAATAGAAATGAACATGGTTTTGTAAAAACCATATTTGATTAATATGACAGCTGAGACATTAACTAAATAGGCAGAACATGAAAAGAATATTTAGGATGAGGAATTGTAACTTTGCCACATCACTGTAGTCCTGATGTGACAGGTCAGAAGCATCAACAGCAGCCATTCAAATTATTGAAATGTAGAGTCTGTGGCTTCAGTTCTCTAGCCTACAAGAGCTTGAAAATAATTAGATTAAGACACAGGACTCTGACCAATTCTCAGCTCTGCCATCAGTGGGCTAGGACCTAGATTTTTGTCATGTGTCTTTTCTGGCTCTCACAGCTATCAGGGTGAGATTGTTTTAGTGGATTCTGTACATGGGTCCAGCTCTAAGATTCTGTGTGTGTGTGTGTGTGTGTGTGTGTGTGTGTGTGTGTGTGTGTGTGTGTATGTGTGTGTGTGTGCGTGTGTGTTTGTGTGTGTGTGTGTGAAAACTCATTTTTATGATGGTAACTTATAACTTATTGTTATTATTTATTTTTACTTGTTAACCATTTATTGTTTGAAAATCTTATTTGTGGATATAACAAATCTTTATCAAATTTAACTACACTCCCTCCGTTTAGCTTTTGTATATTTTATCACTTTCCACCTTCATGTTCTCTCTTATAAAACTACTGAGTCAGCATAGTGTTACTAGGATGTGCATGAGAACAGAACAATGCACTGGAGCATGACCAGCCTATCAGGAGTTAGAAGCCAAGGAAAACCAACTCTGTATCCAGTTTCAACAGTCTGAACAGATTGTGTAAGAACTGCTTTGGTCATCCAAAAGTGTCCCTAGTAGAACTATGTAAGGCTGTGAAAAGGGTGTGAACAGGTTCTTGATTTAACTAAAGGACAAGGATATAAAACCAGATCCTCACCCTACTGTAAAGAGATTCAACAGTTATTTGGCTTAAAATTTCTCCTTAGTCTTTAGACTTGCCCTTTGGAGAAGTAGATGACTGGAGCTACTCCAGACTGTGGTTAGAATGCAGAGCAGCAACCTCTGTCTTGTTACAACATTAAAAATCATGGCAACTGTACACAAGATTTTGCATAAGGGCTGGTCTGATTCTTAAGGAGAGACAGAAACAGTTTGGAAAAAAATGCCAACACAAACAGTGAAAATGAAGAGACCTTAGTCATAGCTGAGTTTCTAGAGTCCCTTGTAACATTACTAAGTTCTTGACTTTAACTGCTTCTTGTTTTCCTGTTTGTGTATGACAGGAACTATCATGAATTGATAAGCATTTGAAAATGCTGTATTGTTCATGTTTTACATATTCATTTTGAGTAAGATAGCATGTCTTTGGTTTGGATAATATATAGATGGCACTAAATACAAATTGCTCTATATGTCCAAGACTTCTCTTTGAATTGTGGCTCTCTCTCTCTCTCTCTCTCTCTCTCTCTCTCTCTCTCTCTCTCTCTCTCTCTCTCTCTCTCTCTCTCTCTCTCTCTTATGCACACACACACACACACACACACACAGAGCAGGATTCACTACCCTTGGCACAGTTTGTAGCAGTCAGTCTCCTACTTACTCAATATGATAGATTCAGAAATATGGCAGATGCCTAGACATAAGGAAATATTTGGTAAAGGTGAATGTTTAGCCATTAAAAGAACGCTGTCCACACATGGCTCAGAAGAGTGAAGAGAGAAAAGAACCTGGAGGTACCTTTGCCACTATCAGACTGAGATCTCTGTCTGTGTTATGTTTAGGAACTATAAGCAGTTCACATATTTAATGATGAATGTAAAGTACCAAAGCATCATTTACAATACATACTGCTTGTTGCACAATCCTAATATCCCCATGTTCTGTTTATAAAGAGGGATCAGAGGGCAATTACCCTACTGACATATTATATCCTCACTTCTCATAATTTCTCTACAGTAAGTCTTTAAATTTATTTTCTGTTTGTGTGGCATAAAGAATTTGTGACTTTCACTCCAAGAATCTGCACCTATGCCAGGTTGTGTGTTTCTTAAGATTTTGGGGAAATACAAGGCTCAGAGCAGTGATCAGGCAGGTATGCAGGATCTAAACATGGAACAGACAGGAGCCACACAGGAGCACATGCCAGCATAAATAGGATTTTGTATGAGATATCTCAACATTATCCTATCCAGTAGGTAAAGCACACCAACACAGTCAGATCTCAGGAGCAAAAGCAAGTGTTCATGCTCCCCTTCTGTGTAATAGGCAACAGTTTTCATGAAGTAGTATTCACAACTCTGCTCTTTAAACCTCTCACACAACTCTGACCCTCCATGGCATGCCTGACTCATGCTGACTTGAGGAAATGCTGACTTGATGGGTCTCATCGCTTAGACTGGAAAATCCACGATCATCTTTGACTGCACTCCATCTCTCATATCCCATATCTAATATCAAATGCAGTCAAGCCTACATTACAGTCATCCAGAATCTGTTAAAGTCTCAGTATTTTCTTGGTTCCTCTCATGTGCTGAGCCATGACCAGCTCTAGCCTAGATTATAGTAATGGTATGTGTTGACATCTCAGAAAAGATTGATGGCATGGCAGCCAGAGTAGATCCATTACAATATTGGTCTGAACTCATGCTCACATGCTCCTTTGCTCAGAAACATCCCACGGCTTTCCACGAGTTTTCACTAAAGGCTCTCATCAGCTTATAAAACAGGTCTGACCCACATTTCTCTCCCAAATATACACTTGTATTATATTTTGTCCTCCTTCCTTCCTCTCTAGATATCTTGGAATCCCGACCAGTGCCCAACAAATGATCCATGTATGTGTTTCTGCTGCAAAATATTAATGCATATATTACCTTCTATTTTTGAAACCTACCAGAGAGTGGCATTGTTCCATCCATTCTCATTCTGAGGTACCAGCTCAAATAACACTTGCCCAGAGAACCTTTCTATCTATGTTATGTCTATGTTTGGTCTCCTACTCCAAGGTTAATGTCTGTCTGTCTATTTAACTATCGATCAATCTTTATTTCTTCTTTCCTTCCTTCCTTCCTTCCTTCCTTCCTTCCTTCCATTTTCTTTCTTTCTTTCTTTCTTTCTTTCTTTCTTTCTTTCTTTCTTTCTTTCTTTCTTTCGTTCTGTCTGTCTGTGTGTCTGTCTGTCTGTCTATCTATCTTTCTTTCTTTCTTTCTTCCTTTTTCTTCATCATCATCATCATCATCTATTTTCTATTTCTATATCCATGTGAACACATATCTCTACACAAGCATGTAAAGGTTTGTGTATCTCAGTGTTGTCTATTAGAACTTTCTAAATGTTTTTTTTTTTATCTTGGTTCTTTAAGAAAGCAATTACTCAGTCAGTCACCCAGAGTCTCGAGTACTTGAAATTTGGCTAATGTGACTGAGGTTATGAATATTTAATGTTATTTCATGTAATATAATTAAAAATAAACAGGCATATATGGGTTTGGGCTGCCATCTGAGACTACAGATTTTCTGTTCCTTTCTATAGACACTCATATATAGATTACTGGAGGCAAAAATGTTGCCTAAAAATATGCCTGGCGACATGAAATTCTTTTCAGTTGGATGTGCAAATGAATACATGGAGAGAATTTAGTATACTGTCTAATTGATTTAAAATTTTAGTTTTTATTGTATAAACAATCATACATTGGTGTTTTCATACACATGACATTTTGCTTCATATTTATTTATCCTCTATGCTCACTCATACTGTTCCCCTTTCTGCCCTACCCTTCTCTACTTCCCTCTTCTGCTTTCTTGCCATGTGATAGTCTATTTTTTTCATCAATTCCTTTAAGCCCAACAGAAAGCTTGTGTGTTAGGGTCTCGTATTCTTTTGTTAGTACTGAATGATATACACCATCTTGTTGAAAAATATGGATATAGAAGCAAACAGGACATTCACTCAGTGCTCTTTGATTACATTTAGACATTCTGCCTTTATGAGGTTGACCTCAGTGTCTGCTGTGGCGTTTTCTAGCTCTGAGCTATCTTGGTTTTCTAAGAATTTTCTTTCTTACCAGAGAATGGAAGCACATGGTTTAATTGATTGGCAGACCTTTCTTTTCTATTATGTCCCTCATCAGTGGATAAACCATCTCTGATTATTTAAGTGGAAAAGAATATGAACTCGTTTTCAATACATACAACCTTCATCTCAAGTCACACAGCACATGACTCACCAGTATCTGGATCACAGAGCTGTTCGCAGGCATCTGTTGTTCTCTGTCCACAGAGGTCTCTCACCCATGGTGAGGTGGCATTGATCTGGTGGTACAGGGACAGCTTGGCAGGGTTTAGCCAGTCGGAGATATCCAGGTAGCTTCCTTCACTCACCACAAAGCTGCTTCCTATGGGTGAACAGAGAGCAATGGCTACTTTCTCCCCAATGTCAGAGTCATTACTGGTACTACGGGAACAAAAGAACAAATAATCCAACCCCAATTGATGCATCTCACTTAGCTAAGAACATTAAAAGCAATGTTATCCTGCACCATTATAGTGGCATTGTCAACATGAACTAGTTCAGGATAGTGGATGAGGTAGTTTCATGAGGAGCCAGAATTTGCCCTTATGGACCACTGACTTCTGTGGGAGTCATTTTGTTACTCTGTCCTTGGCTGCTTCATCTGTAAATGAAAATATTAAGGTACATACCTCACACGTGAGAACAAAATACATTAATTTAAAGCATATAAACATGGCTAGCTGGTTATAGTAAAAAGATAAGCAATTTTAAAAGAAAAATAGGCTGTTGCTGTTACTCCTGCATCCCTTTGGGAAAGAGTGCACTAATGACCACAACAGCTGAGTGGATGATATCTGCATCCAAAATAATAAACATGTAATCCAGGCCTATTTCTGATATTTTTTGTGGTTGTTGCTTTTGCAGTGTTGTTCTTCAAAACTAGGGACTGGACTGCGGCATATAGTAAGTGAGTACCTTATCTCTGAGCTGTCTTTAAATCCCATTTATTTTATTCTGAAGGAGATCATGGGTTAGAAATGTAAATTTTGGTAGGTAATGACAGAGTTGTTTTAAAGGATACTCCCAGGCCCTCTAAGGAAAGATAGTATACATGTATGGACACATACATGTGCATACATGCACACGCAAACACACTCATGTTGATACAGAGTTTGGTGGCATATGCCTGTATTCCCAGCACTCAGGAGATGATGGTGGTAAATTCAAAATGAATAAGATCTACAATATGAGTTTGAGTTTATAGAGGGAGATGGTGTTAAAAAACTAAGCAAGCAAGCAAAGAAATGAACTTGATTCTTAGTGCTTGGAAAATATAGGAAGAGAAGCAGGCATGGGATGGGATCAAACGGTCATGTTATGCTCTACCCAAATGGCAGCTATAAATCACTTCCAGTTAGATTTTTACACATAGGCCTAAAAGCCAGGAGAGACTGAGATTTAAGGGTTATTTTTGAATTTTTTTGTTTGTTTTGTAAAAATTAACCTGTTCTCCAATGAAGGCTTAAATATGTTCCTAGAATTTATGTAGGCTGAAAAGCCTCTAGTTTTCTAATGTCTGAATTGAAATATTCCTCACCAATTCATAAGAGATATCATATGTATGAGTGCATATGCTATACATCATCCATTCCAATGTAATTGCTGTATAATTATACAGTGTTTACATATACAACTATATATCCTATGCAAAGTCACATATGTTCATATGTATAACCAGTTTGGAGGAGGCAAAAGCCTCTTTCAGATTGGGCCATAATTATATTGTAAATGAACACATGCATGCAGCAATCACGCAAATCTGAAGCTAAGCTTCCCAGAGTGAAAAAAATATATATAAATTTTAATAGGATTAAACAAGATTTAAACAGTGGTTCTGGAGTTATGATAAATGTATCAGCTTGTATTACACAGAACAAAAGGTTGTGTCCTAAAATGAATATAACCAAGCTTCCTACCCTATTTACTTCTCTTCATCATACCAGGAAACAATAATACCTTCATTTTTCCAGGTAGGAAATTCAAGTTTTCCAAAGAGTGCGTCTGCTTTTAAGCATCCTTTGCATTTAACAAGGAATTCTTTATCAGATCCTATTAAACACTGTTCTTGACCTTTGACTGTACTCAACATGAATCAGATCATTGCCTACAGTCCATTGCAAAATGATGCGAGGTGCAGTCAAATGAAACTATGTCTGGCTGCCTGAGTATCTGAGACTAAGGGCTCAACTTACATTCTTTAACTCATCCAGATACAGAATGCCTATTATTTTATACAAGAAGTTCCCAAGTAAAGCACAGGATACAGCATGATCATCAGTGTGGATTCCAGAAGCAGCCAAGTGAGACCTCTGGAGTAATGGCTGACATCACAGAGAGATAAGGTAATGACCATTTTTGAAGTTGGCCCTAAAGACTTTGGCAGCTAAAGGAAAAAAAAAAAAAAAAGAAAGCAAAAAGGAAAGAGTCACAGTATTCTGTGTTTCAAACTTCTGGCAAGGAAAGCTATGTAAATCTATCTGCAAAGCCACATTTCCCCCACTGGAACAAAGCCTGAAGAGAAACATGTCACATGGGTCCTTGAGCAAGGCACTACACATCAGTATCAACTGCAGATTTTTCTTTAAAAAGCACAGTCGTGCTGTTTAAATGGATAATTCTTGTATTTATTCTCACTAAAGACTGAGAGATGGTTATTGAATTGTGTCCCAGGGCTGAGTTTGGTTAATCCCGCTGCTTCCGAAAAGCTACACAGTGCTGTGATAAAGAGAGCAGTCAGCAAGATATGAGTTCACATCCTCATGGTGTTACTTAGAAGCTATATAAACTTTAGCAAGAAAACAATCCCTCAGTTGTTACATATAAATAGTATGGGTAGAGAATACCCTCTTTCCAGATGCTGATTACAAGACTTCATTCATTCATCAGCCTTAGGTCAGCATTACTTGCATGAAGGAAGACACGAAGGCAGTGGTTGGTATAGGAGTGTGCTGCTGGCATGGTCTTGTAAGGGAGTGGCCAAAGTAAAATAGCATGCTGGGAGAAGTTAAATTGTCATGCCATTTCAGAAAAACCTTCCACTGATTGCACTCCACACTCTGGTAGTGGGTGCACATTTGCATTTGTTTCAAATTAAGATAAATATTTATACCTACAAGTTGCTCAGTCAGGGACTATAGGCTATCTCCTGGAAGGGAACATAACCTTGGGTGAAACAGCCCTTCATAATGCAGGGAAGCTTATTCAATAAATGTTCAGCTGAGGAGGCAAACCAACCACTACTATCCTTTTAAACTAGAAGAGCTAGTGTTGAAACACTTAATGGAGATAGGAATACAGACAGCATCACAAATCCACAAAAAACAATGAATTCCCGGGTTCCCTCTGAAACTGACTAATGGGAACATAAGTGGCCCAGTCAGTAGGATTATCTTTCATGTGAATATCTTTTGAAACAGTATAGGATTTTTATAGAGATTCAAATGTCCTGATTTGAATGCAGAAGTGAGGTAGTATCCTTTGAGTGCTACATTTTTTCTTTCATGAGATAAACATGTTACATATTTTGCTCACTTTCAGTGGTCTGTTTGGACAGTCACTTTCCTCTCTCACAGAAGAATGCAGGAGATGCAGAGAAAATTGATCTGACCACTATGCATAATTAATGAGGGGTGGGAGTGAAGGTTGATAGAAGAGTTTTCAGTGTCCAAAGCTATGATCTTCCCAGTTATTTCAGGCTATATTGAGGAATAGGGACTCTGGTAAGGGATCCTTTCTGTGGTCCTGTTACTTCTCTTCTAGCAAGCTGGACATTAACTTTGGTGACTATAGTGTAAGTAGTTCTAGAGGCACTTTTACTCCTCCAATATACCATGTCTTCTTACAAGGAATATATGGGGACTCATGAGTCCTTATCTATCTTCTCAGCAATGAACTTGTCACATGTTGGAGACATAGTAAAGGTTAAGATGAATTAATGAAATCTACTTTCATATCTGATGACAGAGTCCTTCACTTCTTCCTGGGACTGTAAAAAGTACAGGTAGTCTCATTGGTCCGGGGTTAATTGTATTTGCACTACACTGGAACTTGACAATAAGGCTAGCCATTTCAGAGTCTCACACCATTCAAACTAAACAACTGAACATCGAATTTAGGGCTCTTGAAAGAAGTCATTTGCCTTCAATAGCTTGCAATGTAGATGAGTAAAACACAGACCTGAATAAAGGGGGCTCTGTGAAAAGGATGAAGAAGATGCAAAGACCATGTTGTATCAGAAAGATGGTGAAGGAGACTCCTGAGCTGATTTTAATGTGTTCATTTGTCCAATAATTAGTAAGGTCCTCCTGTGCAGTGTGGTGAGGATTATCTGAAAAGCTGGGTTTCTACACTTTGGAAAGAAAGAACTGTTACTATCAGGAAGCAGACTTTAAAAATTGGACTTTAACTTAAACATATATGGAAAAATCACCCAGAAGAGGTTACTATTGGGAAACATCAAGAGCTATGTGCTTTGGACATACATAGTCGATTACCCGGTATCCTGGCATCTCTCAATCCTTGCAATATTTATGAAAGAATTTCATCCAGTGTGAACTTAAATAAACCACGCCATCAATTCATTCAGCTGTGTCTTTGTATACAAACTAACTAGCAAGACTACAGCAGAGTCAAGTTGAGCAAAATAAAGTGTTCAACAATACCAGGGAGGAAGATCAGACATGCGATGCTGATACAAATCCTCTGTGCCTAGCCCTTTCCCTTTATCAACCATTCCATCTGGATTCTTAATTTCTTGTTGGCAAGGACCATGCATTGCTCAAGCCATGATCAGCATCATTCTTGGTGTGTGATGGATGTTTAGAAGACATTCAGAGTTGGGGAGAGAATCAAAGAAAAGAAGGAAGAAGGGCACACTAGTAAGTTAAGTGAGTGTCAAAGAGTTCTCTGAATAAATTGCCACATTTTTATGGGGATGGAAATTACCTCACAAGGAAATAAAAATGTGTTATTTCTTGTATTTCATGTTTCCCCTATTTTCATCTGGATGTCTGTCTTATTTTTCTGGCTTTAGATTACAAGTCCTCCCTCCCTTATTGAGTAATGCAAAAATCCTTTCTGAGATACTCATTTAGATCCTCGCAGAAAGCAATGATTCTTAAATGAATCTCCGCCAAAATCTCAACTTCAAAATGTCATGCTTCCTTATTTTAAATATATTTATATATACATATATATACATATATATTCATTTTTTTTCTCACTGCCTTGTGGGAATATACATCATCTAATTAGCCAAATGGATTTTCAGTTCAGCCCAATCATTTCCTTATCTAGAATCTGAAGCCAGTGTTGCTCAGGGGACTGTTCGGGCACTGAGGTCCTCATTAACTCTGATCTTCAATTACATTGATTATAAGCCTGCTTCTGTAATTGTGCAGAATAGATCAGGGGTGAGCTGGGAAGCTCAAGCCACTCCATAATGTTCTCTGAAAAGTCAGAGGCATAGCCTCCCCCAAAAGAAGAGAATGCTACAGATGAGAGCTAAAAATACCATGGAAGTAGGTATCACCAGACAAAAACTGCCCGGTGAGACAGGCAGCAGCTGCAAATTACCTTTCATTTCACTATGTCCCATGAGCCAGAACAATGAGAGTCATGAGTAAAAGACTTTTAAACAAGGCTGTGGTCACACTGGCGAATGTCCATAGATGCTCTCCATAAATAAAGTGGAGTAAAGATCTTGGCCCCGAGGATTCAGTCCCTTTGGTTTTCTCCCTTTGGTGGTAAAATGATGAAAAGCACTCTCCCTTTGGTCACAGAGCCCATCTCTGTTGGGTTCTCAGACCTATGTGAAACATCCTACCTGGAGGTATGATTATGTACAAACTCAGAAGCAGAAATGAGGGACACATACATTATCAGCTCAGCAGGTAGGTGAAACACATGTTCACTCTGGCCTCTGGCCCAATTTACAGAGCCATAAGCTAATATTGGCTACACTCCACCACCTACTATCTATTGAAGAGTGGATATATAAAGGGCAGTGATCAAACAAAGTCGTGAGGGCTTTGTAAGAGAAAGCAAAGCCAACCTTCATGGTTGGGAGCTACTGGTCTTTGAGAGCTGCAAGATTACTGGGAGGTTAGTTTTCAAACAAGGCTTCCAGAAACTTACCTATGTGTCTTGTTCTCTATTTCTGACTTATTTTATATCTTATTTCCTACTTAATTTCTCTTTACTTCGGATCAACTGTAATCTTCTCATCATCAATCACTCACATGTTCTCTATTTGTTATGGGATGGATTGTATCTTCTTCAAGTTTACAAGTTGCAGATCTGACAGGCAGTGATTAACAACGTGTCTGCATTTGAAGGCAGAATCTCAAAGTTTTGATTTTTTTTATTTATTTACATTACATTACACTCACTGCCCCCTCTCACTCACTCCTTATACAATCTTTCCCATATCTCCCATCCTCTTCTTCTCTGAAGTAATAGTTTGCCCCTCCCCCATATCTCCCTTACACATTGACTCTTCAAGTCTCTGTGAGGCTGGGCACTTCCTCTTCCACTGAGGCCAGACAACCAGCCCAACTAGAAAATTCTATCCCATGGATAGGCAACAGCTTGTGGGACAGCCCCACTCTAGTTTTTTGGGACCCACGTAAAGATCAAACTGCACATCTGCTTTATATGTGCGAAGAAGTCAAGGTTTAGCCCCTGTACACCTAGTGGTGGTTCAAACTCTGAGAGCACCAAGGGTCCAGGTGCTCTCAGACTCTGTAGGTCTTCCTGTGAATTTTCTAAAACTTTAGCGGCATGCAATTCTTCCTTCTATTCTTCCATAAGTGACCCCAACTTCCATTCACTGTTTGGCTGTGGGTGTCTGTATGTGAGCCAGCTCCTGTGTGGAACCTCTCAACATGCTCCTGTCTGCAAGCATAACAGAATAATAGTGTTAGGGATTGGTGATTGCTCATACAATGGGTCTCGAGTTAAGTTGGTAACTGGTGGGCCATTCCCCTAGTCTCTGCTCACTCCCATGCCTGTGTTTCTTGTAGATAGGATAAATTTTGGTTTGAAAGTTTGGTTGGTGAGTTGGTATCTCTACTGCTCCACCAGGCTTCCTGCTGGGCTACAGGAGGTAGCCATTTTAGGTTCTATATCTTAAACATTGTGGATCACATTTAAGGTAACCCCCATTGATACTTTTGTGCCTCCCAGTTCCCAGGTCTCTGTCATATCTCTGAGATGCCCCCTTAACTTCCTCATCCCTATCAGTTGCAGATTTCCACTTATTTTCAAGGTTGCCTATGCACGACTCCTGTCCTTTCCTATACTGAACCCTCCATTCCCCTACCCATCGCCTCTGTAGGCAGGGTCTTTAAAGAGCCACAGTTAAAAGGTGTATCCAGCACAACTCAGGTACTTATAAGAAGACATTAGTCACATACATACATGAGGGAGAGACTTTACGGAACTGGGAAAAGAAGCAGAATAAATCAATCTCGTTGACCATTTGAACTTTGATTGCTAACTCCATAACAAAGAGAAAACACACTCCTGACATTTCAGACACTCTATCAATGAATGGTAGTTTCTTATAGCAATATGAACAAACTATCACACTACTTGCATCTTACTGGACAAATATCTCTTATGTTTGTCCTGATTATTAGCCTTTATTTAATATCAAGGAACCCTTGGGATTACTTGTCAGAATAAGAAATTAAAATGTATATAATAAAAAGCATGAAATGACAAAGTCAATAGTTGAAATTCAGTTTTATACAGGTACTTTTTAAAGATGCATAGAGTTCTAAAAATAAACCTAGTTTGAAGTAAGCTGTTTCACTGATTTCCCATGAGCCCACACTAATTCTAAATGCTCCAATATTGCCAGAAAGACAAAAGAATGTCTATCCAGTGATATCTAGGTTATAACATATACATATATATTATGTAAATCAGATGCAAATGTTAAGGAGACGGAAAGAAGTACCTGAAAATGCCCAGGGATTATTTTAAAGAAGGGCATTTTACATGAAATACTGTATTGGCAGACTCTTCAGAAAAGAAAAAACTTGGTTAAAGTAGAAATACTCTTCACTGAACTTATAAAACAGTTGAGAACTTTATGATGTGATGAGAGCCACATGATATGTAAAAGAAGTCCCCAAACACTTTCTTTTATTATTCCCTAAGTTTGCTTACCTTTTTCTTCCAAATTGTGTTTTACCTGTGTCATTTCAGCAGCACATGTGCATTGTTTATCTACCATTGCATATTTATGGTTTACATTTACAATGCAAACAGGGAGTATATTTTATTACCCCCAAATTTGATTTTTATCCCATTGGGTGTGAGATAATGAAATATGAACATGATAGTCAAACCTTCTTCTTTAATAGATAATGAACCCTAGGACAAAAAGTAAGGGAAAAGGTGCTTTAAGATCCACAGGATTTGTCAAGTACCATGGTATGTTATATAAAGAGAAAAAAGAAACCTCACAGGCAGCAGTGGTGACCTACAATTGTAATGAAATTGACAATTCCTGTTGCCTATCCTATTGACATAGCGATTGTACTTTGAGGAGTTGCATGACTCATGTGTCTTGGATCATGTTGGTGATCACACACAGTATAAAAGATATGACTATATGTGATACATAGTGCTTACACTTGTTAATACGGATACTATTAAGAAAGTTCCCAAACATTGTAATCTGGTACACAAACTCTGGAATTCACTCTGGTGGTTCCTCTGAAAATTGGACCTAGTACTACCTGAAGTCCCAGATATTCCACTTCTGGGCATATACCCCAGAGATGCTCTAACATACAATAAGGACACATACTCCACAATGTTCATAGCAGCCCTATTTATAATAGCCAGAAGCTGGAAAGAACCCAGATGCCCTTCAGTAGATGACTGGATACAGAAATTGTGGTATATTTACACAATGTAATACTACTAAGCTATTAGAAATGATGACTTTATGAAATTCCTATGAAAATGTATGTATCTAGAGACTATCATCCTGAGTGAAGTAACCCAATCACAAAAGAGCAGACATAAGATGCAATCCCTGATAATTGGATACTAGCCCCAGAAAACTCTGAATATCCATCAAACAACTCACAGACAACATGAGGCTCAAAAAAGAAAGGCCAAAAAGCAGAAGCCTCAGTCCTTCTTAAAAAAAAAAAAAAAGACAGTAAGTTTATAGCACTTAGGGTCTCAGATTAGGGTACACCTAGACCTTAAAATATTAATAACTCAAGAGCTCAGAATGTAGCCTTGTGGCAACTTTTGGTTTATAAAAATCATTATGTTTAATCTTTACACACCAAGAAATCATTGAGTATTTCCATGTTATGTTTTGTTTTACATGTACTTTATGATCATTGTAAATAGTAAGATTTCAATGCATACTATCAAACCTTTAAAAAATCAAGTGCTAACAAAAATATATTCATATAGTTCTATATTAAAAAAGAAAGTTCCCAAACATGCATGTTACTGTATTATAAATTTAGTATTCTACCATTGCATTTTTTTTTTATTTTTAGGGTATACATCATATACTGAAAATTTAAAAGAAAATTTCCTATAAAACATTATTTTGCATTACATGTCATCAGTATATACATACATGTCATCTTCATCAAATATTTTGATTATATTTTCTCCTAAGCTTCATTTAATTTTCTGGTGTTATGTGTACCACAGCCATATGAGCAATGAAATATATCATTCAAGCAGCCCAGATATGTAAAAAGTGAAGCCACTCAGCTTTGTAAAAGTATACATTATGATATTTGCACAGTGACTTAGACTATATCACCATTATTAAGAAAATGCATGAACAAAACTACCTCTAGGATTCTGTGTACAACTGATCTCCATACTTGTGAAGCCCATCAGGGCTAGAATGGAGTCTAATAGTGTGACATCAAAATTACAGTTGGTTGTAGTAAGTTACATCACTCAGCAAAAGCAACTGATATGTAGCTGAGTGATGGATGTATAAAAACTACAACTCCCTTTCTTCGAGGAGAGGTCCACATCACTGCATAATCACCTAAGAGCTCATAACTAGGTGCACAGAGAAGAATAAACACAGAGATGGGGAGGCCAATGGGGATGCAGTGTTCTGCATAAGAAAAACAGTTATTTCTAAGTAGTTAAATTACTTTTTTCAATACCCACTAAACATACGTTTTTCTCTGAAGTGCCATGTAGAATTTCCTGTGGGCATTGACAATGTTTTTCTTTTAAAAGCATTTTCTGTATTCCCCATCTCAAACTGTGATCAAAGTCTAGCTAAAAACAGATTGCCACAGAATTCTACATGCTTTTATATGCCCTAGGTCTTGCTTTAACTTGCTTTAGGGGTGTTTGGGGTCTGGACAAAGAGCTATTTGGAGTTTCATTATTTCAAAAGAGCATTTTCCCAAAGGTACATGACAATTTTGTACCAAGCTAAGTAATAGAAAAGAACAAAGTCATAAAATGTTTCTTGTGTCTTTTAAATTCATTTAAATTTCTAAAGAAATCATTTTGATGCAAGTTTGAAAGTAACTTTACCCTCAAGTTTGTTTTTTTCCCTTCCTTCCTTCCTCTTTTCTTTTTCTCACTTTAGATTCCATTAACAGTTATCTGAGAATTTATAAGTCAGATCGAAGATATGCACTGGACATATTTTGCCCTAAAATTAGTGGTTCTTAAATTTAATCTCTATCATCTCCATCCACCTACCTATCTATCCATCTATCCATCATCTATCCATCAATCTAATCTATCATCTATCATCTATCTATCTATCTATCTATCTATCTATCTATCTATCTATCTATCTATCATCTATCTATCTATCTATCGATTTATCTATCTATCTATCTAACTATCTATCTATCTATCTATCTACCTATATATCTATATCTATCTGTCTACTTTGGGGGTTGATGGGGATGTACATGCTAAAGAATGAAAATAGATGTCTAGAGAATCTTTCAAGAGCAGATTTTCTCCTTCCAAAATGTGGGGGTCAAAATAAAACTTGGGGTCTCAGCCTTGCTGTCAAATGTCTTTACCCATTAACCTATTCCATTTGGCCTAGATTATTCTCTCTGGAAGGAATATATTATGTATTGGCTCTCTATCTCAGTAGCCCATTTTCTGACATTTATAGTAGAAAAGATATTTTGCTTTGTGTTAGCTTAAAAAGTAAGACATGAGGTTAAAAGTGAAGTTGGGTGGGAGCTCTGTCAGAAGCTAACCAGGGGCAGCCCAAAGTCTGGTCTAGTCCCTGATTTCTGGTAACTGGTTTCTGAATGTTGTAAGAAGAATAAATACTGTAAGCTTGATCATTTCTTTGTCTGAATTTTTGGAATAAAGTTCATAGAGTTTACAATGTAAATTAAGTAACTTTTATGTGGATTATCTGGGAATAGCATAGTATCCGGGTAGTTATTGACAGGGCACTATTCTTGAATAATCCACCCAGTCGACAATGCTTTTCTGTTTGCAATTAAATTTCTATGCATACACATAATGTATGTGATTGCACAACACACACACACACACACACACACACACACACACACATACACACAGTATATAAATATAATTGACTATGTGTCCTAGAATATTTTCATATGAATGTGCCCATACAATTCTATAAAAATTGTATTTTGTGTAGACAATGATATCTGAATTTGCACAACACAGTAGTCCAGCAAAACATTAGGTTCATGGTTAAAAAATCACCTTGATTTCACCTACTTACTCATTTCCCTTAGGCTGACACCTGCCACATCCACTTACTATTCCTCTTACACTGTAACACTTGACAGTATTATCTAAGGGGACTTGGAGTCACCAAAGAGTGAAGACTGTAGGAATGACAGCAGATCCCATGAAGGATGCCTGGAAAAAATTAGGATCAGTATACTTGGAAGGAAAACAGTGCAAAAATGTGTGGTTGAGGTATGAATCTTTATGCCAGTAAGAGCTTACTGCATACCCTTGAACCACTCTGTGTTTGCCAAGTTAGCAATGTTTCCTGTCCTTTTTCTCTTCTTTATTTCTGTCCTCATCTTATGAAATGTGCTTCTCTCTGCTTCTTCAAGGAGTCTGCACACATGTCAATGGCTGTTGGCAAAGTTAACTCACAACTGTTAGCACCAAGAATAACCATATTAACAATTCCTCCTAGATTTGTTTCATTACTACAGGTTCAAGCTAATCAACCAAATTAGACACAGGGACTTGAATGCTTGTGTGTTTGTGTGCATGTGTGTGTGTGTGTGTGTGTGTGTGTGTGTGTGTGTGTGTGTGTGTGCGTCTTCCAAGGCACATGTATGCCCTGCTATTTTTCTCTAGATTTCTTTTGCCATCTAAGCTCTTCTATGATCTCAAAAGTGTTTCAGGGGGGAAAAACACAGAAGTTGAAATCAGCAGTGCTGGACCCAAATGGGGTCCCTTCAACTCAGCATCTTAGTGGCTCTGGAAATTGATTGGCATTTCTCTTCTCAGCCTATTCCTCCAAAAGAAAGTGAAGGGCATTTACCATGCAGCATTTGCATGCATGTTATAGGGCTGTGTGTTCCTGGCTTACTGAATGCATCTGTCAGATGGAAATTTGTCCTGTTAATGATACCAATCTTTAAATGACCTTAGAACTATCACTAGAGGGGAGAATATTATTTGTGTTCTCATTCTACAGATAATGAAACCAAGGCTTCAGGATTTCACATGTACATATCCTGAAATGCAGATACACCACTGGAGAATGAAGATGACAGTGCACCCTGTAATAACAATTATAATGTTCCAGACTATTAGAGTGTCTCTTATACTTCTCTCTTCAAGAACAATCTGTCTACACACTACAAAACATTTTTTCTGTTTTGTTTTCTCTTGCTTATATCAATGCTCACCTCTGGTTCATTCTTCAACCACTGCACTTCTTAAGATAATGACAGAAACATAAATTATACTATGCTAGAATGAGTCCAAAGGGGTAGCAGGTGACATAACATTGTAATTCGAACTTAATATCTCCAAAAGCATGTACTATTTCTAAGAGGAATTTTCTGGAAACTGGACAATAATTCAAATTAATGCTGAGCCTTAATCTAATTGTTTTATGATACTACAAAAGATTACATGAGGTAAAGCTTCCAAAAAAAATGTCAGAGGCTTCAACAATCATGTTGATGGAACAGCTTTTACTGTCTGGCACAGATGAGAACAGCTGCCTAAAGATGTAATATTGGTATTTGGGGCACCATAATAAAAGTGATCTGCAGTTTATCTACTCCATAGCTTCCCCAGCAATCAGCTGTTCACCTGCTTAACCCTGCTATGAATTCTAGGACTATGAAAGAGACAAGGGATAACATTTTTATTCCCAGATCAGACAGAAGACTCGAGGGCTCAAGTAGGGCTTCTTGTGGCTGCAGTCTTTGTTTCTAGTATGGGATGCATGCAGAATGATCTCATTCCTTATGTTCTTAGGAAGACTTGGTAAAGGACAGATTTACAACATTC
Source organism: Micromys minutus (assembly GCF_963924665.1). Lineage (NCBI taxonomy): Eukaryota > Metazoa > Chordata > Mammalia > Rodentia > Muridae > Micromys > Micromys minutus. The sequence continues at coordinate 13,428,162 of NC_137963.1, read as the reverse complement.
TGCTCTGCAATCAGCAGGACCAGTGGTTTTCCAACCCCACTAATCTCCATTTGTTTTCCTATATGACCACTGCCCGACTTTGTAAGCCATGGGGTTCTTATTCTGCAAAACAGGACAGTAGCGAGTACCACATACCTCTGTACATCATGATGGGATACTAGGATGATTGTGATGCATAAGGAAAATCAGTGGCCCAACAATCCTTAGCATCTTACATCAGTATTTAAACATTCACTATAAAATATCAATCTATGATATATGCACAGGTATTAAGGAGAAATTCTGAAATCATGCATACGTCAAAGAGTCAGCAACTCATCAGACATGACTTGGAATTGTGAAAGAGGATGTGCTTCATATATATTTCTTGATAAAATTGATCTCACTGTTTTATAATAATACTAATAGTGAGAAAAGCTGGGGGAGAATAACGGTAGAGTTGAGATAATGTTGCACCATTGAGTACATGGGTTAGTGGCCAAGTGATCATTCTCTTTTTTAGTTGCTAGTAGTATATCCCCAGGCTGCCCTTATAATGATGTGAAAGGATCCCTGTCAGACTTTAGGCACTAACCGCACATTTTCTTCCTCCTATGGGTACTCTTCAGATTCTTGCCTCCGCCTCCTTATCTTTGTCCACATATTCTGAAACATTCAGAGCCAGGAACCACTGGACTATCAAAGAGTGAATTCCTCCTTTAAGTGACAAGTGATCCATTATGATAGTTAACATTGATTGTCAATTTGATAGGATCCCCTAACAAACAAAAAACCCTCTGTGTATGTGAAAGAATTGTGTCATTATGCTAATTATGGTGGGGAAATTGAGTCAATTAGGGTGGGGAGACACACTCTTGGCTGGCAGTCATGGACTGAACATGAAGGAAGAATTATGAACAACAATCAGTTTTGTTTCCCCATGGTGACTACAATGTGATCAACTGCCTCAAGCACCTGTCCCCTTCCCTTTTCTGCTATGATGGGACATAGATACACCTTCAGTGAGGCCAAGGGAACTCTTCCTTGCTTATATTGCTTTTGTCACAGCAACAAAGAAAGTAACTTAATTCATCTGATGTCTTCGCTGATGGCCCAGAAGACGCAACTTTTTTTTCACCACAGTGTCATTTGCAAAGAATCTGAATTTGGTACATGCTCCATGAGATGAGTTGTGGGCATACTGGGGGCTACTTCCATCAGAAGAGAATGAACTTTCTGCAGAACAGTATCTAACATATCTTTAACAGAACACCTTTCATTTGCATGGTTGGAACTTGGCAGACAATTATTAAAACATTTTGAATGAATACATGAATGATAAATGGTGCCTCTAGCCCACTGTCTGAAAAGTACTGCCTTAGATGTTACAAAAGTAGGCAGCCTGATGCAAAAAGAAGCAAAAGAGGCAAATTGCATAAGTGCCTTTCCATAATCTCTTGTGAGAATCAGTATTAACACACACACATACCTTAATGTCCAATACCATACTTTATTCTACAGAAACAGCAAGATGATTTCAAGGTTCTGAAATGTTACAGAACTCTATGAGTTTATTGCCCACTGGATGTTTCCACATAGTCTGAAAAAATATGAGGAAACTGATGTTTTTCTTTTCTACAGGTATTTCCAAGAAGAATTATGTAAATGTGTGGAATGATTTTAAGAGTAGGTGGTACTCACTTATACCATGCCTTCATGTATGTATATTTTCACTCTTGTATCATAGAAGAATTAGAGAAAGATAATAAACAAGTGCCTTTGCCTTCCTTGCCCAAAGTATCGAGCTTTGAAACTAGAATCCTAGTTTCTATACTCCATGCTCTCTACTTCATGTTTTCTGCTAATGAGAAGATGGTGCAGTGTTGTTTAACTAATTATGTGTTTGTTCCAGTGGTTAACACATTTAGGGACCACCTCTTATGTGTCAGTCCTAGAGTTCTTCAAGTAACAGGAAGACAGGATGTTTATCTATAGCAAATTATATTATTATATAGATGGGAATGACGAAAGTAGTTTTACCAACACCTACATGATTCCAACTATGAGCAAGTGTGCACACCTGTGCATGTCTGTATATAAATGTATACATGCGTATATACATGTATGTATGTGCGTCTCCTACAAAGAATAAATGGCAAGCAAAGCTTCTGAAATATTTCCCCTGAGAACTAACAGTCTAGCAAATGATTTTAACTAAACTGGCAGATGCGCAGGATGTTGGGTATATATTTATGTTTTTGCTTTCAAGTTTAATTGTCTGTTTTGGGATGTTAGGAGTCTGAAAGAATGCACAGTTCAGTATCCAGGCTATAATTCTGTCTCTATATTGAACCCCATGGTGCATACATTATTTCTATAGTAGGAATGATCACTATGGAGACCACATGAAAGAAGAAATAAAGTTCAGTCAATTACACTTGTGTAAAGAACCAGTGGATGAGTTATTTTTTTTCACCGTTAAGTGCTTTTAGAGGATGAAGCCCTACTGTGTTTTTAGAGTGAGACAGCTAATCCAAGGCAGCACCGAAGAGCAGAAATCTGGAATTAGGCAGCCAGTCCTCATGTTCTGGCCCTGCCCCTAATTAGCAAAATGATAACTATCTAGTAAAATGGGCTCTGGTTGCAAACCTATAAAAATGTGGATAATGATTTCATAGGGATGTGGGGGGTAATGCATGTAAATTAAATTTCTGAGTTTCAAATTACTCACATTTAATGAAAATGAGGCAATATATGTAAAGTTCTTAAAACACTACCTGACATATAATACGTGCTTAATAAATGTTAGTGCTCTCAGTGCTACTACCTACATATATTTGATAATCCTATCAAGAAATGAAAGAGAACGCAGCCTTGTTCAAATTTAGTTTGGCAGAAACAAATACAATAACTAAGCTTCTTGCTTAAGTAACATATTAGCTCAAGTTACTACAGCACCAACAAAAGCCCATTCTGTGACTCATTTCTACTTTGCTAATTACCTGGTTCTGCTCTGAACCTCTGCCAGGAGTCTTTATCCTTGCCATGGACATATCCCCATCAGTTCATGTGTGTGTCAACACGGGTGCACAGCCCTTGCCATCTCTTAGGACTGCGAAGAAATGGCATTAAACGTGAGTGATTTGAAACAACTCAAATTTAATTAAAAACAAAATTAAAAGTTGTTCTAAGCCTGCCGCTTCAGCCAGCGAGACTCAGAGGAAATTGGTAAGTGCAGCTAATAGCTGGAGCCAATTCACGAGCCTCCACAAGGAGTCAGCGGAAACAGAGAAGATGCAGACCTTTTAGAGGAAACAATTAAAAATCACTTCTGAGAAATAATCACAAGCAGTATCCCAGGGTAAAAGGGACAATTGTTGGATGATGTGTTTCACTTGGATAGCCTCATTTCCATTATGGGAGAGGACACTGAGAATTCTAGTTGCATCCTCCCTGGCTACACAGGAGGACAGGATCTTTGAAAATGGAACTGAGAACATTAGAGATTCTTGAATTCCATTGAAGAGTAACTGGCTTAGGCTGTCTAAAATTCCTCCTGACCAAATTATTCAACCTTTGAAATTCTAGATATTCATGTGGCTTGGTATAATTCATTTTCTTCAAGGAATGGGTTTCTGAAGACCAAGGTCAGCTAGAGAGTAGCCAATAAAAATGTTAAATGCACTGGGCACTGGACTGAGGTGGGTGGCAGTCTAAGCAGGGACTGTGCATTTGGTCTGATCCTCTAGGACCTATGAAATTCCTGACTCTGAGGACAGCATGAAGATAGTGGGAGAACTGGAGCTATGCCTGTAAGAAGGAAGACGCAGGAAATGGTCAGAGGTGATAAGTAAGAATGGTGGGGAAAAATAAGGAGCACATGACCGGAACTGGGATGGGTAAGCTTCACATGAACATTAACTCACAGGAGTTTAATGGAACTTAGGCATACAGCCAGAGCAGATGACATGTGTCCCTGACAATCAATTCCTTGAGCTCTCTCTGTCTCTCATCCTCAATTCTCTTGACCATATGAAGGCAACAAAGATATTTCTTGCATAGAAATGTGCCTGGTTTATTTTTGAACATCCCCAAAACCCACTTCATTGGATGAACACCAACTATGATGACTCTATAGTTATAGCTTTGGAGCCATTCAGATGCCTTTAGGCCTGCTGTTTCCTATGTCTGGGTCCATTTACCTTTTCACTCCTTGATATCTGATTAAATGCTTCCTCTTCTGAGAGGTCTCCCCCATGAGACACAGGGATTTCCAGTGCCTTTCTTCCTTCTGAATTCAATCACATTAACTACTACCAATGTTTTGCTTTGCCACTTTGAAAGTCTGCTTCTTTTCTTTTTTTTCTTTTTCTTTTTTTTTTTTTTTTTTTCTTGTTGAGAAGTATAACGAAATCAGGACACGTTTTGCCTTCTGAAGGAGATCATCTCTATTATACCACCATACATATGGATCATGAAATGTTTAACATATGAGAATGTTAATGTTCTTACCCTACTTCTTGGCATGTCAGAAGCACTTGAGTCTTACGAGTTATCCTTAAGAATATCAGACAATATGTTTATTTAGATTCCTAATAGCTAGTGGATCTGTGTGGAGGAAGAGTAAATGGTGGAGGATTGAGAACAAGACCACAGGCTTCCAAGTGCAAGCCTGACATCATTTTAGTGACTTTGAAACATGTACTATAGTTCTTGTTGCCTACATGGATCTTATCATGGAGTAAGGACAGGAAATTAGGGAACCCCTTAGCCCTGAAGGTGGAAATAACAGGGTGAGTTGAGCAGAGGGGAGAAGCTGAACGTAATTTGCTTTTGGCTCAAATCATTTTCATCTGATCCGCAATTTCTTTCAGAAAGAAGCTTTTGTGTTCAGTTCATACTCTACATTGTCTAAGAGGCTTTTTTTTAAATGGCAGCCTTGGTGGGAATACCTTTAGCTATCTCTTACCTTGGTCCTTACAGAGGTTTGAAACCATGAGGCTCATGTTTATTTGCATGGTTAATATTTGGGGTTTAAAATAAGTTGTCTACAGAAGTTCCACAGGAGCTGCATGTGGAAGACAGTGTCTAGGTGGAGAGTAAGGGATAACAGATGGATGCAAGAGAAATGCGCTATTTGCAAAGGAGAAAAAGAGAATATAAGCTCTCAGGAAACATCCATTGTATGCAGCTAGAGTGTGTGAAGCAAAGCATTTTGTATGAAATAATCACAGAAGAGACTGAAGATGACTTCCTGTTCTAATAGTCTATAATTTAGAAAATTGCCAAGCTAGTTTCTTGGCGGTATGCCCACAATTTTCCTTCACCCCTTTGCCCATCTGCTCTCTTTTTAAGGTGGTAGAAACTGCCATTTTTAATTGATTCCATATTTCAAATATGACATGAGGTCCCTAGGTATACTCTTAGCCTTCTGATTCCAGGACTATACCACTGCCCAACCCACTAGTGTTGCATTTAAGTCTCTTTTGGAAGTAACCATCTCTGGAAACTTTATATCCATATGTCAGCTCAGCATCTGTGCAGATTCTGGGGACTGACACCCTCTCCATCCTCCACCTTGGACAAAATACTAAGGTTAGATAATATTTCAACTGTTCAAATATTCAACAGAGCAGCCTTTAAATATCTCGCAAATTAATCTTGCTCACACAGTGCCTTGACATCTTTTACTAATAATTTTCAGCCACACGGGGCTCTAAAGGTCTTAAACCTATGTATTTTTCATCATTGCTTACATTTTCTCTTTGTGTTTCTTTCACTCATTTCCTTCTAATGTGGTCAAAGGGTTGGCATCTGATTCTTGATCTTGTATAAGAAAGATGGTGCATGAATGGACTCAGTAATAGTGGATGCTCGAATCTATCCCACTACAGGCCTCACTCTTGCCACTGGTGACCGTTCATCCTTGACATTTACACTGAATTTGGTCTATCTGCATCCTCATATTTCCCAAGGACAAGGCTGCAGATAGGATTTGAAGCCACAAACTATGGTATTTGTGCTTTAACTTTTGCATACCAACATAACAGTCAGCAAAAGGGAAATTATTCGATCTGCCTTCCTCTTCCATTGGACATAAATTTACAGTGATGGAGATAATCTAAGGTGTTAGGAATGCTAGGAAGGATATTACCACTAAGCTATATTTCTAGACTTCCCTGTTAAACAGAAAAAGAAGTTCAGATCATTTAACAAAGGAAGTCAACTTAGAATAGGGGAGTAGTGATGTTAGTGATGCTAAATAAAAGCAATCCCTTCAGTGCTTCCTGCTTGCAGAACATTGGACTGAGCCCTTCCCTGCTATCTCATTTAATTCTCACAATTCTACAGAGTAAGAAATGAGCTATGAGCATAAGTATCATTGGTTACATCAACGAGCTAAGAAATCTTGCTACTGGTATTTGAATCAAGATATATCTAACTTTAGAACTTAAACTCTGAATTAGGTGTGTGTGTGTGTGTGTGTGTGTGTGTGTGTGTGTGTGTGTGTGTGTGTGGTGTATGAGTAAATGTTTGCCTAAATTTATGTCTATGTACCATTTGTGTTCCTGGTACCAACGAAACCCAAAAGAGGGTGTCTGATCTTTTACACATGAACAGTTGGGAGCAATAATGTAGGCATTGGAAACTGGATTTTAGTCCTTTGAAAAGGAGCCAGTGATTTTAACAACTCATCCATCTCATTTCCTCACCTCTCTCTCTCTCTCTCTCTCTCTCTCTCTCTCTCTCTGTGTGTGTGTGTGTGTGTGTGTGTGTGTCTGTCCCTCCCTCAACTCGTGTTACAAATGCAAATAACCATGCCTGGTTTTGATATGTGAGTGTTAGGGATCAAAACTCAGGTCATCATGGTAGATTGCCTGTCACCTCATCTACTATGTCATCATCTTTCTACTTTTACCTTTGAAATAGTATATTATCCTACATACATTGTATGCAGTAATGGATTTCACTGTGATATTTTCATACCTGCATATACTCTTTCACACACTCCTTTTGTGTTGTCCTAACATTTTTATCTCCCTCCATATCATTCATTTAAAAAGTCCAATGCCTTTATTACAGCCATTTTCAGGCTAAAAAGTAGATACTGGGCCTGTGTGTTACCTCTAGTGGTCAAACACATGACTAAGATAAGAGAGGCCTTAGATTTGAGGTCAAGAACTATAAATATGAAGCTTGACTTTCAGGTTGGCCTTCTCTTGAGTTCCCATTCATGCTCACATCGATCCTCAGCCTCCATACATTGTTTTTTAAACCTGGGCTGATGACACCTTCTCTCATGTTGTCCCCTTTAGCTGGAAGACCAAGCACATTATCCTTATTCTTCCCATCTCATTCCTAAAAGAAATAGAGATCTTTGCTCTAAATCCCTATTCATCCTATTTTAGTTACACGACCTATTTAGTTACACATCCTATTTAGTACACAACCCAAGTCCTTCTGTCTAAGGGTAAATACCCAGTCTTCCAAGTCCCTCTGTCAAAGCAGAAATCCCCACTCTTTTCTGGCAACCTTGTTGAATCTGGTTTTGTGTTCCACTGCCTTCAGGTGTGTCAATTGCTATAGCTCTTAAGGACGCTTTTCCCAATGCCCACCAAAAGGATAATGCCATTGATAGTAGGATTAGCAGTTGCTGACCAAGTATTGTTGAGAATTTTGATGCATTTCCCTGGCTTATCTTTATGACTTCCCCGTGATGGAGAAATCCATGGATTTACTTTTACAGACAGTGCGAGTGGTGACTAAAAGTATCAAGACTCATTCATGATACATAGGTAGTAAGTGGAAGGGTATATATAGATTTGAATCCTATGGATGGGGTATTATTCTATAGCTCATGCTCTCTTCACTACCACATCCACCTTTAATGCTTGTTACATTGAACTTTTCCCAGAATGTGTTTTCTTTTCTTGCGCTCAGCAAATGTCAGATTCACATCTGAAAGTATGAATTCACACACACACAAAAGTTCAAATGTGAAGCAGAGTTAAAATAAGGGAAGGCATAGCCAGGAGAATCATGTGTAGCCAATGACCGAGAGGCAAATTTGATGATCAGATGACCAGGGCATTAGTAGAGATTCCAGACGTAACCCACAGCTTTGGGGAATCCTAAGGCTGAACAGCTGAAGACATATTTGCTTTAGATAACCCAAAGGGGCAGGCTTAGGAAAAAAGCAAAATAGCAAGGTTTTGCTGGGTATGAAGAGCTCGGTGGAGGATGCTCAGATTGTAATTATTCCTCTCATCTTGTAATCTCTCTTTGGAAAACATTGCAAGCATCCTCCTCTCCCCCTCTCACTGGCACTGAGGATGCTGAAGGTCCCTTGACATCTGGAGCTGAGAGCTAGAGATGGGGATATATCTTCACTGCCACAGTCACTTCCCACAACTTTCTTTTTCATCCAGACAGCCTTGGGAGCTTGCAATCCCCAGAGAAACTTGGCCATGATCCTTCTAAGCTTTCTTCAAATGGCAACTTGTAGGCTGTGGGAAGTTTGTTCAGCTGCCTCTGCTCTCAGCATCAGCACAAGGGACTGTCTGGCTACAAGGATTGACTTGAACCATCTTGAAGAGACAACTAGGAACAGTAACATGATACAAAAATGAGATCTTACTCCTCACAACATAGACTAATATTTTAAGTTTACCCAGAAATCTAGATGTGTATGGGGTACAGTGTAAAAACCTTCACATACGTAAAAACCTTAACACACCTTACTTGGGGATTGCCCAGGTACTATTTGTATTTTGATGCTAATTCTGCTTTGTCAAAAAGGGCTGCCTAATCAGGTAGTCAGGTGACATCATTTTAAGTCATAAAATAAATGATAGAGCTGGTGATAAGGCAGGGGAAGGGAAGATGGAACTGCAAAATTTGAGGGGAAGGTAAGAGGAGAGATAGCCAGTCGATGGAGGAGGTGGAGGAGTTAGGAGGATGATGGAGCTGAAACAAGTGGCCTGGAGAAACCACAAGTTAGAAGAGATGTCATAGCTAGGGAACAGAGTAGTGTAGTGGTAGATCTACCCAATCTAGGCACTGCTTGTATTCATATTATTTGAATTTGTCTTTCTTTCGCACAGCCATATTTGGGTTAGAAAGGTTAGGGTAACAAGTACTGTATATTGATTAATTTAGGGAAGTTATTACTTCAGATACCTCATTAAAAACATTTATCATTTCTTTTTAAATTTAAAAATAGCCAATGTTCTTTCTTTTAATCATTCTGAGAAATGGTGTGAGTTATTGCTAACCATGTTACTACAGTATGTTATGGGAAACTTGAGCAAAATCCTCCTCACTATTGTCGCGTTTATACACAATGAACAATTATTTCTTAGCCTTCTGTCCCATTGCATCTCTAGAATCCATTACTTGGCACTCTGCTCTTCTCCTATGTGAGATCATATATTTTTAGCTTCTATATGAGTAGGAAGATGTACTATTTATCTTGCTGTGCCTAGCTTATTTTACATATTGTAACATCCTGCAGGTTTTAAATTCTAGTGTTTCTCTTACTTTCAAAATGGCTAACACATAAGGGATTCTTGGATTTCTCCCATAATTTATAATGAAGAGATTGAGGTATGGAAAGTAGACATTTGCCCAGAGTCATTTAGTACCCATGGAGATTCAGAGTTGACCATGGTTGGCCTTATCTTAGTCATTGCCTGATGCTTCCTGGAGCTTGGGGTGGTGTTATAATATATAAAAAGTCTCAAAGGAAGGAGGCAGCATTGGGCTTAGATCCTACCACTTCCTGGTTTAAATAACATACTAGACCTTGCTATGTGTTCCCTCTGTTTTGTTATTCAGTAGCTCATTCCTGTATTATTCTCAAACATCAAGCTACTAAGTATACCTTCTACCCACAGGGATTTGATCTTAATCTCTTGAGAGCTCCCGGCCTACCTTCTATCCTTGCAGTCTAAAAGGAAATGAAGCCCCATGTTTAAACCAAAAGGATAGAATAGGAATTTTACTGTGCCTTGCAACCACCCTCTGTCCCCCAGTTCCTGGGAACATAGTTTTTAACACAGTCTGCTATCAAAACACAGAAATTAGTCTCTAATTGTGGACGTCAAACACTGTTTTATCCTTTGTAAGGAAGGAAATTAGTAACAATTCATTCTGGTTGGAAGCCAAGCTAACATCTTAGCCCAGAGTGTCATTAAAATTCTCAGTCCCACTAGCTCTGGTGATAGCTATAAAGACTTGAACATGTTCAGTTGCTGAGAATGGTTTTCCTATATTTGTTTTTCCCCAGGTCCCTTGTCACATTTAACCTGGAGATCTGTTACTATTTACGGAAGACATGGCTTGAAGCATATTTTTTCTTTCTACAGTTTAGCAAATTGAGACTTTTTTAATGAAGAGTTTTTTGTTTTTTTTGTTTTTTAAGGAGTGCATTCTAGGGGGCATCCAGAGCTTCCAGCATTGGTGCCAAGCTATGGAAGAACAAGCTGCCCATTAATATGGGAAGAAGAAAATGGGAAAAAAAGTTTTCACAGTTTATAATTATATTACCAATTTCATTACAGATCTCATTTTAATTCTGACTGAAACCTAGCCTAGCCTTCTTCCTGTACTTGCTCACGTATAGTTATTAAGTCTGGGTTGAAGTTCAACTCCTTCTGCTTGGTTTCAGCATATTAATATGGTTTATTGGTATTTCATTGCCTCCTCCCCCATAGGCATACTGAATCTCAGCTCAATTTATATTTTTCCCTCTTTCTGGGCTCTGAGATAAACCTTGCTTGATTTTGATGTCAGGGTTGGGTTGTGAGTTTGATTGGAGTTGCATATCTGTGGGGATGAGTGTAGAAACTGTGGGGTGGGAAGTCCATCACAGAAGAGGGAACCTTATATTTCAGGCAGTTAGATTTTTGAGGTTCTCTCATCTCAGGGCATCAGGGTCTATTTGCCACTCCTGCAAGGTCTATTACAAATGTACCACATCAAAGTGCCCATTAGCCATGATAATAAATTTGGGACATATATATTCTGTCTCCCTTGCCCTTGGGGAAATTTAAGTTTATTCTTATTATAATCACTTCATTTTTTTTTCACTAAGCAAATGTTGCAGGGTAAGACAAGTATTCAAGGTACTGTTGAAGATACTAAACACAATTTTAAAACAAATATTATCTTGTATGACTTGCAACCAAGTGGGGAAGACTAAAATTAAGAAAATAATTGTACAATCACAAATAGAAATAATTCTAATAAAGGAAAAAGTAAGGTTGAAGGAGAGCAATTAGCAAAGTATCTATAGCAGGCTGGGTTGGAAAGGGAAGTTAATTTACAGTTCAGGCAATGTGATACAGTGTGGCAAGTAAACACAGTGACCCATGCAAAGACCCCAAGATGAGTATTTGAAGATTTGGTCTCAGAGGGCCGGAAACCGCATGTTCAGTCTTGATGACAAAGGGAAATGGAAGTCACTGAATTGTTTTGTGGAAAGCATAAACTAAAGAAATTTCTTTCTTAAACTATAATATTTTTGACTTCTAAAAACCAGAGTTTAGAGTGGTTTTAATGGAAGAGACATGTTTTGAGGGCAACAGTAATTTCAGTGAGACATGGGCAGCAGTTTGGAGAGAGACTGTCATGTCGCTAGAAAGGCAAAAATAATATTGATGCATGGAATATTCATTGATGCTAAGAGTGCCTTATGTGTATGTTATGAAGGTGATATTGTAAAGAAAAGAAAGTCATTTGAGCTTTAAAACGGGAGGAAAGCATATCACTGGATAGAAGAGCGTTGTTTCTCACATAGGGTAATTAAGAGGCCAGGGTTTGGAGAGCAGCAGACAGAAACAACTTGTCTTAATAACATTACGTCTGTGCAGTTGAGTTAAGAGTGAAAAACGCCGGGGCCATCTTGTGCAGTACTTCCACCAATTAACCTGTACCATGATGTGCCTTTGAACATCTGTGATTAACACTGAACATTTTAAAACAAAGCCTGGGATGAGTCCAGAGAGCAAGGTGCCTAAGGAACTACATCCTAAAATAAATTGCTTGGCAGCTTGTGGCTAAGTAGTCACTTTCAGTGTGGTGCAATTTTCCCTTCTCAGGACTGCAAATTCTCCTCCCATGTACTCAAATCGTAGCAAAGTAGCTGTGCAACCAATTACGAACCTCGTCCTTTGTTAAAGTCACGAAGCTGTGCGTTAACTTAGTTTCTTGGATTGAAAGTCAAGACAAACTGGGGGAGGAGGGAAGCAGAAAAATGCATAGATGTAAACAAATGCATGCTCAAAAATATCCACAGCATGGCATATCCATAAACCACAGCATCCTATATGAGCAGTTTTACTTGATTTGTAGGCTCAGAATGAACACTCAGACTTTAAATAACTCAGTCACAAGGAACAGAGGAGATTTGAAAAACACCTTATTTCATTCACAAGATGAGGTTTGTAGTTTAAACTAAACTGAAAAAGTACATTTTAACGTATGTATATTTCTATCATATTCATATTTCTATGAATCATAGTTTTGTTCAATTCTCTCTCACTCGCTCATGTGTGTGTGTGTGTGTGTGTGTGTGTGTGTGTGTGTGTGTGTTTGTATGTTGGAGTTAAATACATTCATGACTTGATTAGAAAAATGTGCTAGAGACACTCTGTCTCCCTTACCCCAAATATCAGAGTCTTTCATTATTTCTGAGACTCATAAAAGAATAGGTGACAATCAGAGATGGAATATGAAAAAAATATATTGCAAAAATTAGCAAAAATGAAGTGCTTCAAAAATTTAGGTTCTGATAAAATAGTTTCTAATGCAACAGAATATATGTTTAACTCAATTCATGCCTTCTCACTTCTACAACCTCATGGAATGGGGTCATCTGTTCTTGCAGGCTCTCTGTGATGGGGCCTCATTACCTTGCAATGAGCCCCTTCTCATAGTAAGAAAACATTGTTACAACTACTGGCATTCATATGACTTATTGAGCCATTACTAGGTATTAGGTATTCAGCTAAGAGCTCTGTGGGCATTGTTTCATTTATTCAATGCAATAATTTTAGGTGATAGATATGGTACTATCCCCAATCCATAGATAATGAAACTAAAGCTTAGAAAGTTTAGGAGGTAGGCACAAGGTCACACAGCCAACAGCAGAGGAAGACATTACTAACCCAAGACTCCCCTTTCTACACTCAGAGTTCTAGTTTTGCCTTCTGAGAACTCCAAGAGCTGGCTGGCAATTTCTTCCTTCCTTCCTTCCTTCCTTCCTTCCTTCCTTCCTTCCTTCCTTCCTTCCTTCCTTCCTTCCTTCTTTTATTCCAATGTTGAATACCCTTTAAAATCTTGTTGTTTATTTTATTTATTTTCATTTGAAATGTTATCCCCCTTCCCAGTTAAATCCTCTATTCCCTCCCTCATAGCCTCTGTTTCTATGAGGGTGCTCTCCCACCCACCCACCACTACCACCTAAGTGCCCAAGTATTCCCAAACTCTGGGTCATCAGGTCTTCACTGGAACAAGGGGCTCCTTCCCATTGATTCCAGATAAGGTAATCCTCTGCTACATATGTCGCTAGAGCCATGTGTTCCTCCATGTGTACTCTTTGGTTGGTGGTTTAGTCCCTGGAAGCTTTGTGGGGAATCTGGCTGGTTGATACTGTTATAATTCCTGTGGTGTTGCTAACCCTTTTAGCTTCTGCAGTCGTCTCACTAACTTTTCCATTGGGGTACCCACCTAGTCCAATGGTTGACTGTGTATATATGCATCTATATTCTTCAGGCTCTGACAGAGCCTCTCAGGAGACAGAAATGCCAAGCTCCTGTTAGCAAATGCTTCTTGCTATCAGCAATAGTGTCTGGTTTTGGTATCTGCTGATGGGACACTAGGTAGGGCAGTCTCTGGATGGCTTTTCCTTCAATCTCTGCTGCACTTTGTCCCTGATTTTTTTTTTTTTTTTTTTTTTTTTTTTGACAGAAGCAATTCTGGATTAGATGGGTGGATGGCTCCATTCCTCAACCAGAAACCATGCCTATCTATTTTATATGGTGTCTTCAGTGTTTCTCTTCTTTTTGTTGTGAATTTCGGCTTATGTCTTCCCTGTTGAGTCCTGGGAGCTTCTTGGTCTCTGGCATCAAGGACATTGTAGCGGCTACCTCATTTTTCCATCCACCACTGCTACACACCTCTGTTATATTTCCTGACCCTATGTACTCCTCTTCCATTTCCTCCAACACAGGATTCTGCCCCTCCTCTTCCCTCCCCTTCTCCTTCTCTAAGATCTTTTCCTCACTTGCTATTAGAGTGATTTCCTTACTGGAAGTTTGATGAATGGTAGAATATAGAACTGTGGTTAAAAAAAATAAGCTTTTATAGTTTCTCCCCTCTAAATGGTATTTAGTGACTCTTTCTCTAATTCTTCCAGATATTCAAAATTAAGATAACAAAATCTGCATAATGAATTAGGTCCAAAAATGGAATGAAGTCATCTCAGTAAATTGAGCTGTACACGAGTGAGACATATAACATATATATTTGGAAATCTTACTTTCCCTTTCATTACCTATTTAATCCCCAATGAGGGGACCTACACTGGAGTCTAACTTACATACTTAATCTAACTCTATTATTCATTCACATGTTGTCTCTTTTACTGGGTTTTCATATTGAATGAAAATCATGAAAATTTTGATGGAATAAAATGACATAACTACAAAATATTCAGGTGGCATTAATTAGACGTCAAGTACTTTTGGAATAAATAGGTCAATGCACGGGGGTGCACCATTTCAGGATTCATATTGCCCCTTCTGCCAACTAGTTGTCATCAAGCAAGCAGTTTTGGTCTTCTACACCTTTTATGCCATGATGTCACTGTTTTGTTAGAGGTGTGAGGCAACAAAGTCAAGTGTTACTGAGTGGAAATTATAAAATGACAAGCCACAACATACATTTCATACTTTAACATATTGCCTTAAGAATATCTCAGAACTCCACCAAGGCATCTCTTAATTCTCACAAATAGCAATACCCAGTCTCTCCCTCCAGAGTCTGGATATCCAGATGTCGTATAGAGATCATCTGGAGAAAATGCTAAATTAGGTAAGCTAATGTGCAGATTTCTTATGTTTCTTTATTGTGTGTTAGAGGACAACAGCCACTTGTGGCCTTGAAGAAGTCCAGGGGGAAATGGGGTGAGATTATTAAAGGCTTGGGTAGAAACTGTGTCATTATCAATTGTTTTTGCCAGCTGGGCTCTGGACAAGTGCTATGTCGTCTTGACCTTTTCCTCATAATGGGCACTAAGCATCAAGTGTAACTATACTGCAACACAGGGTCAGAATTCATTTTCTTCTGAAGACAGAACATATTACTCGGTCCCAACTAATATTTCAGTACTATAGACAGCTCAATGGATAAGGTTGGCTGAGAGCTCTTTCCCTTCTGAGAAAGGGCCAGCACCTTGGCAGCTGAAAGTCCTTGGGGACAGAGAAAAAGGGATGAAAGCTGCCATAGGAATATAGTCTTTAGGAGGCCTGGTTTCAACTGGAGCTCCTTCCAGTTGACATGAACTGTTCTCTTGACAAGTTTCATAGGCTACATATAATTTAATTGTATAAACAAATGTAAAATACCATTAAACTGCACTGTTACCTGTAGTTATGATAGATCATTGTACACTGATGATTATTAATGCTAAATGATGACACTAGTCCAGGAAAATAGAAATTATTTTCTTTTTCTGTTTCCTGCTATGTAACTCTTCTTTTTCTAGAAACTACAGCCACTACCTTGCTGTACCACATAGCACATAAAATAGTTATCTTCTCTCTTCTCTACTCCAGAGAGGGCTGACTTTTATTTATCAATGAGTCCTTGTTCCTTATCTGTCATCTGTGATTGATAAGGACCATGCTGGACTATTATTGAAGGGATGAGATGAGAAACACACGCAGAGATACTGAGATAGAAATACTGGAGGCTAACCTTGGAGATACAAACAAAAAGTTATCCTTGTACTGTCTGAACTTTGTATACTTGCTGAGAGAAGATGGATGATCATTGAGTGCTCATCTCTTGAATTGGGAAAGTCAGTTCCATCTGGTAGGGGATCAAGTTCGAGTTTCTGAGTCATCATTGATATTTCCCTATAGGGGGCAGTATTGTATTTTTGTTACCAAACTTCTCTGGATGTTTCTAGTTGCTGCATCCTTTACTTTCTGATTCCCCACATGCATGCTGTCTGTAAATTTGATAGCCATCTATAAGAAGGAGGTATCAGGTTCACCGTATACCTATGAGTCAAAGAAAACTATTGTCCCTTTTTTTTTATATTCAAAGACCTAGTCAATGAAAGAAAAAGTAGATGAAATATAAATCATTTAAAGTAAGTCTTGTATCATCTCTAAGACTGCATACATTGCCATTGAAGTGTTTTACCCTAGGGTTGAGTAATTTACTTTGTTTCATACACATGTAGAAACCAATAACTAAAGCATAGGTATCTCTACCTCCTAAAGTATGTAGCTAATGGATAGTGACAGCTGAGTGTTGGTGAGGGTTTGGGACAGGCCATTCACAGTGACATATAAAGTTCATATTTGTCATTCCTATTGTTCCATCTCAGTTTTGCAGTCACACATAGACTTCAGTAATTCATCAAGCCCTGAGCTCCAGGAACCAAGTTATGTATAGTATTTTCTTATAAAATATGCTCCCCCCCCTCTCTCTCTCTCTCTCTCACACACACACACACACACACACACACATCCTCCCTGTTTTAAATGTACATATAATTAAATAGGGATAAAACAGGGCATTTTATATAGATTTGAAAAATAACTTAACATACATAAAATGTGTAGGGTGGCAGTCAGAAGTATATTTTTTCACAAGTATAATTCAGTGTGTCTGTATATGCTAAAAGTGTGAAAAATAAATAAATTGATATACAGAGGAGGGTAGAGATCACAATGCAGTCTCCTTGCCCTGCAGAGGTTCTGCACAAAAGAATTCTAAGCAAAGGGAAACATTGCCTTCACTTTGTTTTTAGTTATATGTACACAATGTTGAGCCCAAAAAAGCTCCAGTGAATAATCCTAAGTCCATGGTCACAAATATGTATTTGGTTGAATTCAGTGGTCCATAAAAAAAAGTCATGAATGGGGAAAGGCACTTGTAGGAAGGAAGCAATTTGTCAAAGGTGGGAAATGAGAGTAAATACACTACATCTTATATATTAATGAAAATATCAAAGAATGTATTTTAACTACTAAGAACTAAAGTGAAAATTGAGTAAAGTTGCATAGTTCAGAATACCTTTAAAAATTATTCATGTTAAACTTTAGCACACTTACAATAGTAAGGTGAGGAGAAAGCTTTGGGGAGTAGGGGCCTGCATACCCCACTATAGGAACCAAACTTCATTGACAATTTTAGAGGGCACTTTAGCAATAGACATCAAGCATCTTAATCAGTTCCTTGGACATGTTTTGCTAATGATCATGGTGACTACATCGTCTCATTAATTCAAGTTAATTGGCTGAAGAATGAATAGTAGAATTTTCCTAGACACTTGTAAAGCACAGTTATAGGGAACAAGACCCGAACATTCCCTAGAACATTCAAAAATTCTACTAAAATTCATAGGGTTTTCCTTGTCATGTGATTTTAAGTATATAATATGATTTTCAGAGCAATTTTAAATTTGAAACAGGATTGAGGATCTTGATTAAGCTCTTAGATATTTTAAAGGAGTCCAGTACTCCTTTATTAATTTTTGAAATCCTCCTATAGTTAAAAAAAACCTTATCCATATACATATAATAAAAGCACCCTTTAATCTAATTGTAATAATCAGAGACTTAGATTAATAAGTGCTTCTTCTAGAGCCCTGGGATGGCCCTTTGTTCCTTTACTGTACATTAAAGAATTGTGAAATTATGCTGTCCATGGTGATATAGACCTTTGGTGTTCAGGGTGAAAAGTAATTGTGGGTTACTGTCAATGCTGGGCTCTTACCGTCTGCAATGAAGTGTTCAGGCACATGCAAAGTCACCTTCACAGTAAGTGGACAGGACATTTGGTTGCCACACACCATGGCCAAGATGCAGGAGCTGACAGCAATCAGTGTTAAGGCTGTCTTGTTCACAGGGCTTTTCAATAAACCTGGAAAACAAATATATAGAATGTATAATTCTGTCAGGTGAGGATATGGGGATAGCATGCAGGTAATGGGTCTTATAGTTTGACAGTGTGAATATTAGCCAAGAAGAGAAGGAAAGGAGGGAGGAAGGGAAGAATTGAAAAGAGGACATTAAATTGGGTTGGGGCTAAGTTGTTGGGTATTTGAGAAGGTTTGGGGAAAAACTGGGGTAGACATGTTTATTTGTACAAATATGAGAAGTTCTAAGAACAAAAAGTAATTATTAAGTAAAATATAAATTACATTTATAACAGAGAGTTGGGGACAAACCATATTTTCCAACCTCTTATTATTGTTTGTCTTAAACAAAATAGGCATGATGGTTCTTTTGGTAAAATGTAAAAGAAAGAAATTAAGAATAAAAAGAAAGAAGAAAGAAAGAAAGAAAGAAAGAAAGAAAGAAAGAAAGAAAGAAAGAAAGAAAGGGATTGAGATAAAGAAAAGAAGGAAGATAAGTCATCTTTTAAAATTTGCCAATCCACCCATTCCAATTTAAATGGTAATTCTTGACAATGATGGTACAGTATTAAACTCCCTTTAAAAGGAAATGAAAATATATTATGTGGTTTAATTTACTGACAGGTAGCAGAAAAAGTGAGTTCTTTGAGGACTAGTCTAGTTTCAAATTTCGTTCTAACCCATTTGTAGGAATTAGGTTTAGAGTGTTACCAGAAGGTCCATATAGTGGAACCTTGGTTCTCTCCTATGCATCTAGATTGCAAAGTAAGATAAAAATAAACTATAAGATTATTAGTTGTCTGTACCCATTAATTGATTCATGAGTTCATGGTTGGAGAAATTTCTGGGGCAGAGTTGAGGACCCAGGCAGAGAAAACAGATTATGCACTTAGAATGCGCTGGAAGGGTGTTTCTTCTCTTTGGCTCCTTCTTCTCACTTTACTCTTCTCTTTGATTCTCAGTCGCTGTGAGATCAAGAAGCACTGGACCTACAGTAGTATCAACCAAAACCCCTCAAACCCGAGTTTTGTAAACCACAATTTATATTCCATTTTTTATGTTTATTGTCTTGTGTATTTGCCACAAATATAAAACAAATACATCATTTACTGGATGTTTGAATCCATTAATTCTCCAAACCTCTATTCTAAGGGGTGTCTGATAGTTGGTGTCCATGTAATAAAATCAAAAGTCACCTGGGAAGAACTCTCAATTGAAGAGTTTCCTCCATTAGATAATACTTATGGCTATCTTTAGGGATATTTTCTTGGTTGTTTATTAATAGAGAAAGGGCTAGGTCAGTATAAGCTGTTCCACATAAAGATGGGTAGTCTTGAATTGTGTAAGGAAAGCAGATGAGCAAGCTAGAAAAAGGGAACCAGCAAAGAGTATACCTGTGAGGGCTGTGTTTTAAGTCTAGCTTCTACATTCCTACCTTGAGGTTTCCCCGAATTTCCATTCAGGATGGACTATGTCTTATAAACTGAACTAAACTCTTTCATTCACAAGCTGTTTTGTTTATGCCTTTATCACACTAACACAAAGTACCTAGGATATACTCGGCATACATGCTGGGAATATGATCAAATATCTCAAAGGATTGACAGAATGATTACATGATAGTGCATATAAAAAACCTGCCATGGAGACGTATTTCACAGTTAGAAACTGTTTAACAATTGCAGAACGACTTTAATCTTAATTTGTGAAACATGCATACCACAGAATAAGAACAGCTCCCATTCATGACTTTGGCTATGGCCAGAACAGAAAGTGCTTGCCTTGAGCACAAAGACCTGAGTTTAACCTTTAAAAGTCACATTTTAAAAAAGCCAGCATTGTGGTATATAATTGTGATCTGATCCCAGGTCATAGATTAGAGAAAGCAGATTCCTGGAACTCACTGGCCAACAACCTTAAGCCTACAAGGCAAGTTCTAAAACAATAAAAGATCACATCTCAAAAATCAAGGTTGGCAGCCCTTTACTAAAACTTTGGTTAACATCTGGCCTTCATATTCATTAGTACAAGAGTAGATCCCCATCTAGACCCAAGTATATATGCACACATACAACCCCACTCTAGCCTATTCACTACTCCCCACGAGTTTACTTAGAGGTTCACAGAAAAATTCAGACTTGTCTTTTTCTAATTAGATTTCTAAACAAACTGTTAAAAGTCTAAATAAGAGGGCCGAATGTGTGAAGGAGAATGTTGCATGGCTAAATTAAAGTAATTTTTTATTGAATAAGTAGATTAGATCTGCATCACCAGGAGTGTTCTGGGGATGCTATACAACATACAGAAGGGTTTGTCCTGAGACCTCTTTGATTATTATTGTCTGAGCTTTTCCTCTTTACCTCTACTTTTTAGGTTTAGATTATTGGATCTTATACTGTATTTTAAATTATTTTTTTACCTCTTTATTTGGTAAACTGAACATATGTCTGAGGACATCCCACCGGCATGCCAAATGCAACCCATTAAAAATAACATATCTTCTCAAATTTCCCTCTGTTCCAGATGTCCTCAGCATCAAAATCATTATCATTTAGATGAATAGATGCCCAAATATCTTTTGGTCTTTTATTTTCTCTCTTTACAAAATGAAAACAGTCATATAATCTCATTCATTTATGTTGTAAAATATTTGAATATATTATTTACAGTTGTAGAATGAAATAGGTTTTAATAAAATATCACTGTGTCATTTATCAGAAAAACATTGAAAAAGGATTCAACATATTGCTGGAGTAGAAAAGTTTTAAAGAAATTCTTTAATAGGTTGTACAGAGATATTATTGTGGACTGGAATGTGTTCTGAATATTCATCAATAGAGGCTTAGCTTCAATTGGGACTTTGCTTGGAATGAAGGTTTTAATTTAGATGTAGGCAAATAGTTCAAATAAATTTATTTCAGGGAGGAGCACTGCTCTAGTCTTTTTTTCCATTGCCTTGATAAAACATTAAACAGATCTAATTTTTGCTAGAGAAGGGTTTAATATAGCTTATATTTTCTGATCATAGCCCATAACTGCAGGAAGTCACTATACCACTTTTTCTATTAATTTGTTATTTTTTTTTAGCTTCCCTCCCTCTCCATTGCTTCTTTTGCATGCTTGTAGGCTAAGAAAGGTATTGGCACATACGCTAACTCTTTCCTTTCTCAAACACATCGTGATATTTTATAGCATCTGCTCACAGTATGTGGTCCATGTTCATGAACCTGGCATCTAAACACATCTAAAGGCATCACATCATTCATACTTCATGGTATTTTTACTATGTGCTCCAGGTACTAGTAGGTGGGATTTCTGAAATACCCCCTAGTAAGCAACATTATCATGTTGTCCATATTATGTGTTGTTCTTTAGATATTACTCCAATTGTTTCCTGATCTCTATCCCTTTTCATCACTGAGATTCACAGAAAATAGAATTTCTTCATATTCCTCTCAGATACACATACTTGACACTTTCCTAAATTTCCTATAATAAGGTTCATATGTTTGAATGCTTAGTCCTCAGTTGATAAAACTGGAAAAGATTAGGAGAGGTGTGGCCTTATTGGAGGAGATGTGTCATAGAGGGTAGGTTTAAAGGCATCAATAAAAAGTATGCACCAGACAAGAGTCTAGTATAGATACAATAAAATTTTTTGCATACCACCTAAGTGCCGAACACAGAGTCTGAAACATGGTGGCACTTCAGAACATACATAATTACTTCCAGGAGTATAGTGATAATATCAATGTAATATTGACACTGATTATTAAAAAGAAATGCATAGCTATCACTCTTGGGTCCAGAGTAAGAATCGATCTAATGGCATCCACCTTTGGGATTTTATAGATATCTATTTTCTATTAACATAGAGTGAGCTGCTTGAAGGGAAAACAATCACATAGCTTGAATCTGTGTGTCTTCCATGCACAACTCATGCCTGGAACCTACAGGTTTCTTAGTTAAGAAAAAGATCCTTTGGGTATATGCCCAGGAGTGGTATAGCTCAGGTAGTACTATGTCCAGTTTTCTGAGGAACCACCAAACTGATTTCCAGAGTGGTTGTACCACCAACAATAGAGGAGTGTCCCTCTTTCTCCACATCCTTGTTAGCATCTCCTGTCACCTGAGTTTTTTTTTTTTAACCTTAGCCATTGTAACTGGTGTGAGATGGAATCTCAGAGTTGTTTTGATTTATATTTTCCTGATGATTAAGAATATTAAATATTTCATTAGGTGGTTCTTGGACATTAGTTATTCCTCAGTTGAGAATTATTTTTTTAACTCTGTATCCCATTCTTTTCTTTTTTATTGAATATTTTATGTGTTTACATTTCAAATATAATGTTCTTTTCTAGTTTCCCATCTGAAATACTCCTATGTCATATCCCTCTCCCCCTGTTTCTATGAGGAGGTTCCCCTATTCACCTCCCCAACCACTCCTAAATCACCACTCTTGAATTCCTGTATACTGTAGAATTGAGCCTTTGCAGGACAACCAGCCTCTTCTCACATTATATCAGACAATGTCATTCTCTACTACATATGAAGCTGGAGTCATGGGCCCCTCCATGTGGACTCTTTGCTTCATGGTTTAGTCCCTGGGAACTCTGGGGTTATTTTGTTCCCTGGAGTCTAATTTCTTGAGTTCTTTGTACATTTTGAATATTAGACTTCTTTCTGATGAAAAGAATTTTGCCCAATCTGTTGGTTACTATTGTGTCCTACAGAGAATATCTTTTGCCTTACAAAAAGCTTTACCACTCCTGTATATATACCCAAAAGATGCTCCACAATATAACAAGGACACAAGCTCTACTATGTTCACAGCAGCATTATTTATAATAGCCAGACACAGAAAAAACCCAGATGTTCCTCAACAATGAAATGGATACAGAAAATATTGTACATTTATACAATGGATTATTACTCAGCTATTAAAAATGACTTCATGAAATTTACAGGCAAATGGATGGAAATAAAATATATCATACTGAGTGAGGTAACCCAGTCACAAAAGAACATACATGGCATGTATATACTAATAATTGGATAGTAGGTAAAAAGCTTGGAATACCCTTAATACAACTCAAAGAGCATATGAAGCTCAAAAAGAAGAAAGACCAAAGAAGGATGTTTCATTTCTTCTTAGGAGGGGGAAGAAAATACTCACAGGAGGTAGAGGGTCGGAGGAACTTGGAAGGAAGAGAGGAGGTAGATAGAAATAAAAGGGGGAGAACTAGATTTCTGATGAGACAGGGAGAATATACAAGGGGTCAGGAAATTTAGTAGCAGTGTGTAGCAGTGGGCGATGGGGAACTTGTGGTAGACACCAGAAAATTCCAGATACCAGAAAATCAAGGGGATACCAGAACCAAATGGGGATAAAATTTGCTGAAATGCACAACAGCAGGGAGAGAACCTATAAAGACCACATCCAGAATTTAGGCAAGGTCTCCAGTTGTAGGATGAGGTCACCCACTCATCTCTAAAATTTTAACTCAACATTGATCCTGTCTAAAGAAAATATGGAGACAAAGTGTGGAGCAGAGACTGAAGGAAAGGCCACCCAGAGACTGACCCACCTGGGAATGTATCCCATATACAGACACTATTAAGGATGCCAAGAAGTACTTGCTGACAGGAGTCTGATACAGCTGTCTCCTAAGAGGCTATTCCAGAGCCTGACAAATCCAGATGTAGATGCTCACAGCCACACATTATTTTGAGCATGGTGATCCGAATGGAGGAGTTAGAAAAAGGACTGAAGGAGCTGAAGCTATAGCTGCATATGTAACAAAGGATGGACTTTTCTGGCATCAATGGTAGAAAAGGCCCTTAGTCCTTGGAAGGCTCATTGCCACTGTATAAGGAAATGCCAGGGCAATGAATTGGGAATGGGTGAGTGGGTGGGGGAGTCCCCTCATAGAACCATGGGGAGGAAGTGTAATAGGGTGTGTGAGGAGGGGAAACCAGAAAAGGGGATTACATTAGAAATGTAAATAAATATCCAATTAAAACTAAAATTTAAAAAGAAAATAAATAGATCCTTATTTTTTCTTCCCAGTTCTAAGACTATGTGTTATATAGGAGGACTATTTTCAGTTGCCACAGGTGTGGGACAAAGGTTAAATGAAATGAATTACATTATAACTTGTTTTGGTGTTGATTGATGAGATATACCTAAAACTTAAAATAACCACAGGATTAAAAAAGAGAAGTAAATTTTATTTTTTGAGTTTACCAAATAAATAAGATATCAATATTTTAGAAACTCTATAGCATGCATAGCCAGCAAAAATATTATCTAAGAGAATGAAAGTCCATGAAAGGCTATATCCGTGAATGGAGGTTACCTTAAATATCTACCATACCACTAGACATTCCATACCTCTTAGTACTTCACACATCCCAATTAGCAGTGAAAGCTTCTATTCAAGAGTCCATGAATTCAGTTCTTCAGTAAGGAGCATATAAAAAGAAGTTTAGTATAAAAAAGTTCTTAGATGAATAGAGTCTGAATAATGGGGTACAAGTGGTGTTTGGAGCTGGTGGCTTGAAGAAAGAATGTTATTGGTGGTCTGAATGAGAGTGGCCTTTATTAGCACATATGTATACATACTTGGTGCTCAGCTGCTAGAACTCTTTGGGAAGGATTAGGAGGTGTGATCTTGCCAGAAGAGGTATGTCACCAGGAAGGATATTTCAAAAGACTCGTTTTCTTCTCAGATCTCTTTCTCATATAGTTATGTCTTAAGATGGTACTGTTCCAGTATAATGCCTTCCTGCCTGCTCATTGTTATGATGGCCTTTGACTCTAATTTTCTGAAATTATAAGCCCCCAATTAAATGCTTTGAAAAACAAGTTGCCTTGCTCACCATGTTTTGTAACAATAAGGAAAAACTAATATGATGTCCCAATCGCTTAAATAATATGAAACAAAACCTTAACCTCTGAGAAGTTCTTTCTTCCTAGTTTATCCAGCAGTAGATATGGGTGGGACAAATACTATTTCTTTCGCTATGAGGAATGCTACCTGGCCACACAAAACTGAATCCTAGGATAAGAAATATGCCCAAGGGCCAGAACAGAGATTGCTTACATAATTTCACTGAACTATCATTCAACTAATCATATTCCTTATGTCAGGAACACCTTCAACACAATCCAAGATCTTTAGTGTACATGCTGAGAAGTAGGGTTTTTCAGCTTATTGACTGCCTTTTTCTAAAAAAGAGTGATAAAATGGCCTATGCATTAAGAATGTTGAGTGAAGCAATGGTGGCAGATGCTGTCAAGTGCTTTACACTTGTTGTGGCATACAGTGGGCTTAACAAAATAAAAATTTCTACGACAGATACAGAAATCTGCTGTGGTTTCTGTACTTATTTACCTCTCTATCAAATGGATTCTTAGAAAATATTGAGAAATGAATGTTTCTTGGCAGAAACAGAATACAAACAAGAGATAGCAAATGGAAATTCATACAATCAGGGATAATGGTAGAAAGAATGAGACTAAATAAAATTATGAGGCAACAATTTTCTAAGGAAAATCTCTGAACTACTTTAATTTCTCTAAAAAATAAGAGGAAGAAAGAACATACATAGGTCAAGACTGCACTAAGTTCAGATGCTGACAAGCAGCTTTAGGGCTTGGGGAGTTGCTATGGAAACAAAATTTCACCAAGAGACAGAAGCAAATGTAACATCTTTAGACTTTTTGGCCAAAGGAACTGATCATCAGCACTTATATTAGGGAAGGTGTACAGAGAACATTAAGCTAAAAGCCATCTATCTCATAATATCCTCCCCAATGCAAGCTGTTACATTGTGCCTGCAAGAAGCAGACAGGACATAAATATCCCTAGCTGTTTCAGTGCTCACAATGACATGAATGCTGTAACCATATATGTATTTATATACATTTTGTCTATCCATCCATCCATTCATCCATCCATCCATCCATCCATCTATCCATCCATCCATCCATCCATCCATCCATCCATCCATCCATCCATCCATCCATCCATGTAGTGTAGTTATATTGGACTTCACAGATTTCAAGGTACTGTTTAGTATCAGATTTTCATTTGCATTCTCATTTGCAGGGGAAGGTGCTATGCTGTAGGAATGAGATTCCATGGGGATGTATTGACTGCTGCAGCAGAAAGCTAATAATCTCATCTCCCCTTTATTTCTTCTCCATGTACCCCTTACCCTCACTCATGGTTGATCAGAATGGCATAAACTGTATTCCTTGAGAAATTCAACCAGAAATACCTTGGCATTGTTGATTCACACACTGTCTATAACTGAAGTTTGATTGATTCTTAGTTTAGAAATGCCAAGTTAAGAGAAGAAAATCAAATTTAAGTTAAATTTGGAGTTGAATCAATCACACTTTTTTTTTACAATGGAGAAAATAGATTTAACACTATCAGACCTTTGTGTGTGAAAACTTAAAGTTGATGTATCTCATGGCTTCTGTCCTAATAGCCCCAAAAGATAGAAGCCTAAACCCAATGTAGGAGGTCAATTTCTTTAGCTAGCAAAGGGCATATTAATCAGGGGTGGAGGGTCTGGATATTACTAGTGGGCAGAGGAGTCCAGGGGATAGAAAATTAATGAAGACAATTAGTTAGAAATTGATCTTTGGTTCTAAGTATAGAAGTTTAAACTGAAACTCTCAAGTTTAACTTGTGTCTAGCTTTCAACAAAGTTTTTTTTTGATGTGTGTGTGTGTGTGTGTGTGTGTGTGTGTGTGTGTGTGTGTGTGTGAAACTGCACTGCTAATTCTCTTAGAGAGTTTCAGATACCCTGATGTTGGAGTCACCTGATATGGATGGTCAGAAGCACATATAAGTTCTCTGAAAGAGCTGTAAGTGCCCCGAAGCATTGCGCCATATCTCCAGCCCCACAAATTTCTTATCACCATACTTTTAAAATCTACAAACTGTCAGTGATAATCTTTAACTAGTAGAATTAAATGGGGCATCAGAGTGACAGTAGAAACTACAATTGCAGGTATATACTCTGGGCTCTGTATGCTCTTGCTGCCTTTCTAACCTCCTTAGATACTCCATGCCCTACGTGAGCAACAAATATGTAAGTCGTAGACTGTTTTGCCTATGCTGCAATCTTTGGTTTTATACTTAGCGTCTAAGCCCTGGGAATAAATCTTACCTTATGATATTTGATGTATTTATTAGATAATTTGTTTAATAAACAATTAAATGTGTGTTTGTAGCTTTGAGTATATTTATGTAGTATGGCTAGAGAGTAAGGTGAGCATTAATGCTCAGGAACTGTCCATTTTCTGGTTAAAGATAGGGACTTTGACCAATGTTAAAACTGCTGATTCAGCTACCTTGCCTTGATGATCAGCCCCAAGGATATACCTATCTTCTCTCCAACAAATTAGGTACTCTGGTTAGTAAGGGAAGCAATTTATTCATATATTCCATCCCATTAAATAGTCATTTAGCGTGCATCTAGTTTATGATACGGTTCATATTGCATAACAGTCTAAATTTTTCTATGTCTACAGCATGCTTGAATGTAGTAGTTGCTTAATAAATGTCTTGTGAATAGTATATCTGAGCACATGTGAACATTCACATCTTATTTCTCCTATGACTGAAATGTCAGCACCATATACTGTTGCATGAATCCCAGGTGAGTGTGATCATTTACTGCCTTTTGTAAGTGCTAGGCTCTGTCTGCTCAGAAATCATTCCAAAAGGCCATTCAGAGGCTCTAACCAGCCTGCAGATCAGTGGTAACTAGCCCAGATCATAGGAGAACCTCATAAACCCCACAGAGTGTGCTAATGGGAGGCCTGTAACTCCAGAGATTCTGTGTCAATATGCTATATTTCTGGAAACTGATATTGGGACACACCATCTGACAGTTCCACATGGCATGCCAGAGGCAGGAAGAAAGACGTGAAACTGGAGGTTTATGAGAAACATTGGACTGTGGACCCTTATTCTCTCTTCCTTTTTTTCTGTCTAGATCCTCCATGAATTACAATATTACAATTCTCAATGGGGCATATCATCCTGAATCTTACCCACTTAGATTAATGCTTCTCCTTCACTGTCTCCTCTGTTCTAACCCTAAACTAGTTCTTATACCTTCATGCTCTCAAATCCATGTTCTCTATTGAGTGACATATGATTCCTAGAATCTCTCATCTTCCACATGTTTGTCATCAAAAATATCTCTGTGGATATGTATTTGACACTTCTTGAGGTAGCAAACTCCATGCTAACCAAGAAGATTTGTTTACTTTCTGCTCTCAGTCAGTTAACATCTAAAAGGTCCCAAAAATTCATTATATGAACCAACATCTGCTCCACAAGCTAAATAGAATAGAACCAATAGCTCCTGTTTGTTCCCCTCCTGTTTTGCTTACTTAAAAAATATTTTATTGGATATTCTCTGTATTTACATTTCAAATGTTACCATCTCTCCTCACCATTCCCATCTCCCTTCCCCCTCCACTGGTTTCCATGAAGGTGCACCCTCTCTCAATCACCGTTTCCACTTCAGTGCATTGGCATTCTACTACGCTGGAAAAAATGCACCTTCACACAACCAAAGGTCTCTTCTCTCGTTGATGCCAGACAAAGCTATCCACTGCTACATATGCAACTGGAGCCATGGGTCTCTGCATGAGTGCTAAATGGTTGTTGTTTTAGACCATGAGAGTAGTGGAGGGTTTGGTTGTTTGATAAAGTTGTTCTTCCTATGAGGTTTCAGCTCCTTCAGTTCTATTTCTAGCACCTTCATTAGGGTCCCTATGTTCAGGCCTATGGTTAGCTGCTGGCATCCTCAGCAGTATCTGAATGACTCTGATAGAGCCTCCAAGGAGGCATGCATATCTAGTTACTGACAGTAAGCATTTCTTGGCATCAGCAATAGTGCTGGGGTTTGGTGACTGTATATGGGGTGAATCCCCAAGTGAGGCAGTTTCTCTCTCTCTCTCTCTCTCTCTCTCTTTTTTTTTTTTTTTTTTTTTTTTTTTTTTTGTTCAACCCCTGATCCTTTATTTCACTTTTATTTCCTGCTCTGAGTGTTTTGTTCTCTGTTCTAAGAAGGACTGAGGCATCCACATTCTGGCCTTTTTTCTTTTTGAACTTTATAAGGTCTGTGAAATTTTTCTTTAGTATTCAGAGTATTTTGGGGAGCTAGTCTCTGCTTAAAGTAAGTGTATACCATGTGTGTTCTTTTTTGACTCAGTTTCTAGTTCCATCCATTTGCATAGGAATTTCATAATTTCATTGTTTTTAATAGCTGGGTAGTACTCCATTGTATAAATGTACCACATTTTTGTATCCATTTCTCTGTTGAAGGATATCTAGGTTCTTTCTAGCTTCTGGCTATTATAAATAAGAATGTTATGAACATAGTGGACATGTGTCTTTATTATTAAGGGCAACTTTTAGGTATATGCTCAGGAGTAGAATAGATGGGTCTTCAAGTAGTTTCTGAAGAAGTACCAGACTTATTTCCAGAGTGGTTGTGCCAGCATCTCATGAGATGATCATGTATTTGTTTTCCTTTGAGTTTGTTTATATAGTGGATTAAATTGAACCATCTCTGCATCCTTGGGATGAAGCCTACTTGAAAAGGGTGAATAACTGTTTTGATGTGTTCTTGGATTCTGTTTGCAAATATTTTATTGAATATTTTTATATCAAAGTTCATGAGGAAAATTAGTCTGAAGTTTTCTTTCTTTGTAGGGTCTTTGTGAGGGTTAGGTATGAGCTTAATTGTGGCTTCAGAGAATGACTTGGGTAGTGTTTTTCTGTTTCTATTTTGTTTCTAATTTCGAGAGTATTGGTATTAGGTCTTCTATGAAAGTCTGATTGAATTCTGAACTAAACACATCTGGTCCTAGACTATTTTTGGTTGGGTGGCTTTTGATGACTGCTTCTATTTTTTTAGGTGTTATAGAACTGTTTAGATGGTTATCTGATCCTGATTTAACTTTGGTACCTGCTATCTGTCTAGAAAGTTTTCCATTTTCTCTAGATTTTCCAATTTTTGTTGAGTGTAGGCTTTTGAAACAAGACCTGAAATCCTGAATTTTCCCAGTTTCTGTTTTTATGCTTCCTCTTTTATTTCTGACTTTGTTAATTTGGATACTTTCTCTGTGCCCTCTAGATAGTCTTTCTAAGGGTTTATAGATCTTGCTGATTGTCTCAAGGAACCAGCTCATGGTTTTGTTGATTTTTCTATAGTTCTTTTTGTTTCCATTTGCTTGATTTCTCCTCTAAGTTTGATTATTTCCTGCTGTCTACTTCTATGGGTGTATCTGCTTCTTTTTTGTTCTAGAGCTTTCAGGTATGCTATGAAGGTGATAGTATAGTTTCTCTCCAGTTTGTTTTGGAGACATCCAGAGCTATGAGATTTTCTCTTAGTACAGCTTTCATTGTCACCCATATGTTTGGGTATGCTGTGCCTTCATTATCATTAAATTCTAAAAAAGAAAATCTTTAATTTCTTTCTTCATTTCTTCATTGACTATGCTATCATTGAGTAGATAATTATTCAGCTTCCATGTGTATGTGGGCCTTTTGTTTTTGTTGTTATATAAAGTCCAGCCTTAGTCCATGGTGATCTGATAGGATGCATGGGAGTATTTCAGTCTTCTTATATATATTGAGGCCTGTTTTATAATCAACTATATGGTCAGTTTTGGAGAAGGTATATTCTTTTGTTTGAGGAAAAAATGGTCTATAAATGTCTGTTAAATCCAACAAGTTTATGACCTCAGCTAGTTTCACTGTGTCTCTTCAGTTTCTGCTTCCATGATCTGTCAATTGATAAGAGTGGTTTGTTGAAGTCTCTCATTATTATTGTGTGTGGTGCAATATATGCTTTGAACTTTAGTAAGTTTTCTTTTATGAATGTGAGTGCCTTTGTAATTGGAGCATAGATGTTTAGGATTGAGAGTTTGTCTTGATAGATTTTTTTCCTATGATGAGTAAAAAGTATCCTTCCTCATCTTTTTTTCTTTTTTTTTTGATAACTTTTGGTTGAAAAATTTATATTATTCCATGTGGAATGACTCTAAGTAGTTTCTTGGTACCATTTGCTTGGAATACCCGCTCCCCCCAGCCATTTATTTTGAGGTAGTGTCTGTCTTTATTTTTGATGTGAGTTATCTGTATGGAGCAAAATGTTGGAGCCTGTTTATGTATACAGTCTGATAGTCTGTGTCTTTTTATTGGGAAACTGAGTCTACTGCTGAAAGTAATCTTTCAGCAAACTCAAAAGAAGTCACAGGAATGTAATCTCACCTCTAACAACAACAACAACAAAATAACAGTAAGCAACAATCAGTATTCCTTATTATATCTTAATATCAATAGAGTCTATTCCTTAATAAAAAGAAAAAGACTAAGAAACTGGATGTATAAACAGGATGCAACATTTTGCTGCATACAGGAAACACCTCAGTTACAAAGAATCAGTAAATCAGAGTAATAAGCTGAAAAAAGTTTCTGAGAAATGGTTTTAAGAAACAAGCTGGAGTAGCCATTCTAATATTGACTAAATCAACATTCAACTGAAAGTTATCAAAATGCATTAAAAAATGACACTTCATAGTTATCAAAGGAAAATTGTACCAAGAAGAACTCTCAATTCTGAACATCTATGCACCAAATATAAGGGATCCTACATTCATGAAAGAAATTTTACTAAAACTTAAAGTACATATTGTGCCACACTCAATGATAAAGACATCGATACCTCACTCTCATCAATTGACAGATCATAAAATCAGAAAAACAAACAAAGACACAGTGAACCTAACAGAAGTTATGAGCCAAATGGTTTTAGTAGATATCTGTAGAACATTTCATCTGAAAACAAAATAATGTACCTTCTTCTCAGAACCTCATGATACCTTCTCCAAATTTTTTCATATAATCATTCAGAACATGTCTCAACAGATACAAGAAGATTGAAATAACCCCATTCATCCTATCATATCAACATGGACTAAGGGCTGGTCTTCCAAAATAACAAAAAGAACAGAAAGCCCACATACACATAGAAGTTCTACAACTGCATATTCAATGATAAATTGTTCAAGGAAGAAATAAAGAAATTAAGGCCTTTAAATAAAGGCACAAGAGGAAAACTCATAGCCCTAAGTGCCTCCAAATAGAAACTGGAGAGAACATACCCTAGCAGCTTAAAATCACATCTGAAAGCTCTAGAACAAAAAGAAGCAGATACACACAGAGGAGTAGACAACGGGAAATAAGAAAATTCAGGGCTCAAATTAAACAATTAGAAACAGAGAGAACTATATAAAAAAATCAATAAAACTAGGAGCTAGTTCTTTGAGAAAATCAACAAAATAGATAAACCCTTAGCCAGACTTACCAGAGGGCACAGAGACAGTATCCAAATTAATAAAATAAGACATGAAAAAGGAGACATAACAAGAGAAATGGAGAAAAAATCTTATCAAATCCTACTAAAAAACCTATACTCAATAAAAGTGTAAAATATGGGTGAAATGGAAAATTTCTAGAGAGATGTTATCAAAGTTAAATCAGGATCAGATAAACCATATAAAGAGTACCATACCCCTAAAAAATAGGTGCAGTCATTAACAGTCTCCCAAGCAAAAAAAAAAAAAAAAAAAATAGAAGAAGCCCAGGACCAGATGGGTTTAGTGCAGAATTCTCAAACATTCAAACAATACCTAATACCAAGAGTAGTGAAACGATTCCACAAATTAGAAGCAGAAGGAACAATTTCCAATTTGTTCTATGAAGGCACAATTATATTTTAACCACACAAAGATCTAACAGAGTACTTCAGAACAATTTCCCTTATGAATATTGATAAAAATTACTGAATGAATTCACACAAACCAAATTTAGTAACACACCAAATCAATCATTCACCATGATCATGTAAGCTTTATCCCAGGGATGAAGGAATGACTTAATATATGGAAATCCAGCAAATAATCAACAATATAAACTAACTCAAAGAAATAAAACATGAATGGTCAGTATCTCAATAGATACTGAGAAAGTATTTGACACAATTCAACACACTTTCATCAAAGTTGTAGAAAGATCAGAAATTCAAGGCCCATACCTAAACATAGGAAAAGTAATATATATCTAACTAAGCACAGAAAACCCTGAAGTTAGTTCCACTAGGATTCAGGGACTAGATAAGGATCCTCTCTCTCTCTCTCTCTCTCTCTCTCTCTCTCTATATATATATATATATATATATATATATATATATATATATATATATATATATTCAATAGAGTACTGGAAGTTCTAGCCAGAGCAATTAGACAGCAGCAGTAGCAGCAGCAGCAGCAGTAACAACAACAACAACAACCACCACCACAACAACAACAAAAGGTCAAAAGGATACAAAATGGAAAGAAAGAAGTCCAAATATCACAATTTGCAGATGATATAACAGTGTACTTAATTGACCCCAAAAATTCTACCAGAGAACTTTACACCAGATATAAACAACTTCATCAAAGTGGCTGGATATAAAAATAACACAAAAAAGTAGATTTTCTTGCTTAAAAGATAAGCATGCTAAGAAAAAATTAGGGAAATGACACTTTTAACAATAGTCATAAATAATATAAAATATCTTGGTGTGACTCTAACCAAGCAAGTGAAAGAAAGATTTATATAACAAGAATATCAAAAAATTCTTGAGGAAAAAAATTGAAGAAGATCTCAGAAGATGGAAAGGTCTTCCAAGCTCATGGACTGGCAGGAATAATATACTAAAAATATCCACCTTACCAGTAACAATCTACAGATTCAATGCAATTCCCATCCATGTTCCAACTCAATTCTTCACAGAGATATAAAGAGCAGTTCACAAATTCATTTGGAATAACTAAAAGCACAGATTAGAGGAAACTGTTCTTAACAATTAAAGAACATCTGGAGTAATCACCATCCCTGTCCTCAAGCTGTATTGCAGAGCAATAGTGATAAAAACTGCATGTCCTTGGTGCAGCGACAGGTGGATAGATGAATAGAATAGCACTGATGACCCAGAAATGAATGCCCAATTTTTGGTCACTTAATCTTTGACAAAGGAGCTAAAGCTATTCAGTGGGGGAAAAAAAAACAGCATTTTTCACAAATGGTTTTGGTTCAACTAGAGACAGATAGAATGTAATCTGTCAGCAGATAGAAGAATGTAAATTGATCCATTCATATCTCCTTATACAAAGCTCAAGTCCAA
This sequence comes from Micromys minutus, assembly GCF_963924665.1. NCBI lineage: Eukaryota > Metazoa > Chordata > Mammalia > Rodentia > Muridae > Micromys > Micromys minutus. Next base: position 13,393,748 of record NC_137963.1, on the reverse strand, counting down.
AGAGGTCGATGACCTCCACAGAAAACCAGATACACTGATCCTAACAGAAGAGAAAGTGGGCAAGAACCTCAAACACATGGGCACAGTGGAAAATTTCCTGAACTCAATATCAATTGCTTATGCTCTAAGATCAACATTTGATAAATGGGACCTCATAAAAATGGAAAGCTTCTATAAGGCAAAAAAGCACTGTCAATATAACAACAGGGCAACCAGCAGATTGGGAAAAGTTCTTTACCAATCCTTCATCTGATAGTCGGCTAATATCAGATATATACAAAAAACTCAAAAGTTATACCCTATTAAAAATGGAGTACTAAGGTGGGAGAGGGTGATTGGGAGAGGGAGCACCTTCATGGAGGCAATGAAAGGGGGAGAGAAGAAGGGATTAGTGGAAAGGAGATAACACCTGAAATGTAAATACAGAGAATATCCAAGAAAAAATAAAAGAAAATGGGGGAAAATGGAGGACTGAGCTAAAGAAAGAATTCTCAACTGAGGAATACTGAATAGACAAGAAGCACCTAAAGAAATGTTCAACATTCTAAGTCATCAGAGAAATGCAAATCAAAATAACCCTAAGATTTCACCCCTCACCAGTCAAAATGGCTAAGATAAAACAATCAGGTGACAGCAGATGCTGGCAAGGATGTGGAAACAGAGGAACACTCCTCATTGTTTGTGGGGTTGAGAGCTGGTACAACCACTCTGGAAAGCAGTCTGGTTGGTTTCTCAGAAAATTTGACACAGTGCTACCTGAGGACCCAACTATACTACTCCTGAACATATGCCCACAAGACCTTTCACATATGACAAGGACACATGCTTTACAATGTTCACAGCAGCTTTATTTATAATAGCCCCAACCTGGAAAATACCCAGATGTTCCTGAACAGAAGAATGGATACAGAAAATGTGGTAATTTAGACAATGGAGTAAAACTCAGCTATTGAAAACAATGACTTTATGAAATTCACAGGCAAACAGATGGAACTGAGTGAGGTAACCCAGTCACAAAAAAAAAAAAAAAAAAAAAAAAAAAAAAATCGCACCCATGGTACATACTCACTGATAAGTGGATATTAGTCAAAAAGGAGCTCAGAATACCCACATATACAAATCACAGACCATATGAAATACAAAAAGAAAGATCACAAGGAACTGCAGATGCTACAGTACTACTCAGTAGGAGAAGAAAATATTATCTGGGAACTAGAGGGAGAGAGATCTGGGAGGGAGAGAGGAGGGGAAGAAAAATATATGGGAGAAGGTGGTAAAAGTACAGAGGGTCAGGAATTAGGCCACTCGGAAAGCATAAAAAGCACCTCAAGAGGAATGACCAAAATCTGGATGCTTCAGTTATTCTTAGAAGGGGAAACAAAATACTCACAGGAAGAAGAGGGTGGGAGGGACTTGGAAAGAAGAGAGAAGGTTAAGGAGAAAAGGGGGCAGGATCAAGTATGGGAGCAGACAGGGATGGTATCCAGAGGGTCAGGAAATAGAACAGAGTTGTGTAGCAATGGGGAATTTGACCTGGGGGTAGCCTCTAGAAATGCTGAGATAACAGGAAAGCAAGGGGTTCCCAGGACTTAAAGAGAATTATATTAGCTGAAATGCTCAATAGGAAGAGAGAACCTGAAGAGACCATATCCAAAAGTTAGGCAAGGTTGCTGGTTGCAGCATGGGGCCACACACTCACTTTCAAATTTTTAAGCCAGAATTGCTCCTGTCTAAATCAACTATGGGAACAAAGTGTAGAGCATAGACTGAAGTAAAGGCCATCCAGGAACTGCCACACCTGGGGATCCTTCCCATTTATAGACACCAAACCCGAAACTACTGAGGATGCCAAGAAGTGTTTGCTGACAGGATCCTGATATAGCTTTCTTCTGAGAGGCTCTGCCTGAGTCTAACAAACACAGATGTGGATGCTGGTAACTAAGCATTGGACTGAGCAAGTAAACCACAATGGAAGGGGTAGGAAAAAGACAGAAGGAATGAACAAGATTTGCAACACATGAAGAAGAAAAACATCAACCAACTATATGCCCTATAGTTTCGAGGACCAAAAACCACCATCAAAGATTACACATGGATGGACCCATTGCTACAGCTGCATATGTAGCAGGGGATGGCCTTATCTGGCATTAATGGGAGGAAAGCATGTGGTTCCATCAATCATTAATGTCCCAGTGAAGGGGAATGCTGTGGCAGTAAGGTAGGAGTGGGTGAGCTGGGGAACACCCTCATAGAAGAATGGGGAGGTGGGAAGGAACAGGGACTTTGACAAGGGGAAACTGAGTACAGGCATAACATTTGACATATCAGTATATTAAATATCCAACAAAAAGTAGTAAGAGCTGTTATCAGAGATACTAAGAGGAACTACAAATATCTATTGTTTTTTCTTTTGGAGGTCATTTTTTTCTATAATTTAATGGTGATTTAAATTCTGGAACATTGATGTTTTGACAAGGATATTTGTGATGAAGACACCACATATGTTATAGTATTATTTACAAGTTATTCACAAAGATTTCATTAGTTCTTCATCAAAATTCCAGAAATGAGTACTGTTTGACATTACTAGCCTACAAAAAATAATTAATCAAGAGAGTTCATGCTGGACAGATGGTCAGTTGCAACTCCATATTATGTTTTAAAGGTATATATTCTGACTTGTATCAAATATGCTTTCTGTAATACTGTACTATAAAAGAGAGCCGAACTTAGGTGATGCTGGCTGGATGAGAAAATAGGATTTGGTTCTGTGATTCTTGGTCCTGTCTCTACTACTTTATAAAACATCTTACCTCAGAAAGCCAGCAAAATGTTTCCTATACAAGATGTTGCTTACAAATTTGTATTAGAGTTTCCATTGTTGCCCATGCCCCAAGAGCAAGTTAGAGAGTTAGGGTTTATTCAGCTTACAAATCCACAATGCTGTTAAATCCTAAAGGAAGCCATGACAGGACCTCAAACAGGGCAAGAACATTGAGACAGGAGCTGCTGCTGAAACCATAAAGGGGTGCTGTTTATTTGCTTATTTCCCCTGGATTGCTCAGCTTGCTCTCTTATAGAGCCCAGAGTTGTCAATCAAAGGATGGTACCACCCAGAATGGGATGGGGCCTCTCCCATTGGTCACTGTTTTAGAAAATGTTTCACAGGTAGCTCATATGGAGACCTTTTCTCAGTTGAAGTTTCCTCCTTTCAGATAACTCTAGTTTGTGTATCAAGTTGACATAAAACTGTATAGCACACAGACCGGTTTTTCCATGGTCAAACATTCAACATTCTACATGTGCAAAAATGCTACATTCTTTGGTTCCTTGAAAGTGTGAAAATTTATTTTCATGCTAAAATTTATTTTCATACTAAAATCCCTTGAAACTTTGTGTTTAATTCTACATAATTTACCTCACTCTCTTCACACAGAACCATCACTGTATGAAACAAAGAAAGAAAAAAATGTTTTAGTTACTTATAACAAGTGTTGTTAGTAATATTTTCAGTTTCCAATGATGAAGGGCTAGTCCTATGTCAGACAGTGTCTTAAATGTAAAGGCACATTATTTTCTTTAAAGTTTTATATATATTTTGGGCAAGTTTTTGCCAGAGTTTTGCCCCATATCCCAGAGTGTCCTTGAGCTCACTTCGTGATTGGCCTGACTCAGTTGCCTCACAAGGATCACTGAGATTACAGATATGAACCACGGTATCAAGCCTTGAACTGAAATTTGGAAGAGTGAGCCTAGAAAGGCATGGCTTACTGTGTCTATTGACAGTGGAGGGGAAAAAAATCAAACCTTAATAGATAAAAATGAAATACTGGGAAAAATCTCCTGATCAGTCTTGTATAATTCTAATATATTTACCATACTGAGTTCCAAGTGTTAAAAGAAAATAGTTTTAAATTTATGAGAGAAGGCCTGCAAAGAAGGAACAGAGACAGGCAAAGGAGACCAGGTCAGGAAGTTCAAAAATAAAAATAAAGAGAAATGGGGAGAGGGAGAGAGAGAGAGAGAGAGAGAGAGAGAGAGAGAGAGATGCCACGTGTAATAGATAAAATTACTCTGGACAGATTAAAAGATAGTGGAGAATATGACTTAACAGTAAACACTATTGAAAGGCTCAAAAAGGGAGACATTAGATTCTATTTCACTGGTAATAATTAGCTGATGCTAACAAAAGACTATCTTTTAAGATATTTGTTGTTTCATAGGTTAACCCTAAATTATAGGCTGCCTAAGTGTATTATCAAATTAGTCTCACATTAGTGATGGATGGAGAATGACAAAGCAGAGCTAAGGACTAGAAGGATTAAGGAACAAATCAAAAGAATAGCGATCTCTGTCTTTATTATCATAAGGGGTATATATAGCTATCACTTTTATAAAAATACATTTGTAGTTCCTTTGTTCAAAGAACTTACTAGAAATAACTCTGTACAGTTGTCCTAGATGACATCAACAAACTTTAGCCAAAGTCTATGAAAACAGGGGCAGAGAAATAATAGCAGGTATCCATTTTGTACTTAAGATGCCTTTTATATGTCCTTTACATGCTAATTCTGTTATATGCAATACACTCACAGTATGCTTTAGGTAACATGTTGGAGAAAGTAGATACTCAAAGAATTTAAATGACTTGCTCATAGACTAATGTCTAATGAGGGACATAGATGAGATATGAACCAAGATCTATTGACGTCCAGTTTCAATGTTTTAGGTAAAATATTTCAACTTGATTCAGTGGGTTCACATTGACTGTGGATAGACTGGCTGCATCTAAAACTATGGAACTTCCTTAAGCTTCTATATTGCCTTTTCTTTGCATCTTTCTTTTGACATTCAGTCAACATCAAATAGTAACCCAAGCCAGGTGCTGTCTGATGATCTATAGACCTTTTGTTACAGTATTTTTCTGTAGCATTTGTATTGCAGATTGTCTGTCTTTGTTCTTTTGAATGTCTACCTATATCCTCAACCCCATAGCCTGGCTTTCCTATTTTCCTCAGTGTGTCTAAAGTAGGGCATTGATTGAAGATCAAAGAAAAGTCTTCCCTCTGAGAGATTGCATTTATTTTTGCAGTTTCAGGAACACACCAGTTTTCCCATGAGCACTTGTTTTAATTTGACTCTGAAGATCTTACATGATGGAAATCTACAGGTTTCAGCTTGAACATATATCTTATAATATCATACAGTGTAAGTGATTCCCACCAATACTTCCCTGTTACTACTCAGCTTGTTTGAATATCACCTGAACTTGTAGCCTGTCAACTCAGAACATGCACCTACCTATCAACATTACTAGCCAAAATGACACTTTACTAAAATTCCTTTATATATTTGAAATATTGAGCTAAATAATTTATAAATCTTTCATTATTTCATCAATTATAAGTGCCTGCTGGCTGTTCACACAAAGAAACTAAGTTTAGCCTAATTTACATGCATCACCATACTTAGCCCAATCTGGTGTATGAGTGGAAAATGGAGAGAAACTGGAGTCCTAGTAATGCTTGAGGGCAGAATGAAGGAGTAACTGTAGGTAAGAGCAAAGCCAGGGTTCACTCCAGCTTTAAGGGTAGGACCACAATCTTCCTTCCCTAGCTCATTGCATGTTTGGGTTTTTATTGATGCTGATCCTACAACAATGGTGAGATGGACATACTGATGGGGTCAAAAATCCCACAGACTTGCCCCCACTATCATCTAGGTTGGTTTTTTTGATATAAAATGAGAATGTGCATTCCTCATCCTTTTGTTGTAAACACAGATATTGTCAGTTGTTTTTCAAAGGAGAGACATGATCATGGATCTAGGGGAAGCCCATGTGGAGGATTGAAAATTACTATGCTATAGGTTTGGAGAATACGAACATCCCAGAGTCACAGTTAGATCCTATCAATTCCACTCTAATCACAATCAAATCAGACTCATCATCTCTAGAGGTAGCTGCCATCTTTCCCTACCTCTGCCAATAACATAGGAACAAAGAAAACCCATCAATCCCCTTTCCATTTTCCTGTGGCAGGGAGTGACTAAACTATTCAACAGATAAAATGTGCATTGGGTAGAGAATATTAGGAAAATTTGTTCACCCCATATCAAGAAAAGCCATATCTACGTATTCCTACAAAATGACCTGAAGAGATTAGCATGCAGATTATAGTAATGGGAAATATGGTGAAATTTACAGTTAGCAAAAGCTTAGGTGCAAATACCAGCTCTGTCATTTTCGGCTTTGTTTTAATCAAGCTTCATTTTATTCAGTTATAAATCATGAAGCACATCTATTCCACAGAGGCATCAGGAAGATCAAATGTAATACCCACTAAATAGCTCAATGAATAATAGTTACCATCATGACTACCACCTTCCACAGTACCACCACCACCACCACAAAATTTAGAACTAATCAATGTTAGTTTAGAGTCCTCCACACAAGAAGGATCAGAAATACAAGAGAAGATGCTTGGGCAAAGAGTGTGTCTAAGACTACCCTTTCTGTGCATGGCGGGCCTCTGCAGGGCCCTTTCACATTTTATTTAACCTGTTTGCTCTGCTTGTCAAAGTGATCCTTGAGGTCCTATTCTGTAAGTCTAAGCACAGCGAACTTAAAAGCTTTTTTTTCATGGGTGGGTGGGTGGGCAAGTACCCTCATAAAAGCAGGGGAGAGGGGATGGGATAGGGGCTTTCTGGAGGAGAAACTGGGAAGAGGGATGCTATTTGAAATGTAAACAAAATATATCCATTGAAATAAAAAAAAAGAAGAAGAAAAAGCTTATTTCTATTCAAGGCCAAACACAGAATCAACTGCAGAGCTGGTCATGTAGCTCAGTCTGTGTGATACTTTCTTTTAAGCTCCAGAGTATTTAAGGAGTACTGAGCTGAAGATCTCAGGAGAATCATCCATCCAGCCAAGTATCTGTAGTTTCTAGCATTAAAATAAGACATTCCTGGCTGAAAGGTTAGAAGAAAAGATACCACAAGATAGTTAAATACAGAGAAGGGAAAGGAAGCAGATATTTTACACACACACACACACACACACACACACACACACAACACACACAATATAATGAACCAAATGAAAAGGCTTAAGTGCTTAACATGTATTGTTTCACTCATGCTTCATGTCTTGAAACACTACCAAGAGGAATTGCCAATTGTTTGAAGGAAGTTAAAAAAAAAAAAAAAAAAAAAAGGGAGGTAGAAGATCAGATACTTGTTCAAAATTATAAGGCAACTATAGGCAGAGATTCATATTGTACAAATGGATTTTATATCATAATCAATAGAGTCCACACATGGAAGGCACAAGCAATATTCTTGTTCTGCTTAGTTCTCTGCAGGCTTGTTTCCCACCACAGCCCCTTGTAGGGACAAAGAACCATCAGGAACTGTGGCCTGAGGCACAGCTCCTGGCTTAGCTTACGAAGTCACATTTGGACTATTTGGCAAAGGAAATCATCTAAGTCTCTGCAGGTCATAGACGAGGATATCCTTTCAGGATGTCAGGGATTTCAGCTGCAAGCAAAGGGAGACAATATTGAGATGAACAGTCTTACCCCTTGTTCTTTTAAGTGAAGCAGCCTATTCTGTGGGCCTCCAAACTCTTTCTTCAACCTTTCAAGTACTAACATGTGCATAAAAGCACACAGGCATTGGATTTAAACAGCCATCTGGAGTTAAACATCTATGCCTTTAGACATTAGCCATGGAACTATAAAAGAAGATTGAAAATTAAATACTGAAAAAAAAAAAAAGAAATCTTTTTCTGCCCAAAGGCACCCTCACACAGTGTTCTCAACCAATTCCAGGCTGGCATTTTGGACCTAAGCCTTTCATGTCTACCTCTTAAATATGCCATGTCCTTCAACAGCAGTCTTAGTACAAAGGACACTCCAGTTCTTCACATTATATACTGCTTGCTATAGTCTTGGTAGTGACAAACAACTTGGAGGAAAAAGAAAAAAGAAAAAAAACCAAAAAAAAAAAAAAAAAAAAAAAAAACAAACTGGCTAGGAGTCCAAAAGACCACGTAGAAACTGTCTAGAAAACCTTGATCAAACTCTTTCTTTGCAGAAATTCTGCCTGTTTGAGCTCATCAGGATAAAACCCATTCATTCAGCAAATGCAAGAATTCCATACAGTACTGTTCACTCTTATGTGGGGATAGGGAGATCAGATTCATCAAGGGTCTCATTCAGAGAACAAAGGGTCAGAAGTTAGTTTGGAGCTTTCTGGGGCTAGTATCCACTTATCTGTGAGTACATACCATATGTGTTCTTTTGTGACAGGGTTATCTCACTCAGGATGATATTCTCTAGTCCCATCCATTTGCCTAAAAATTTCATGAAGTCATTGTTTCTAATAGCTGAGTAGCACTCTATTGTATAAATGTACCACTATTTCTGTATCTGTTCCTCTGTTGTAGGACATCTGGACTCTTTCCAGCTTCTAGCTATTATAAATAAGGCTGCTATGAACATAGTGGAACATGTGTCCTTGTTATCTGTTGGAACATCTTTGGGGTATATGCCCAGGAGTGGAATAGCTGGGTTTCCAGGTAGTACTATGTCTGGCATCAATGTGAGAAGAAGCCTTTGGTCCAGAGAGGGCACATTTTTCCAATGTAGGTGAATGACAAGGCAATGGGGTGGAGAGGGTGATTAGGAGGGAGTGTAACTCATGAAGCAAAATGGAGGAGGAGGGGAGATGGGAGTGGGATAGGGGGTGGGGAAGGGATAACATTTCAAATGTAAATACAGAGAATCTAATGAAAAAAGAAAAGAAAAAAGGAAGTTAGTTAAAAGAGTGAATATTTAATCCTTGTTTGAGGGTCATATGATAATTACCAAGGTCTGTTCATGGTCGTGCTCACTTAAGGTAACTAAGTAGAAAATAGATAGTCTGTGTTTTGGGAGATGATGGGGCAGAATGTCACTGTACATAAAGTGTCATGGTGGGAATAGCAAGTCAAGGCAGAAAGGTAAGACAGAGATCTCAAAAGAAGCTCTAGTCCCTTACCAGGAAACAGGGTTTTTTTAGATGGTATCTCAAGGCCTTTTAGGAGACAGCTTTCTCATCACTTTGCAATCTTGAATCATCCTCACTCAATCACTCTGTCAGCAAGAATGGGCTTAAGTATTATGATGAGAGTTGGGGACACAGCAGGGACTTCATAATCCCAAAGCTGTCAGGACCTAAGGACCTTGCGCAAAAGAGATTGAAATACACCTCTTAAGGGGGTATGAGTAAAGAAAGGCACTTGGGAGAGACAGAGGAGGCTTAGTTGTAAGGCCAGACTATAAAAGTACTGGAAAGCATTTGAATTAGTCTGGAGATGTCCTGGATAGATTTATAGCACAGAAGGCTAAGCTAAGCCATTATTTAAGTACATAGATGTGGATAAGCATATGTCACCCAAAATGAAAGGCAGACTTGATTTGGGAAAAAAAAAAAAAAAAAAAAAAAACAAAGATCGAGAAAGGTGAGTTATAAAAGCCACTGTTAACTGTTTCATACCATTTTCCAAGTGTCTGAGTGATTTAATTCTCTCATGGAACTCAGCAAGAGTTTCAGGATCTGATATGCTATGTTGGACTATGAAAGACCAATTTGCAATTTCCTCCCGTTGTTTATGGATCTTTTCACTTTCTTCCTCTGCTCAACTCAGACATGATCATGTCCCTCTTCTATGGAGCAGTGTGGTTCACATGCCAAAGTGCTGAGTGAGGCCTTCAACTACTGCCAATCAAGAAATGACTTCCTGCTAATAAACGTGTGAGTAAGCTGGGAATCAGAGCTTCCCTTGGGAAGCCCTGGGATGACAGCAGCCAGGATTCATAGCTTCATAAGAACCAAAGAGAAGAACTCATCAATAAGGGAAGTGGACCTGTCACTTACCCACTCCCTGACCATGGCTCAGGGAACATTGCTGAAGAGGAGGCATTAAGAATGTAAGGGCAGGAGCCTATAGAGGAACACTGATCCCTTTTTCAAGGAGACATGGGTATCACAGTCATGAACTCATAGCAGCTATCTCACACACACAGGACCAGCACAAAATCAAGCCAGCCAAAAATCTCAGCATGGATTAGGTAGGAAATTTCCAGGCCCCATCTTTTATTGAAATGCTCTTGTCAATGGATAGTTTCTGGGGGAGAGATTAATTTTTTTCTGATGAAGTAGGCACTGATAGGATTCTGATGCTTCAGTGATGGTGTCATATCCATGTAAATATGAGCAACACTAACAGGACTTCTTGAGTTATTGGGGGAAAAAAACTACATGAAGTTGTTTGGGAGGTAGGATGGGAGGATCCATAGAGAAAGTGGGGGTGGGTAGGAAGTTTATATGATCATAGTTCATTGAGCACATGAGTTAAATTGTGAAGAACAGTGAACGATACAACTGGAAGATGATAGTTATTCTTTATCTTAAGCTGGTAATTTTCAGGAGCCTTCTTCTACAGTAATAGATAACTTATATCAAAATCGACATAAAATGCTAAAATGTTCCCATCTTTAGCTGGAAACTCCAGACACTTAAAATGGGAATCTACCTTATATGCAGCCACCAAACCCAAGCACTATTGCTGATTCCAAGTAGTGCTTAGTGGCATGAACCTGACATGGATGCTCCACAGAGGCTTTGCCAGAGACATACTCATACAGAGGAGGATACTTGCAGCTAATCATCAGACTGAACACAAGGGCCACAATGAAGGAGCTAGAAAAGGACTGAAGGAGATGAAAGTGTCTGCAACCCCATGGGAAGAGCAGAATTATTAACTAACCAAACCTACCACAGCCCCTAGGGAATAAAACCAACCAGTGAGTTGGCATGGAGAGACCCATGGCTCCAGGTGCTTATGCAGCAAAGGATACCATTGTCTGGCATCAATGAGAGCAAGGGCCTTTGTTCCAGCAAAGGCTCATTTTCCCAGTGAAGGGGAATGCCAAGGTGCTGAGGTGGGGGAGGGTGGTTGGGCAAGGGAGCACGTTTATGGATGCAATGGGAGGGATGAAGAAAGATGGGATTGGGGAAGAGGATAAGATCTGAGGTATGGATGCAGAGACTATTCAATAAAAAAGTTGAAATAAAAAAGAAGATGTGTATGAAAACTTGCAAGACCTATGTCAAGTCTCTGGTAAGTCACAAGTTTGTGAGACCTGGATAATACTCTTGGAGGATTTTACACTTGTAAGTGTTAAGAGGAAGCAGCCACTGGAATTTGCTTAACAAAACTAAGGCTCACTTTACAGAGGAAAAAATGAGTTAGTTGCTTCCTTTTATCTCTACAAAGACTTTTCCTTCTCCCTGGGGAATGGCCTTCCGTTGACACATGAGTCTCAGAAGTGAGGCTGGCGAAACAGAAGAACTGTATGCTCTGTAATCAGGGAAGTTATGTTTGAAATTCAACTCAATAGTTTCCTAACACTGTGAACTTAGGGAATCAATAAAGAAGAACAAAGGACGTGGACCTTAGAGTCCCATGGGTCTGGGATCAAGCACAGGCACTGCTCATTACCCGTTGAAGATGCTGGGCCAAGTAGTCTTATCTTTCAAAGCTTCACAGTTCTCATTTGTAAAACAGAAATAATTACAATACTCACTTTGTAAGATTACTTGTGTTAAATCAAGAAGTTTTCCAGCACAATGGCTTGTGATAAGGAAAGCTTGCTCTCAGCTAATAGTCCTTTAATGTAACTTCTTCATGTCTTAATGCAAGAAGGCCCCAGTACATGTCTGATGTATGCTTAGAATGCAGCGACTGGTAGTCATTTTACTTATTCCTCGCCATTCTGTAATACACATCATACATTTGCCATTATTGGCAGATACTATTTATTGCTCTGAGCGCAGGCCCTAGACCTTGTGAATTCAGTTTCTCTTGGATGAACGAGTGTTCTTCAGTGATGCTTCTAAGTCACACATCTTTGTGCAGTTATAAAAATATCCCTCACTCATCTACAGGGACTCTTGGTTTCTTGTGCAGGGGTGGAGGAGAACAGCTGAAATCTCCTGCAGTAGGATCTGTGCTGGGGCATCATTAAGGTAGATATGCCAAGAACAAGGCAGTGGTGGTTCCCTAAGTAACCATAATTCAGGTGCTATACACACCTGGAGCTTTCTTCATGTGCAGTTAAATTTACAGGAAAGCAATAATAGTAACAGCATTACCACATATTTATTTATAAAAATACCCACACCTGAACAGTCTAAAGAGCTAAAATAGAAGCCTCACTAAATTTTATAGAAATCTATGTCTATATGGAAAGATGAAACTATACATGCAGATGTATTATAATTGAAATCAGGACATAGATATGCTTACAGGGGAGTAACAGCAGCCTGGGGAAACATAACTATATGTTTTTTCTTCCATTTCAATCATCAACAAGGACCAAGGGCAGCATCATTAGGAATTCTAGTGCCTTCTTGGGTTTCCTATTAGTCAGCAGCTCACAGAATAGAAACTGGAGTAGCAAAACCTAGTAGGACAAATATTCCAAAGTTCACTAGTTTCTGGGGGTGTTACCTTAGACTTGTCATTTCTGACTTTTCGGCATCTGTTATTTGAGATGATAAGACAGAATAATCAACTTAATTGTAGTTGGTAGACCTTCTTTTGTCCCTTTTCTTCCCACTGCTAAACACAAAGGGCATAAGATTTTAGAACACATTGTTTTTGTTGACTGTTAGCCATCTAAAAAATTAATTTAGTAAAATGATATATGCATGCCTTTTCTCCAAGTGATTGCATGATTTTGAGGGGAGGGCCTTACTATATACTTTCTCTAACACATGGCATTGAATATCAGTCACTATAATATTAGTTAATAAGTAAATTTGTGAGTGAAAGAATAGGTGAAATGACAGAGAGAAAAATTGTCATTTTCAGAGAGAACAGACTTCTTGGGTGTGGGGTAAAGTCTTCCAAGTTGCCTCTTTGTTACAGAGAATGAGGTGACATGATTTTCCTTAGTAGTATGACTTTGTCTCATGTTGTTAAAAAAGAGTTACTACACATGAGTACTTAATCTGCATTAAGGACACCAGTTATTCTACAGAAGATAAAATTAAGTCAATATAAATGAAATTTCATGTGTCAGATCACAAAACTCATAAAAATTTGAACTCAAGTTGCCTGACCCTAGGTCACAGCCACTGAAATATTCTGGCACACTTTATTCCATAAAGTGTAGCTTTCTGGCTCATAACAGAAACTCTCCAAACAAAGCAGAGGTTGAAATAAATACTGACAGTCACAAGGAAGTCAAGCAAAGGGTTTCATTTTCCATCTTCAAATAGTTTCCAGTCTGACAAGATGGGGGATCTATAGACCTTAAGTATCATTTCTTGTCTGATGAACACTAAGACAAACAGGCCATTTTATGCACGCTGTTTTTTAAACAGAGGTACAGGCACCTAATGTGTGTCCTGATGTTGGGACCAGAGGATATTCAAGCAGCAGGATTGATACTCCAGGTCTACAAAATGGAGTAAAAGTTATAGTAAATGGAAGTGGATGAAGCCAGAGGAAAGGGCAGGAATAGGTAAAGCTTCCAGGTTGAGTTATGACATTTGACCAGAAGTATACAAGAACAGGGAAAATACTGAAGAATATCAAGACAGAAAGTGGCATAATATTACTCACATAGGCTCACTCTGTCCTAGGAGGGAATTGCACAATTGTCAGATCAATGGTGAACAGAAAGGGGTCACACTTTAATCGTGGTAATGGCACTGGGGATAAGGAAGAAATGCCAACCAGTCTATAGCAATTTGTAGAGTCTCTGAATCATGTCTATGAGTTATGATTTAGAAATGGGGAGTAAGTGATGCCTTGATGTGGTGCCTGAACTCACAGTCAGTATTTCCTTCGCAGGCCATCTCATGGTCATAGCAAAATGCACAGAACTACACAATGTCCCCAATCAAAGAACTGATTACTAAATGCTAACGTTTCCTGAATAAGCAAATCAGAGGAGATACCAGACAGCAATCCCCAAGAGATATATAATTCCTCTTCAACAGAATTCCAATGAATTTACAGGAAAGATGATTATTTGAGAATGGGTTAGATTTGGTGATGCATAACTCTAACTCCAGTACTCAGAAACCTAGGACAGGAGAAGTGACTTGAATTTAGGTCATCCTAATATATACATATATTCTACATATTATTGTGTCCATTCAAAATTTACGCACACACACACACACACACACACACACACACACACACACACGCATACACACACACACACACACATACAAACACACACAATAAGTTTCAGCCATTCAGGGCTACATAGCAAGGATCTGCCTCTAAAAATAAAACCAATGAATCAAATAATTGCAAAGCACATTGGAATTTTGTCTGGGTATCTTTTTTAGAAGGTGACATTGGATCTGATCAAATTTATAGGATAGAAACATGTAAGTGCCAAAAATTGGGATTTGTGTTTGTTTATTTTGTTTTGTTTCATATTGTTTTGTTTGTTGGTTAAGTTTCCTGAAAGCTAGATTATCAGAAAACTTCTAAGTTTTATCAGAGAGTTGACAATATGGAGCTGAAGGGGTTTGCAACCTGATAGGAAGAACATTATCAACCAGCCAGATGCCTCAGAGCTCTCGGGACTAAACAATCATTCAAAGAGTACACGTGGAGGGACCCATAGTTTCAGTCCCACATGTAGCAGAGGATGGCCTTTTGGGGAATTGATGGGAGGAGAGGCCTCTGGTTCTGTCGAGGATTAATGCCCCTGTGTAGGGTAATGCCAGGGCACGGTGGCTGGAAGGAGTGGTGGGTGGGAGAACACCCTCATAGAAGCAGGGACATTGAGTTTCCAGAGGGAAAATCAGGAAAAGGGATAACACTTGAAATGTAAATAAAAAATATCCAATTACAAAAAAAAAAAAGAAAGAAAGAAAGAAAAAGAAAGAACCATATATGGAAACATGGGGCCCAATTACAAATGATACACAGCTCCTTCTGTCAATTCTTTAATTTTAATATCACAAACTTTAGGCTCAGCAGATAGAAGTTTGTATCCTGCTGATAATGCTCACCGATGATGCAAATTAGGCAGTTTCTCACCTTGATGGATATTTACTTGTCTTTAAAGTAAATATAACAATAATAATTAAGATGTAGTGAACATTCTGAAATCTTGGTTTCCTCAAGAAATGGAAATATTGTAAGAATATGCTGCCATTTTAATCCCAGTTGTGGCTGTATAGGGCAGCTTCACAGCAGGTTAACTATGAATTGCCACCAGCTCCAGCTGCAGATAGTTTCAGTGATTGTGTGACATTTAGAATTCTTGGAACTTTTCAGAGGGTATATAAATGCTAGAGCCCTGAGAGGCAGATTGGTTACTGTTTGTTTGTAGTCGTGCCTGAAGATGAAACAGGAAGAAATTAGATTCAAGAATCTCCAGGTATCTTGTCCTCTCTAATCCTTTCTCTCCAATCTAGTGATGGGAGTGAAACCAGGGAGATAACAGATGGAGGAAGGAACTCACAGAGTGGCAAAGCTCAGCTAAGTTAAGATATCAGTTTTTAGAGAGGCCAGACCATTAAACACTTAATGCACCCTTCCCTTCTTATTTTCTAGGTATTCTTTTCATCTCATTTTACTCTTAAATATCCTTAATTGCACTGAATTTTTATGACACTTTGCCTTAGAACAGGAACATCTCAAGTCTCCGAGCAACCTTTCACCCCAGCAGTGAGCTCTAGATATCAGCAGCTCTTTAATAATGAGCACAAATACACATTTCCACATCGGCCCATATTTAATTGTTTATGTGTTTGGTATTTGCTACATGTTCATTAGGCCACTTAAAAACAATTAACATTAAACTAAAAATTATGTCTATTCTGCTGACAGCCTTGAAGGAAAGCACTGGTCTGTGTCTGTAAGGCCGAGGTTCAAGTTTGAAGGTTACATTTGGTAGGTGTCTTGGTAGATTTTAGTCAGATAATAAATTTACAGACATACTTAATGCTTCCAATGTTATCTGAAACTGTGAACTACAATTACTGCATGACATAAATTGAGTGATACTGTCTGGAGTTCTCTACCATGCCTTGTGGTAACTGAGTACCAGAGGTAGAAGAATAGGAAAGGAGAGATGGTGCAATGGGTTCAACATCTGCTACAAAAGTATAAAGACCTAAGTTTGAATCCCCAGAACACACTCAATAGCCCCAGGGAGGGGTATGTGTCTGCAATAAGATGTTGGAGGGTGTGAGGGGTGATAGCGATGAGAGAATCCTTGGAAGTTAAGGGGCCATTAACTGACATTCACAGAAATAAACAAGATTCCTAAGCTTCATATGTTGTCTTAGTCAGGGTTTCTATTCCTGCACAAACATCATGACCAAAAAGCAAGTTGGGGAGGTAAGGGTTTATTCAGCTTACACTTCCACAGTGCTGTCCATCACCAAAGAAAGTCAGGAGTAGAACTCAAGCAAGTCAGGTATCAGGAGCTGATGCAGAGGCCATTGAGGGATGTTGCTTACTGGGTTGCTTCCCCTGGCTTTTTCAGCCTGCTTTCTTATAGAACCCAGGTCTACCAGCTCAGGGATGGCTCCACCCACAATGGGCTGGGCCAGGGATGGCTCCACCCACAATGGGCTGGCCCTCCCCCCTTGATCACTAGTTGAGAAAGTGACTTACAGATGGATCCTATGTAGGCATTTCCTCAACTGAAGCTTCTTTCTCTGTGATAACTCCAGCTTGTGTCAAGTTGACACAAAATCAGCCAGTACAGTATTCAAGGTATGTGCCCTGACTTAAGAATATATAAAAGTGATTTCTATGTCATCCTCAGAAAACCTAGCTTTGTTGTAGGATGGCATAGAAACTAACCAATATACCAGTATTCTTTTATAATTACTATGCTTTTTGACTACATCCTCCCCATAGCAAAGTACAAGCTACAACCAAAATTCAGTTGAATTCCTGTTCTATTTCTACCTTTCTGTTTATATAAATACAAACTCCCCTCCAAAACTGCTTAGCTCCTGTGCCAACCAAGTTTATTATCTCACACATCTGCATTTAATACCCAAGGAGATGTCCTCTCTGCTCCTAGATGCTCTGTTTGGACCCAGATGATGCAGATGTGTCTGAAGCATCTGGCTTGAGCCTTTGACATGTAGGAAGAAGTTAAGTGGGTAAATTCTGGAGTTCGTGGAAGACTGTAAATCATTTATTACAAATGCACATTATGTGACTAGCTGTATAAATTATTAATGGCAGTCCAGGCTGTGGCTTGTTGATATTCTCTGAACAAGGGAATAAATACTGGCATCCTTGATCTTTAAGTGGGTAGATGGAAAGGGAGAAACAGTCTCAAATTCATACTTCACTAAGGTCCTTTTAACCATTGTACAGAAACAAAAAGGAAGAAAAGTGGAGTGTTGGAGGAAAAGATAGGAAGGAATATTTGGAGATCTAATCTATGTCATAGAGTAATTTTTTGGCTGCCTGGTTTTTATTAATCCTCTTTACAGCTTATTTTTCTAGTAAGAAAGGCAAGGAACACAGGGAAAAATAGCATTGCTTGTTGAGACCTTCATGATTGTGGAAGGTAGAGCCCTAGTTGAAGATACACTGTTGTTGACATGTGCACCCTAATGAGAAACATGGCATCACAGAGAAGCAGGTCCTGCAGGGATGCCCATGATGTGTATTTGCTTATTGCTGCACCCAATGTCATTCTTTCAATTTACCAAGATGCCTACTGCTCTGATCTAGATGCCATTGGATCATATTCCCCGCTCATACTAGAATATTAACTCCATCACTGCTAAACCATATCGTTAAACAGTACATATCACTTAAGAGGGAGTTTTTTTCCCCAATAGATCCTTGATTTCATTAAGTTGATGGTCCCTTGGCTTAGAGCTTCTATAGAGTCTTTTAAAAATACTTTAAACCCTGTCAATAATTTATAAAAATAGCAATCATGAGATAGGGTTGAGAAGAATGATTTAAAGGCAAAATTTCTATTACCCCAGAATTGTTCACTTCTGTTCCTACAGAAGGAGAATCAGAGAAAGGTCTACAAAGCAGAGTGACTCAAAGCATAAGAGTAAGATGATAGTTTAGTGATCACCTAAATAGGATAGTCATACTCTCTCCAAAGCCAGGCTCAGACAACATTATGGAAGAAACTCAGAAAGAATAAATGAGTCAGCAAACTTAGAAAAGAACTGCAGAATACTACCATCAGGGTGTGACACAGTCATTACAAACATGGCCTCATAGCAACCAGTGTTGTCCACACACTAAGTCAGTCTGTTTAGGACTTGGCCTATCAGCAGTTTATCTTGGATCAGTGTGAGAGTCATTACACCCTACCTCTCCACCTTGAACTATTCACTATAGATATATCCTTAGAGAGGGATCTTCATTATTTTCAATCAGCATCCAAAGGTAAGCACACCAAGGTCCAACTGATAGTTCCAAATTGATGGACACACACAGACTCTGGATAAAGCCAGTGAATCATAATAGAAAGAAAAAATGCATGAATGTGTGAAGGGTGAGGAAAGGAAGGATGGAATGAGAGTCAAGACACTGTATTTTATATGCACAAAATTGTGAAAACATAATCAATCAAAAAAATCACAGTTGATACTGAGGAGATTGCTCAGTGGCTTGCTTGGTGCAAAGGCCTGATGACCTACAATTGGATTCCCAGCATCCAGTTTTGAAAACTAAAGTCAGATGCTGCAGCGTACTCTGGTAACCTCAGTTCCCCATGGAGACAGACAGTTTAAGGAGGCTCGGTGGACAGCCAATCTAACCAGTTGGAGATCCTCAGGTGCTTTGAGAGTCTTTGATTCAATAAATAACATGAAGAGGGATAGAGAATAATATTAGACATGAATCTTTAACATCCATGGGCACACAGATGCATGCACGTGCATGTGTGTTCACAAACATGCACACACACACATGTATACCTCCCTTTACAAATAAAAACACAGTGGTTAAGTTCCATAGCCATTGAAATCTGTGTGTATGACTTTAGTCATTTGTGAGATACATTCTTTAAATTTTCTTAAAATTAACCCCATGTAGGCAATAGTAGTCATTGTTTTTACACATGACACCTTAATCAGGATTAATCTGGATAAAACCAGAAGCTTAATCTATAGTCACAACTTTATCAGTTGTCAGGAAGACAATAGATGCAACAAAATAGGAGGGGCTAAGCTTGTCTCTAATCCACCCCGTTTACAATTGATGTGCATTAGACACACCAAGATGCAGGATAGCAAGGACGTCTGGTTGCCTCAGACATAAACCAACCCTGCTGCACTCTTTGAGATTAACTACAAGCTTTACAGAACAGTTTTAAAACCCAACCGAATTAATTTATGTAGACTTTCATTATACACTTACTATGTCAAGCATAACTCTAATTCAAACATATCACATTGTAAAGCATTAGCTGAGGCTATTCTTAGGGAAAAAAAGCTCTGTAGCTTTGTCACCTTCTAGATAGTCTTTGTTAGGCTACACATCCACTTGGATCTCATCTAAGAATATCTAAGAATAATATTACAGCAGCATCTTTTACCCATTATAAGACATAACAATTTTTAGAGGCTAGCCTGGGAACTTTGCTCTCCTGTATATACTACATACATATCTTTATGAGGAAGCACACCATGTATACCAAAAGCTCTTACTGATAAATTGCTGGCAATACAGTGTGCTCCTAGTTTGGTGTCCTAGGGATTATAGAACCAACTTACTGGAGACCTGGGAATCTACAGGGCCACATGAGCCGGACAAAAGCCGAGCCAGCTGAGAGTTATAAATAGTATGCCAAGTCACCCTAACAAGCTTCCTATCCACTGGGGCCTCTCCAACAGCTTTCTCTTTTGGAAACATGAAAGCGGCTGAAAGGATTGTTTTCCCAGAGAGCTTTTTGGCTGCCCTGAGCATGGCAGGGGACTTTGCTGTTTCTAATTATCTCCCTTTATGTTCAGGCCGAGACTTGTTAATACAATAAAGTGGCGTTTCCAGGACACGCTCACAATGCTGAAACATTTCAAGGTGTTTTACAAGCAGAAGATCATGTTAAATCAAATCAAATAGCAATTAAAGATTAATACTGGTGTTAGAGAGCTGTTATCATGGTCCACCAGGGGCCTCTGGGATAGTTGAGGTCTCCTTCAAGCTGTTGCAGTCTGGCTCCCATTCAGACTTTTTTGTGAGGGTGGGCTAGAGTTAAGAGTCTTGGCCTGAGCCTTGGGGTTTAAGAAAATCTCCATTAGAAAGATGTTAAGGGAAATTAGTGATTATTTCTGATATTCCATTTGGAGAAATGCCAAGAGGGAAAGGATGACCCTGATTCACCTCAATTAAAAAGTATAAGGTAATAAATAAAACAATTTAAAAAAATAATGCACAGAATGAAAAGGTATATCACACTCGGTGTGTTAACAAAGAAACTAAAATGTCCATTTTCTGATATCTAGTTTGTGACTAATTTCTGTAAACTCCATCTCTGTTGTCGGCTTATCATGGAGTGAAGTTTCGTAGATGAATATAAGTTCACTATCATCCTGTAAATCTAATGATTAGGTCCAGAAATGAGGCAGTATTTTGCAGTACATAAAAACATTGAATTTGGTGTCAAATACACCTGGGTAAATGTTCTAGTCCTACCACTGTACACAGGAAGTGGTGAAATGTCTCTGAATTTCAGTGTCCTCTTTTCTGACATGTGATTTCAAAGACCAAATTTGGGCCTGCAGAGGGTGATTTTAAGTGCACTTGTTGATGTTTCAAGGGACTTAAGCATCAATCCCAGCACCATCATCCAGGGTCCTATAACCACCTCTAACTCCTGTTCCTGGGCCATGACACCCTCTGCTGACCTCCACAGGCATCCACACATATATGGCAGATACATCAACAGATCTTCATACAAGTAAATTAAACCAATAAAATAAACCTTATGAGAATGATTAAACAAATCTATATGTGTACTTGGCCCAAGTACTTTCTTTAAAACATCAGCATTCCCATTACCAAATGAGGAGCTTGAGATGAAGGAAAGAGATGTGTGGGAGTGCTACCAGCAGTATCATCACTGAGCTTTGGATTTAGGTATTTCCAAGCATGTGCTCACCAACATCTCATTCTCTTTCCTAAGTCTCAACACCAGCAGGATTTGGCCAAAATATTTACTGGCTGAATGATGGGAAAATGATTTGACTCTTTTCAAGAATGAGGCCTTTTCAGAGTAGCACATACTTTTGACTTTGTCTCGTTCAGTTTGAAGGCTTCTTAGGAGATCTCTACACCCTGTACATCCACATCTAATACAGATTCCTCAAATCTCAGCTGGTTTGAGGCTCCTTGCATCTCATGACTAGAAGTATGAAAAGAAATGTCTTCTGCCTAAACCATCCTCTTTCAATTATGCATCACTCTCTCCATTTGGAAGTACTATCATTTACATGTAAACATTTCACTGCCTGGTGGGGGATGGACCAGAAGGAAAGGGCACTGGGGGAGAGGATGTGGGAATTCCAAGATACATGGGAAGATTGTGTCAGAGACATGGGAAAGAAACGACAATGAAAACATAAAATAGAATATACATTGTGCATCGAGTTCAAGTCCCATAATTAATGCATAATCCTAGATGTTCTGACCCTATGGACTTATGAATCAGAACCTACAGCATTAAATGGTGGTTGCTAACTTGGGGAATAGGGTGAAGGGAATTTGGTGCAGATATTTAGTACTGGTGAATGTAAGGTCCATGCATTCAACAGTCACACATTGAGAATGCATTCTCTTCTTTACCACATGCATGGTAGATGCTGGAGATAGGAGATAAATCAAAGTCATGCATGCACTGAAATAAGATGTTGTCACTAAGAAGTCTCAGTGGGAGGTGACTCCACAGGGAATCCATGCTTTGGATAGCATGTTCTGTAGTATTCTGCAGGTAGGTATCCTAAATTTTAAAAGTTGGGGATGTGATGTAAAGGAAGTTTTCAGGTAAATGAATCAAGATAAACATGACATGGTAAAAGGAGAAAACAGAGTCCAAAGAGAAGAAAGGAAACAGACAAGCAAACAAACAAAAAGGATATATACTGAAGACCCACTGGGAGCAAATGGGGGAAATGTTAAATAACTGCCCTAATCCACATTAGACAAAAGGCAGAGTCTGCAGCACTGCAAACACTTGGTTAGATAACTGTGCAAACAGTTCATTGCATCCCCAAAGCCAATGGAGTCCTAAATCTTTGTTTGTGTCTTCAGCCTCCACAGGACCGGCCTTGGCAGAAGTTTCCCTCCCTTCACTCAGCCTATGATTCTGCCTACACAGCCCTTCCCCCTTCTGCTTTCAGATGTTCCTTTGACTCGCTCTGTCTATTCCTTTGAGACCTCATCTGTTTCAGGAAGTGCCCCACCCCATTCCCTCTTCCTACCCCTCACTCCTTATTCCCAGCAGGAGAGGAAGACCCTCCTCTGTGTTACCACAGAGTGCACAGAAACCCCATGTCATTTATCACAATGAGCTGCAAATCTCTGTGCTCCTGTCACCTTTCTTTCCCCAACAGAAAATAAATTTCCTCTGTATAAATTTCCTGGGGCCAGGAACTGGGTTTGATTTATCTTCTATCTTCAGCATCTACCACAGGCTAACAAACAATATACACTCTGAGTGTGGCTGATGGATGCATGATGAATGAACGAATGAACAAATGACCAAAAAAACTCCTCTGCTCAAAAGGGGAAAAGACTTGTGTCTTTTACCACACGGTGGTGCTCCCAGGTAGATCTGGAACCTGGGTTGTGGGGAAGGAAGCTGAAAGATTTTTTTTTTCTCTTCTACAAGTGCAGCTGCAAACAGGAAAGGTAGAAGTAAGTACCAGTGAACTACAGTGACTCTTGCAGACATCATCCAGTAGGAAAGCAAGCCTACTGCAGAGGATTAAAGACTGAGAGAACTGGATACCTCTGTAGCCTGGGGTAATCACTTAGGGCTGAAGAGCAACAGTTCATCCCATTCATGCTATTTCAAGGATGGCTGTTATTAGCAATGGCCCTCAGCTGGAGGGAATACAAGAATGAATAAGCAATAAAGAACTCTGATCAAGTTGGACAAAAGGAACCTTAATAATATATAAATGAAGCTATCCAGAATTTTATTTGCTGACCTGTTATTGCCTATGTTTTATGAAAAACACAATTCCAAGCATCAGAAAGACAGACCGAAAAGAGTCAACTGCTGTTGCTCTCTGTTTCTGGAGAGGAGAGTATAAAGTCACTCCCCACTAACCATGGTTAAAGAATGAAGCACAGACCCTATAGTAAAAAGGAAATAAGACACATGCCACTATGTTGGTATTTTGTCTGGAGACAAAGTTTTAGAAAGATCATTTCAACTAGTCTGAAAAGGAATTTGTGTTTTATTACATAAACCTGTACAAACATGGTACATTGGGTTGACAAAACAGCCCAAAGGACATTATCATGTAGACATGGTTCTGTATATTTGTTGTTAGTATCAACATAGAGAAAGGGATTTGAGAATTGAGATCTACTGCTTGTTATTAACAATGAACTTCACACTCTGAACAGTAGAACAGTAATAGTAGGGGTCTGAATGGCCACTGTTGTAGGGATAGAGTAATACCTGATAGTGGTATAGGGTGGTAAGGACTATGCTAAGGATTATGTATGAAATTGTATTCTACAACATGTAGATACATACATATATATAAAAATGTATATGCAATTATACATCATATATGTAGGCATATATGTGACAATCTTAGGCGCATAGTTCTCATTTCTGTTTTACAGGTGAACACTATACAACAGTGTTTAATAATAAGCAAAGCTGGGGCTATTCACAAGTATATGTGTTTCTGAAGGCCATGCTTTTAAATGATCTACTGCATTCTCAGTTTTGGAATCATTCTGGAGGTAAAGTGGAACTCCTCATAGCTATCTCAGGAAATCAAACCAGATAGCACACAGTGTTCAGGGCCAACTCAAGTGCTACTTCCTCAGTAACAAACTTCCTGCATTTATGAAGTTACTTTTAGTGTTCATAGGGGCAGGCATGGTCAGTTTTTAGCAGAGAAATATAACATGCTAATTAAAAATAAATTCCTACAAGAATTCTAGGATCCCACCTTGACCCCAGAGAGTGATTTATCAACACAGCATCAATGTTCTTTCCACTAGTCTGTGATGAAAAGCTGGCTGCCCAAGATGGGAGGGTTTAATTAGCTGAAAGTAGAAGGAATCAAGACCTCTTAAATAGAAGAGAAAGAAACACCAAGAAGACTCATAAATCTAGAACCATGGATCCATTGACTGGAATTCGGCAGGAGTGGGCAGTATATAGAGTTACAAGAAAAGTGGAGAAGAGGGTGTAATTGTTTAACTTTTTTTCTTTTTTCTGTCTCCTGGGATGGGTCTTTTTCTATTATATATGTGATGGTATGTCCAGCATTCACCCTTGAGCTGCTACAAAATTTAAGGGAAAAAGTACAACCAGAAGCTTACAATCTCTGCAGTGAGAAATCAGTTTACACATAGAAGCTTTTCTAGCCTGGCTTTAAAAACACTACCCATATTTCTATGGGGTGATTTTTCTAGGTCCAGAAGAAAAAATACAATATCATTTCAATATCTACTGGCATGGTAGAGTTCACTTTGGAAGAAAGGTGCAGGTTTGGTGTTTATAAGGGTTCAAAAGGCAGAGTGAAGCTAACTTTTGAAAAAGTCTGAAGATATGAGACTTTTAAGCCTGGTAATTCTTCAAGTGTCAAAGATATCAGCTTCTATAATTGTGTGTGGGCTTTCCATCACCAGAGGAATGCAAGCCAAATATGGACAGTTCTTTAGAGATTTCTAATAGATTTCTAATAGAAAACTACTGTATGAAGGGCTTGGCAAGCATTTTAGTCTTTGCTGCTGTGTTTAAACACTCTGTTCCAAAGCAACTAGAACCACATTATTTGCCTTATTCTTCAATGCAACTCATTGTTGAGAGAAGCCAAGACAGGAACTTAAGCAGGAACTGAAGGCAGGAATTGAAGTGGAATCCTTGGATAGACTCCCAATGGCTTGCTTTTTGTGACTTGTTATGTAACTTGTATGCTTTCTTATGTAACCTGGAATCCCTGCCCAGGGATGCTACTGTCCTTAGTGGGCTAGGCCCTTCTACTAAAATAGTTAATTTAAAAACACCCACACAGACATGCCTGCAGGCTTTTCTGATGGAGGCAATTCCTCAACTGAGGTTCTCTTTTTCCAGATGACTCTACTTTGTGTCCTGCTGACCAAAAGTAACTAGCAAGGCAGGGTTTATTCTTTAGTCTATGAGAGCTAGGTGTGTAAGACCATGGTTTACACATTCACTCTCATAACAACTCTGGGAGGTGGGGGTTGGGTAACATCTCCGTGTTACAGGTAAGAAGTCAAAGAGCAGAGAGTCTCCAGTCACTTGTTCAAAAGGACGTTAAGCAAGGGCAAGAGCTCAGGTGGGACTAAATTGCAAATCCTTCCCTGTGTTGTGCAGCCTGCCTCCCTTCTGCAGGTTCACACTAATAGCAGAACTCGTCTGCCCCATATTGATTGCAGCTGTCCCCTTGTATCTCTTCTGCCCCTGTCTCTCTCCCCTGTTTGCTCCCCCACATGTATTTACACTGGGCTGCTTGGTAACAAACGGCTCGTTACCATGCAGAGGGCGACAGCCAGGCGATTAGTGAAATTTGTTACTCGTGCGTCTCTGAACAAAATTAAATTAAAAGTGCTGCTTCGCTGTCAAGATAAGGGCCAAGCTGCTGAGATAATTTTTCACTCTCAAACACTCAATTACCCAGTGAGGCTGGATCAGATACAATCAAAGGCAAGGGGGAAAAGGAAAGAGAAAAAAAATAGAGACAAGACCTCCAGGAAGAGATGTAAGAGTTTGTTTTCATTTCTTCTGGCCAGGGATCTTAAAAGAGGCTGTTGCTATGGTTATCAGAATGGACCACAGGAGGCAGGTCCCTGGGTGTGGCTTCTGACAAGAGAGACTTGGTTCTTGTTCCATCTCCTTTGCATTTGCCTTAGGCGAGATGGTGTCCTTTTCCACCCAAATTGTTACTGCAGTCTCCTATCTGTTTTCCCCAACTCTACTACTGTTCTATTAATACAGCTTCCAGCAAAGTGGGGGTGACCTTTCCATCACACAGATCCAAAGTGGTCACTTGACTGGTGAAATTCTCTGATGGTGTCTTGTCACCACAGTGACTCCAAGCAGTGTCCAAGCTCTCCTCTCTTATGATTTCTCTTACAATGGAATGGCGAAGATACGATCATCATCTTTTTCACTCCTTTAAATAAAGAGGGTTTGTATTTGGAATATACAGTGTACCCAACATCTATCTCACCGCATCTCCATCTCAGTTCTTCTAGAGACTCATTACATCTTTTTCTTTTACAAAACCATCTTGTGTTTCACAGCTGAGATCAGATATCCTTTACCTCAGGCATTCATCTTCTATGTTCACATGTATGGAATCTTCTGTTTCTTGACCAGGGCTCTTTGCCATTCTCTAAATAACCGTCTATAGGACTCTGTCTTCCCCATCAAACAGTGAAACCAAGTGAATCTGTGTTTCACGTTTCTTTGTATTGCTGAGTTCATTTGGGCTAAGAGTCTCATAACTGATATTCCTGTAGCCTTAAAAGCTAGTTCCCTCCTTAAAAGCTAGTCACCTCACTATCCTGGGATAATCTATCTTCTTCTTGCTTCAAGCTTCCTACTATTATTTCCTTAGGCATCTGGTATAATTTTTTTTTTCCCTTTGGAGAAACAATCTTGATTGACAGGCCCTATGTATCCAAACCTTTCCTTCTAGACTTCTGTTGTTATAAGCATGTGGCTCATACCAGATCACCTTCACTTTTGTTTAAAGAAAAAGGTACCTTGTGATCAGAACCAGAGACCCAACAAAAACCTTATAGAATCATGGTTAGTTTCATTGTTGCTGCAGAATTAGATGGATGTGATGTTCCTCACAATTTTGAGCTATATAATTTAACAATACCTCAAGAGCAGAGGTTACCATTTTCCGTGTAGTGCCTTAAGGCAATGATTCCCAGCCACAGGCACAACCAGAGAAAGGTCACAAAACAAAACAAAATAAAACAAAACATCCCTAAAACCAAAAACCAAACCAACATAAAAATGATACAAACAAACAAAAAATGAAGAGAAAAGTGCTGTTTCTGATCCAGTCTGTCAAATTCTGTATTCAAAGGGCAAAAATATATGTATATATAAAGTTTTAAGAATTCTAGCATTTTTTCTTTCTCTACAGTATTGAAACCACACTCAGGAAGAAAACTAACCTTTTATCAAAGTCATGCTCCACTGAAAGCATGAGGACAAAATCAAGATGTTGAAATTTACTTTTGATTCTTCTCCCTGACCCCTCTATTTTTCCTACTAGATGAAGATGAAATGTGCTCACGTCTGCGGATGTCAACCCCAGGCATGCAGATATTTAGATGAATAATAAAACTAGTATGAAGAACATTTTCCAACATGTTAAATCAATTAACGATATAACAGACTTTTGAGGCAGTAGGACCTCACTGCAAGGATAGGCTTCTTGCTCAAAAAGGGAGGATGGAGGTCCATTCTGAAGTCATTATTTCTTTATCAGGTCCGTCTTAACAGAAATTGTGCCAAGCGCCTGACTCAGATGATTTCATTTCAACCCGGTAACTACTGTGTTGGAACAAACTGTGACAATAGAAGCCAGGTTGTTTGCCCACATTCACACTACCCAGAATCACCGCTAGGTGTTTAGCTCTGAAGACCATAAATTCAATTCTTTATCCTGGCCTGGGCTACTTCCAGCAAATCCGCCCACCTCATGTCCCTTTTGGAAGTAGGCAGTGTATAAATAACAGAAGGATAAATAAATACAACGACACACAACATATTGTGATTCACCCACATATTTCTTCTGAAATTAATTGTTCTGTTTGTCCTCAAAAGCAATCATTGTAGGTTTATACATTCTGCTCAACTTTGCAGGCATCTGACTAGAGAGTAATCTCACAACCCCATGCATCATCATTCACTAAGCCATTCCCCTCTTTTTGGACACTTGGGCTCATGCTAATTTTTCAGTATTAGAGATTCAGTGACATCGACTACATTCAGGTTTAGAGCTTCATGTCAAAGGCATGTTATACATGTTGTTGTAACAGAGAACAAGGGTGGGTGTCTACTGCAGCCAAAGTATTAGTAAAGATACATAAAAAAATGGACAAAGAAGATGTGAAATGAGTTCATTAGCCTAGGAATTGTTTGTTTGTCTGTTCTTTGCGGTTTCTTAAGAAGGATCATTACATTATTTTACAATGGCAATGAAAAGGTAAAAACAGCAAGCACAGCATCATGACTAATTCTAAAACACAGAGCTGCACAGATGCCTTGAAGGTGGGTACAATGTGGGTGGAAACCAAAGAAGGAACATCTTAAAGTCTGGAGATATGTCTTATTGACCCTGACATTCCAGAAACTCACACTGTTCCTAGTATTCTAGTGCATACTAATGAACAAGTGAAAAGGGTCCCAGAGATTTGAGAGGCCTCAGACGTAATTTATTCAAGCAGCATATTCTGTTGAATAGATATAGTCGAAGCATCTTGTTCAAGGTTTTAAGTGTTTTATAGCTGAAGGTATAGATGACTCTGAATTGTCTTAAGTCCTCTCTAATTAGAAGAGGTAGATGACTATCAATTTGGCTCACTGTGGGTGACAAAGAAAAGGCCTTTTTCATTCTACCACACAATAGGTTTGAGTAGCTGTACTGAAATATATGTCCTTAAGATCTGTACGTCCTTACTGCCAAGGTATTCTCATGACAAGTTTTTCTGATCTGGAAACATACTCTGGAACTCTGGTACTCTGGAACATACTCTGGTTTGAATCAATCTTGAATTTATCACTATTGGGAATATTCTAGCCCCGTCTACTTCTGTTTATGTTGTCTCTTAAAACTGTATTGTTTTCTTATGCCATTGCTTAAATTCCATAAAAGGGCAAAAATTTTAAAATAACCTCTAATATTTCCATCTCTACATATAGTCTCTCTTTAAATATGACCCTCTCTTTAAACATAGATGGTGATATAATTATGATATTCTGTAATTAGGTCACATTATATGACAGGGATGCAGATATTTCTAGGATGTTACAGTTGTCTCTGAATTTGTCAAAAAGAAATTTGGGATTGATAATTCTGGCCAACTCAGGTAAGCCTTAAAAAGAGATTAGGACTTTAAGGAGAATTCTTTTTTTAAAATATAAAGCTTCTGTAGACTTAAAAAAAGAGGGAAATCCATATGACTTTGTTGAAGTATATTGTGAGCTATGAAGGAGGTCAGGTGGCAAAGCCTTGAGTTTTTACAGTGGTCCCTGCAGTCAGCTAGAAGAAAATCAGGCACCCTGTGCCTATAGATATATGGAAATTCATTCTGCCAACATCTACATGAGCTTGGAAGAGGTCCCTGAATCTCAAATGAGGCTTAGACTTGAATAGCAACCTTAGCCTTATAAAGCCCAGAGCAGAAAGCCCAGAAGTGCTGCTAAAGTTTTTCCAACTTCTAGGACCTATCAGTTGTAAGTTCACATCATTTGTGGGAACTGATCATTTTCAATGGAACTCTAACTACCATTGGGATGGTAGCATTCTTTTCTCTTGAACTGTCACCTGAGTTCAGATTTGCTTGGCAATAGACTGAGAACAGATTCCTCAAAATATATCTTGAAGTCAGATGCTCCACTGTCTAATTCTTCTCTCCAGAAAACCTTCCCTAGTTGGTGTTAGCATTTTTTCTCTGCACCTATGCCAAACACTGGGGTCCTTGATCATTATGCCTGAGAAGTCACTTTGTCACAATGCAACAGTCATTTTTCCTGCTCTTTGTAGTTTAAGCACTTCCCTTACATTTGTTCACTCCAAGATCACCTGAAGGTTCTTCTTCCACTGGACTCACTGCTTGAAATCCCACTTCAACCCCCTATAGTAGAGGTCTTTCATAGAAAGTTAGACCTTATAAAATAGAGAAAATGTGAATTCTTCAGCTTCATATAGTTCCCCAGGATCCTCATTGTACAGTGGCTGAAGTCCAAGACCTTTCTACTGGCACAGGAATGGCTAGGACACTTTCAAGTCCTTTTTCAGGTACAAGCATCAATAATACTGGTTCTTCAAGGATACAGTTCATGGTCATTCCTCAATTATGGCAATCTTATCTTTCTGTCAGAGGCTTTCCTCATGACTTAGAACAAAATACTCATTTATGTATTTACTTGAAAAATATTCTTTCTCTTCTCTTCTTCCCTTGGCATGAGTATAGGTTGTCTAAAGACAACCATATTATTGGTAACCATTCAATAGCATTCAAGTGCTCAAAGTCTTAAAAGAAATAGATTCATAGTGCACATTAGCCAACCTAGTGATCCAATCAACATGTCATGAAAGCACCTTCTAGTTTGCATTAATTTTCCCTTCACCTGGACTTTTAGGACCATCCTATTTCACATAGCTTTAATAACACATGATAACATTTAGTCACATAAAATTCAATGCAGGATGGGGTCACCACATCTATTTGCATGTGCAGAAGCACACTTGTTTATCATTTGTGGGTCAGGGTTAATATGGTTGTCTTTCATGAACATTTTCTTCTTTATTTCTGAGATGGATCTCTCACTGGCTCTGGAATACTCAGATGCAGGAACATCATCACACCAGGGAGATCCAGGAATTCCCTGTCCGCTGAATTCCTACCCCAAAATTGGCAGCCCACAGGTTAGGAGAGGATCTTCATCAACCCTAATTAGACAGAGGGCTAATATCAAAACTGTACAAAGAAACCATAAATCGGACACCAACAAGCCAATTAAAAAGGGGGTACAGAACGAAGCAAAGAATTCTCCACAAAGAAATCTTGAATGGCCAAGAAGCACTTTATGAAATGCTCAAAGTCCCTAGACATTGAGGAAATATTAATTAAAACAACTCCGACGTTCCATTTTACACCCAACAGAATGGCTAAGAACAAAAACTCAAGAGACAGCACCTGCTAGCAAGGATGTGTCCTGTCGTAATGGGAACACTCCTCCATTGCTGGTGGGAATGCAAACTGGCACAACCAATTTGGAAATCAAATTGGTGTTTTTTCATCAAACTGGAAATAGTTCTTCTTCAAGACCCAGCCCTGTTACACCTAAGCATATACCCAAAAGAGGCTCCAATATCTCATAAAGAAACTTGCTCAACTATGTTCATAGCAGTCTTATTCATAAGATCTAGAAACTGGAATCAACCCAGATGTCCATCATCTGAAGAATGGAAAGAAAATATGCTATATCTATACAATGCAATACCATTCAGTTATTCAAACCTGAGACATTATGAATTTGGGGGGCAAATAAATAGAACTTAAAAATATCATCCTGAGTGAGGAAACTCAGTCCCAAAAGTATATGCATGGCATGTATTCACTTATGATTGAATACTAGCTATAAAATGCAGGTACCAAGTTACACTCCACAATCTCAAAGAAGCTAAACAAGAAGGGAGACCCAAGTTAGGAAGCTTGAATCTCAGTTAGATGGGAAATTATAATAGCCATAAGAGGCATACAAAGGGACGGAATGGGCTTCATGAGAAACTGGGAATGAGGGATTCAGTATTAGTTGTGGGGAAGGACAGGAGAGATGGCTAAATGAACATGAAAATTAATGAAAGCTTGCATTGATGGGGGTGGGGGGCCTCTCCAGGATAAGACAGAGACCGGAGATAAGGGAGGCACCCAATAATCATTGAGGGTGACCTTAGCTATGGATCAATACCTTGGAGATAAAGATCCTGAGGAAGCCACCTCCTGTACTCAGACACCAACCCACTCACAAATCTTTCAACCCAAAACTTATCCCGTGTACAAGTGATTCAGGCATGGGGGAGAAAATGAAGACTGAGGGAAAGGCCAACCAATAACTGGCCCAACTTGAGACGCATCCCATGGGCAAGGACCAATCCCTAACCCTATTAATGATACTCTGTTAGGTTTTCAGACAGGAATACATTGTCCTGAGAGGCTCCACTCGGCAGCTGACTCAGATGCATACAGACACCCACAACCAAACAGGGGATGGAGCTTGGAGACATTTGTGGATAAATAAGGGAAGAATAGCAGGCTCTAAGGCGATTAAGAACTCCCCAGAAAATCAAACTGATTCAGTTAATCGTGGGGCTCTCCGAGTTTCAACCACTTACCAAAGAACATATACTGCCTGGGCCTAGGCCTTCTGCATATATATGTTGCAGATGTACCACTTGAGCTTCTTGTGAGTTCTGAATAACTCGAGTGGGTGATGTGCTCAGCTGCCTTGTCTGGCCTCGGAGAGGGAGTGCTTAGCCTCATGGAGACTTGAGGTGCCAGAGTAACTGAAATACCCAGGGGCCCCCACCTGATCAGAGAAGAAGGGGAGGGGCTGTGGGCAAAGAATTGTGGGAGAGAGTGACTGGGTGGGTACAGTGAGTGGGATGTAAAATGTATAAGTAAAATGAAAAATCAAATTAAAATTTAAGCCCCCAAAGAAACATCACTGAATCCTGGCTTGGGTGCCAGGGATAAAACTCAGATCCTCATGCATACAAGACAAACACTTTAACAACTGTGGCATCTTTCAGCACCACCTTTAATTTTTTTTTAGGGGACAGAATTATGGCACTATCCGAGCATAAGTTAATGTCACGTATGCAAGCATCACATACAGCTCTGACTATCCAGTGGCTACCTATAGTTGTCCTCTTCACTAGGAGAACAATTTTGCAGCATAAGAAAATCCCATCTTTCACACAAGACAGGGAAAAGTACCAGAATGACAGAATGTGCTCACTTCAAACTGGAAGTATGGCATCCTGGTCTCCCACACTAAGGAAAAAGAGAAAAAAATCATGTGGAGCTCAGTTGAAAAACAAGAAAGCAAGAGAGAGAGAGAGAGAGAGACTGATTGTTCCTTCCTGCTAGTGTAAGCAACTAAAAATGACATGTTTGCTTTATCGCCTTTGGTCTCCCATTTGATTCCTGACAGCCGTCTCCCACCCTTACATACAGGGCTGTCAGGTAATGTGCTGGCTGGCATTGCAAAGGAGCCAGAGAAAGAACAGTTAAACAGTAGTTCAGAGACTGGAGGGCCTTGGAAAGGAGTGTTTGAAGTTGGCCGATGCTCTCCTTGCTTTCAAGAAACCCTCATTTCCTTAAGCTGAATGATATTTCCACAGGTATGTGCAGAGGAAGTAGGAAAAAGACATTTAAGAGAAAGAAAGTCATTGTCTATTCCCTCTAAGGTTTTTGGGAAGGGAGAGAAGAAAAACATCAGAGAAAGTCTTTCTAGGCCCATAATAATTTCTGAATCAGTAATTTTCTGTCCTTTGTCTCATTAAATAGGGCCAACTCTGAGAGTAGACCAAAGCAAAGTTTTCTATGTGTTATTGTTCTTTCAGTAAAAGGAGTCCAAATTCCTAGTCTCCTCTCCCAAACCAAAATTAAAACCTAGATAGGCTGTGGCAGCTGTTTAGCACGAGGTATCAATGATTGCACATCATAAAAACATCAATGCCTGCCAGGCTTTAGGATACAAGGGAGGGAGGTGAAGCCTACCAGATTCTCATGCAAATGATTTCAGGTACTATTGGGAATAATTTACTTAATTTTCTGAGCTAACTAACATTAATGCAGTCCTGTAGTTCTCAGTTCTGTGACCCTCATGAACTTATTCTGTCTGGGGGCAGTTTTATTGACTTACATATGAAGAGAAAGAACACTACTGATTACATAGGAAGACAGTGGCTGGGCATTGACTCTGGACCACAGTGACAATCACCACATGTCTTCTTCGATGCTCTGTCTTTAATTGTTGTTCAAAGTCCTGGCTGGAAAGGAGATATGCTTGACAGATGGCTAAAAGCCAGAATAAGAATAAAGGTGTGCTCTGGACAATATGACAGAAGTTATGAACTGGTACCTTTGAACTTTGGCCAGAAATTAGAATCTAGGAAGGATTTTTTTTTAATCATTGAGAAGACTCCTTGCTTTGGTGTTCTAATCTGGTAGTTGCTTGAAACTTTCTAACTGACCCTGAAGCTCATTGAGGTTAGGGGACTACAAAAGGCCTCACAGCCGCTCAAAGAACCAAGAGCCCTTCCCTAGATTTGTTACCTTAACCTGTGTCAGGATCAAGAAATGCCAGCAGAAAGAAACTTGTTATTTAGCTTCCAACTACCCAGTTTCTTCAGGTGACTCTGCATCCATATGTGGGAAATTCCATTCCCTCTGAATACCTTGACTTGAGGGCTTGTTTGCTCCTCTGCCTAACACCTTATTGAATCATCCTCCAAGGGAGTATTTTGCAGTTCTTGGACTATTTATACAAAATGGGCCTCAAGCAAGAAGATAAATTCTTACTTCTTACAGACAGTTCTCTTCAGTGTCCTGTAATAACAGATTATCTGTTGGCCAGGGACTGGAGGTAAGGAATATTTGATTTTTATGGTTCTGTAGAAGGTCCTTTCTGCTGCTTTTAGTTGACACATGCCTCACAGCACAACTCAGGTAAGGGTGAAAGTGAGGAGGGAATAAAATAAAGACACACACATACACACACACACACACACACACACACATACACACACACACACACACACACACACACACACACACACACAAAGAAACAAAATAACCATAGCATGTAATAAGTAATTCTAGGCAAAAGGCTGCTACTTAAATATGAAGTTATATGGGAAAGGGTGCCGTATCTTTAATCATTCTCCACTCCAAAGTGCTTTGTCTTCAGGGACATACTAAGGAAAAAGGCTCATTTGCCATACTCTAGGACAACTGGTACAAGACTTTTAGCGAAAAGGCTCCTTACACCAATGGTGCATCTAATGGCAAGTATTTACCACTAAGTTGTGATTTACATGCTTTTCTATTGCGGCGGTAAGACACAATGACCAAGGCAGCTTATAAAAGAGCTTATTTTGGTGCTTCCACTTTCAGAGGCTCAGAGACTGTAACCATCATAGTGGGGAGCATAGCAGTAGGCAGACACTCATGCCTCTGGAGCCATAAATGAGAGCAAAAGTCTTGGTCCACACAGGTGTGAGGCAGAGGAGGATAGATGAGAATGCTTTGAGCTTTTGAGACCCAGTGCCATGCCTCCTAATCTATCCTAAGAGGTTTCAGCACTTGAGGAACCACATATTCAAATGTATGAGCCCATGGGGATAGTCTCATTTGAACCACCACATTTTTTCATTTCATTTTATTGTAAGAGCTGTTCAGAAGTGAAAAATGTACACTTTCTATGTGAATACACTTTGTTACCTCCCATGGACTACAACCACCTGGCCCTAGCATAGCCTCAGAGGTTCCTCTCAACATGCGTTGTCTGTTAGATCACACACCAGGATCAACAGCATAAACATGCTGATCCACTTCCTCTTTTAAGGGCCATGCCATAGACCAAGCATTATCTTTAGTTCTTTCTTTTGAGACAGTTTTATTTGAAACTGACATGAAACTAAGTTGAGGATGTCCTTGAAGACACAGTATTCAAGATTGAACAGGCAAGCTACACCCATGAAACTTCAACAGTGTGGCTGACGGAACAGGCCTTCATACACTTCGGTAGCAGTTGACATGCTGATATGGAAGGGGATAATTTCTTAAGCTCTCAGACATGGATGGAGCACCTATATGCAATTAACAGATGCTGAGAGAGGGAAAAATTATTTTCTCCAGGCACAAGCTACTTGATACTTAATCCAATTCCTAGTTGTCAGCCCTAAACACATGTACCTACCTATCAACAACAGTACATTGACTCAGTAGTGTGTGTGTGTGTGTGTATGTGTATGTGTATGTGTGTGTGTGTGTGTGTGTGTGTGTGTGTAGTTGCATACATCATAATAGTAATCGGAAACCAGTTAACAAATTTGAGGAACACAGACAGAATTTGGGGGGGTGAGATTCAGGGGAGAAAGAGTAGAATGATGTAAATATAGAACTTATGGATAAAATCCAAAAAATAAAATAATTAATTAAATAGAAAAGTTCTGACCTGCCTATCACTTCCAACTCTCAAACCCCGAGTTTACAGGTGTATGCTACTCTACCCAGTTTATATGGTATTAGGAATAGAGCCCAGGGCCTCCTGCATGCTAAGCATCCTACTAACTGAGCTCAGTTCCAATGCACTGTACATTACTTTTCTTGTGTATCTATAGAATGACCTGGCCATTCCTGGTCTTTGTCATGGTTCCTTTTATCTCATGGTAATATCACATATATGAACACTCTTAAGCTTCTATCTTCTGATCTGTCAAACAGTATTACTGAGATACACATGAGGTAATTGAGAAAGGATAGGCACAAGGAACACAGGGTAAATCAAATGTGGTTTCCCTGATTTTGTTCCTTTTCTTTCTTTCTTTCTTTCTTTCTTTCTTTCTTTCTTTCTTTCTTTCTTTCTTTCTTTTTTTCTATACTGTATGCTCAGAGCAGCATGGCAGAGGACTGAGGCAGTATCAAGTTCTACCTGAATGTTTGATGGATGAGAAGCTGGGGCTCCTGTTCTCCTCACTAAGTGAAATGATATCCAGGATTAGCATATAAGGTCCAAGACTTCCAGGAAGCGCATCATATGTCAGCTGGCCATTCCTCCCTCTGAGATTTCTTGCCTCCTTTCCTAGAAACCTCAGTCTTTTCCTTGGCTTTCTACTTAGTGCTGACAACCTGCCCGATCTTCTGTATACCCATCGCCACACTCTAGGTCAGTTAGTTAACTCACCCCACAAAGATGCTGTTGCCTTCATCCATGGAGCTCTAGCTGACAGTCTAGAGTCTCCAGGTCATGTTTTTCTCAGAGGGTTTCTACTGGGTTGAGAGGAGTAGGCTCAGACTTCCCACAACTCTGACAGTATGCCTGCCTTCCAGAGCCAGACCGTCTCTCTCAGGTCATTGTGGCAACAGATTCTTTGGAGGCTGATTAAGTACAGATCAATATGTCTGCAGTGTTTACTCTTCCTGAGAAGCAGGTCCTACGAGTACAGCTGTCAGCATGCAGAGGACTGTGTATGTGGAAAAAGCTCTCTTTAGACAAAAGGCAGAGGGCAGGGAGAGGAAAAGCTGTACCACAATGTTCCCAGAAGACCAGAAGAACCAAATTCATAAACACACTAAAAATGTCTGCTTTTTTTTTCCTTTTCTAGAAACAGGATCAGTTTGTGGACCAGTGCATTAGAAAGATACCATGAACGGTGTGGGGGTTCAAGCACTGGCATGGCCCACTGACCTGGTCACACAACAGCCTTGATGGATATTTCCCTTTTTGTGGTTAATCCTCACACTAGCCCCGGGAAGAACAGAGATCCAACTGACTTGCTCTTCATTAATCACAATGGCTTCAGGCACAGAAGGAAAGGGCAGTGCAGCTCCAGTCTGGCAGAGCAAGAACTGAAACCTGCACCTGCTAATTCTGAAGTCTATGCACATCCTAAAAGCAATGAGTGTTTTGTCTGGAAAGCATTTCAAACTTCTGGGACTGCGGCAAGGATGAAATGAGTTAAGAACACCCATATGTCACCGACTCACTCCACCTATTAGCATTT
The DNA here is from genome assembly GCF_963924665.1 of Micromys minutus. Taxonomy (NCBI): domain Eukaryota; kingdom Metazoa; phylum Chordata; class Mammalia; order Rodentia; family Muridae; genus Micromys; species Micromys minutus. The sequence continues at coordinate 13,355,963 of NC_137963.1, read as the reverse complement.
CTTCTCATTTGCTTTTGTCATTTAAGGATGCTATTTTTAACCTTGAACAAAATGCTTTCCTTCTCGAAATCTTAGTCCCTGTGTTTGTACAGTGAGTTATTTGAGAGAATTGTCTTTTGAATGGAACAAAACCTTACAATTGCTTAGTAGTGAAGGAAGAGGACAGGGCCAGGGACTTTCCCAGTGTCAAGACATGTTTTTTTCATTTTCTGTTCTCACATCTCAGCTTTTGTACAGATATGAGCATGTCCTGGGTGCCTCTGATATCTCTCTTCTGCCCCCATCTCTAAAATGCCAAATGTGACACCTGGACAGGTAGAATTTTGTGGATGCTCCTCTTTTTACATACTCCATTTCTATTTGGGGGAACATGCTTGGTCATGGCTCCTCACAATAGACTTTAGAACAGTCTCCTGTCTCCAATCTCAAAATATACAGATATGGCTTAGGCTTGAAGTTTCCATCACTGGTGCTTTTCCTCTGAAACAGGATTAAACTCATGGTATATTTGTGAGTGTATATGAGTAGGTGTGTGTGTGTGTGTGTGTGTGTGTGTGTGTGTGTGTGTGTGTGTGTGTGTTTGTGTGTGTGTTTTCCTGCACTGTGTAGTTAAGTTTTTTTTATATGGGAACATAAAGAAAATGTCATTAATCCACAAATTTTCACATAAAGCATTGTTTATAATTCAAAAGAAAAAAAAATTCCAGGTTGAAAATTACGCAATTGTGGGGCTGGGATTATATAGATCATTACTTGTTCTTACAGAGGACCTGAGTTCATTTCCTGTCACTTAGAGAGAGTGGTTCACACCATCTGTAACTCCAGTTGAAGTTTTGTTATGCCCTCTTCTGACCTTCACAGACACCAGGCATTCATGTAGTATACTTACATACATGCAGGAAAATACTCATACAAATGAAACAAATACATTTAAAACTTAAAAGAGCTACCAAAATAAAACAAGCAACCAAATTTACAAAAAAAAAGAGTGTCAAACAGAATCATTTGGACCCTACTTCTCTCTCTGTTGAATTACCAGTGCTTAGTAAAAGGGCAGTCTATGGGGTCTTAAAAGGAACTCTTGAAGCAACAGTATATGAAACACATGAGAGTATGGTTACAGAGGAGAGAGGTTCACTTAAGGCCACACAAGCACAGCAGAGAAGTAAGTTGGGAGTCTCACAGCTGAAAGAACTCAGTAACCTAGCCAGGATCACCATGTCTGCAGCTCAGCATTTTGCCCCAGGCTTGCCACATATCCTCACGTTTCATTGGGACCTTATTTTGATCAACATCACTTCCAATGTGAGCTTCAACTCAGTTCCCTATGATATTACACCTATTCTGATGATGGGGGTCAGTCTCCTTTTCCCACTTGCCTCAGCACCATGTTTAACCTGCTTTTGTAACTAACTGAAGTTATTGGTTTGAGCATGAGATTCAGATCTGATGAAATATGATCAACATCAAAGTCTGTGCATGACTAACAGGACAACAGAGGCCTTGGGAAGATATAGACTTCCCAGAAGTCACTAAACATGTCAGTGGGGAGGTACTGACTTAGGAACACACCTAACTATAGTGTAGTATTCCTTGCATTATGCAGTACCAATTCCAGTCAATAAGGTCAAATTCTTACCCAATGTCAGCTTAACATTTCAGCTCTGTCATTAGCTAATTGTGTAGGCTTACCATAATGGTAAGCCTCAAACAATGGTTATTTACTTGACCAAACACAGCAGTGTTTGCTTGTCAAACAGACTCTTTAGATGGCACAATCTTATAATATGAGGTCAGATTATTTGACCAAGCACAGGGAAATTCCCCCACTTACTTTCTGAACCAGATACACTGGTCAGGCAACTTGTAAGATATAGGGTTAGGGCAGCAGTTAGACAGCTATGGCCTGTGGATGAATTGGATCAGTCTACTATGGGAAAGAGAGCTTTACTGGAGTACATTTGTTTACATGTATTCATTCATATGCAGTCTATGGGCATCCTTGCAGAATGTCAGTGAAAGAGTATTTCTAACAGCATGTACTGTCTGTAGGGCTGAACATGTTTACTAACAGGACATTTACTACAAAAGGTACTGTTGATTTTATATAGGAAATACTACAACATACAGGAACACACAAAGACACAGATACACACATAGACAGACACACACCACAATCATCTCTCCTTGTTTCTTTGTCACTGTCCACATTTCTTCATCCACCATGTGAATAGTCATACTTTTCTCTGTTGTAATGGAGTAATGAATTCTATATGGCCAGCAAAGCAGGCTTACAAATAGCTTGAAGCACATCTTACAAATCTATATTTTTTCTATAGAAACAAGAGGCCACATCGAGATGCTGTTGGTGGTTGGAAGCAGGGAATGTTCTAAATGAAGATAAAAATATGAAAACAATACATTATTTATTGAGCACCTTTGGGTGCTTTATAAGTCATGGACCATTTCACAATGTGAGAGATATTTTAAAAGTGTGATTTTATACAAAGGGAAATGTCCAGAAGTTAAGACACATCCAATTCCAGAGAGATGACATGATGTCCAAACTTCCAGTTGAGTATGGCTGAATTTAACACGGGTTCTGTCTCTCAAGAAAAATGTTAAAGAGAGCTATATACCTGCCACACCTGTTGAAAATATTCTATTTCCTCTTATTTCTTGATCCTCTTTCAGATCATCCTCAAGTGCATACTGTTCTATCACAGAGTCTCGGGCCTCAGTATATCCCCTCAGAATGGCTTTATCCTAACTTTGTTTAAAGAACACGATTAGAGAGTTCACCTTTCAACATCAATACTTAAGTGTTCGCATCAATCTTAGGCATAGTTCTCTCTCGTGAAATGAAGTGGACAAGAGGGAGGGTTAGGATTTCAATTTCACTCACCAGAAGCAGAAAGGGGAAAGAAAGAGATTAGGGTAACCAATTGTCAGAAGTAGGAGTGGAGCATAAATGAGAAACACAGAGGAATGTAACAGCCAGGATGTACAGTTCATAATCACATCATTCACTGTGTTATTCTCTCATTTACTTTCTGTATCATCCATCCATTCCAACTTGGTCCATTGTGGCTCATGCCAGCTTTTGCTGCTAGAGGCAGCAGGTTGGACACTGTGTTCTTATCATCACGAAGTCTCCAAGTCTGTGGAGGACATAAATTTACTCTGAAACACCTGAGTACATGTCAAAATATTATGGTGATGACATCTATATCGTGGAGAACACCACAGGGTCTGCTAAAGAATAAGAAAGGAAAACTATCAGTGGTGTAGGGTGGCTTTGTAGAAAATGCCATCAAAGTGGAGATGTCAGAGAAATTGACAGCAATCACAGCAGAGGACATTCTGGGATAGAGTTGTGTGTGAAGGTTTTTCTAGCCTGAGGCAGGAATATTAGAAAGGGGTGATGTACGTCAATTGAGTAAAAGGCCTTGGGAAATCTGTGGAAAAATACAAACAAGTAAACAAACAACAACATCAAATAAATCACTGGTTTGAGCTTGGAGATGGATGTGTGGCCTATTTCTTTTTAAAATCTTAAGTGCAAAATAAAAGCAACCACTGGAACCCACTGGTCCTTTTGTCCTCAAAGAGACCCAGAGATCTTTTTTTTTTTTTTTTTTCTGGGCACTTCAAAGATGTCACTAGTCAAATGCCACCTGCTTCGTGATTTGGAAAAGACAGCACAGGTTTTATTTTTGAATGGATACAAAGAAGGTAGAGTAAGTTAATATGGAATCCCAAATGCTACGAGAGAGCTGTTTCCTACAGCACAGGGATTTGCCTTCCCTCATATTTTTATCACTTTCTCCTTAAGTTCCTTATACTTCAGCTTTTGCTCCCAAGCCAGAGTGGCTCACATACTCCTGGGCAGACCTCAGGGAACAGCTGACTCACTGCATTTGCTGAAGAGGAGTTTGAATGGCAGCCATGGAGATAGGAAGAGTACTGGGATGCAGGGAAAGAGGAAAGTGAGCACCTAGGTAGCTGAAGACATCACTGTGGTCCTCACACACACCCTTGAGAAACAGTACATGGGAAAATCTCGGGCAAAGGATTCAAATGAGACAGAGCCTGAAGCAAAATGTTTAAAAGATTCACTGATGCTTAGCACAAAGAGAAGGGATCTCTAAGAGAGGATTTCATCAGCTCCTGCCTTCCCTGATATTGTTTCATGTTCTAGATAATGGGTGCCAGGACAGGTGGATCTTAACTAATGTCAAATAGTGACTTTCCACTTGATGTGAGATTCCTGACACCCTTAGACACATATTGGTCCTCCTCGGTATTTTAACTCTGTTTCAGTATCTTTACTTCATGCTAAAATCTGCTTACATTTTAAAAATAGATTTTAATCAATTTTGATCTCTAGATCATTCTTCTAAACTGTTAGTCTTATATCCTCCTTTCCTTATTTTACAGGTCATGGAAAAATGCACTGGGGTGCACAAGCCTCACGTTAAGATGACAACAGTAAGTGTCTGTGCTGGAATTTGAGCTCAGGGATCCCCAAACCCAAGTTCTTAACACTGCTTTCTGTTATTCTGGCATCATGGAGGACTCTCAGATATGTCTTGGTTCAGTTTGGGGCTGTGTATTTTCCCAATGATAATACTGTGTGTTCTGCACACTCATCACCTCCTTTAGTCTAAGAAGAGCAGGAGAGACCTTGGCACTTCCGTGCAGAACTGTAACACCTGAAGAATTGGATCTAAGTGCACATGTCTGGAAGAGAGGCCTTTCCATGACCTGATCAACTTCATGTCTTCAACAAAATATCAGCCGTAGAAGCGTCAGGAATAGCAACAAGAAAGACAGCCTTATCAAGGTCAAGTGCATAATCAACAACACACTGCAAACAGCAGTTCCACCAGCTTGTGATCCAGCACAAAGGGGAGGGAAGTCTACTCCCTACTCACAGTCTAACAAATTTCTCTCCTCTTTTGGTTCTCCTCCTCACTGCATCTTTCTCTTTATATTTTTCCTTGCCAAGTAGTTTCACATTTTTATATTGTACAACCTCTACAAGGTGAAAGTGTTTAAAACTTTTCCTTAGTTTTATCTTTATGTGGTTGTTGCTTGTAGCACTGGCTGTGGCGTGTATGTATGTATGTATGTATGTATGTATGTATGTATGTATGCATGTATGTATGCATGTTTGCATGTATGTTTGTATGTATGTATGCATGTATCTATGTGGTATGTATGGAAGGAGAGGGAGAACAGAAAGAAAGAGTAGGAAATAGTTGAAGTAAAGAGCAGGAAATAAAGAGAAGTAAAACAGAGTGAGAAGAGAGATAAGAAAAGAAGGAAGAAAATATGGCAGTAGATGGAGACAGAGGGAACAGAGAAGAACACAGCGAGATAAAAGAACTGAGTAGACCTCAGGTTAACACAGAATCCTGCAAAGGAAGAGATATGTGCAGCAGAAACCAGAAATGCAGGAAAAAGAGTATGATATTAGTGGGAAACAAATGACAAGCAAGAAGGAGGAAGCTGCTTTGGCACTGCTTTGGCAAGCAGGGCTAGAGAAGTAGAAATAAGATACCACATCTGCATTGCTCACTCTATTCAAAGGATACAGATAGGCCTTTGGGAGTGTCTGGGGCTGTGTGCCAAATCTTTTATCCCAATCCTGTTGCTTGCCTTTGCTTTTATTTTTTTTCAGTTTAACTTCAAGGTATAGACTGCATGCTCAGTGATTGATGCTTTTCCAATTAGCTATAAATAGCCCAGTCCTGCTGAGGAAACCCACCATTTCCTTGTTCTAATTTTGGCTGTGGACTGAGGGAGGTCAGGAATCATTGATTACCAGCCTGTAAATCTACAATACAATAGATCCCAGAAAGCCATTGCATGAGATGAACTTAGAAGCAGGTCCTATTATTTGAAGGCTGTAGAGGCTGAAAATTCTCCCAAGGGGATTTGTCCATTGGAGTGCTTTGTATATGGCACCTTTTTTCATGATAGGTACTAGGGGTAGGGCGACAAGAGTCAAAGTAATAAGAACTTAAGTGATATTAAAAATGTCCACTGCCATTTTTCTCTTATACCAAGTACTGTAATGACTTTGTATACAATGTGATAAAAAATCAAGACCCAACCTTAACAGCAATTATAGCCATTACAAGGCCCATTCTACAGATGATGGAGTATAAATAACTTTCCCAAAGGCAAAACGGTACCAAAGGTATGTGATTCATGGCATTGCTATCCAAAATCTACCATGAACAAATAAATGTTCCTGGCTCAGGCAATACTTCAGTTCCTTTCTGTGTGGTAGAGGGAAGAAATTTTGACATATCCATAACCCATCAATATTAATGATTAACCGTAGTTCTCACAATGACAGCCAGTACAAGGTGACAGACATGCCTTCCCTGTGACATAGAACCCCCCTTTCATTGAGTGGTCAAAGCATGACAATCTGTGTTACACATTGGCACTTAGTGTATGTTTACAGCCAAGGGTCTCTTATACAAACACCACTGCACATTTACTAGTTCCCCATCCTTAGCTATGACTCAGACAGGAGGATTTGCTTTTATACAAGTTCTTTCAAAATACAGTGTTGTGTTGTATATCCTGCGGATTCATAAGAGAACTATGAACTTCAGCTGCAGGTACATCCCTGTCATGACTCTTGCTTCAGCATTTTGTTATCCCTTACACTGAGTGTCACTGTGATAAATAAATGTCAAAGGCACTCTTTAGTAGGTCACATGATGCCTCCTTGACAGGAACCAAGGACAGAACACTCATATCCAAGGAAAAATCATTATGGACAAATGCTTAATTCTATCCCACAGCACTTACACATTTTTTTTTTTTACTTTACAATTTTACTGCAAAGAAATGCAGAGTTAAATTGCTAGCTCATGTTAAAAACTGCCCTACACTGTGGTTCAAATTACACAGCACACATCTAACCTAAATCTGATTTATTTTGAGCACTAGTTTCCTTTCAATGTGATTATTTCGTTTCCTATACTGAAATTTCAATATATATGCATCTAAGAAAAATTGTCTCTAAGTGTTTTGGGGAATGATGTAGGGCAGGAAATACAAAACAGAGCAGAAAAGGAAAGATTAAAGGTCAGTAGCGTGATCAGCTCTGAGGATCCTAAATGTGTTGAAAGATGACAGCTCTGGAAATCTCCCAAGGACGCAATTACCTTTGCTGCGGCGGCGACTGCGGTACTGCTCTGTGTAGAACGTCAGCTGTGTTTCGTCATCTGCTTCTGAGCCTGATGTCCCCTTGCTTCTCCCAAAGCTGATTCCCCCTGCAGAGAAGCACCATCAATCAGTCTTGGAGTACTCTAGAAACTAGTTAAATCCCTTAGCCATCCTGAAGACCCACAGATTTCTCCCTGGGCTTATCCTGATGATCCCCAGTGACACGAGAGTTTACATGATGAATGGAAGAACTTGGGCATGGCAGGGAGGCAGATCTGGGTTCTAATCGTGGTTCAACAGCTTCCAAAGGATGTAACCTTGAGGTGCCATTTCACCTTTATGAGTTCTCAGGTGTTTCAAAAACAAGGGCAGTGACTAAACCTTGTGGATTTGCTTTGAAGAAATATGACTTGCAAAGAAAGAGGTTCACAGTGTGTACTAAATAATGAGAACCTACTATTGCTACATGAGATGAGATTAACTCTAAAAATAAAATTCTCCAGGTCACTTAATTTCAGATTCATTTCAATCACAGGCTCAGGATCTGCCAGGCTTAAAGCCAGACACAGAGACCCAAAGATAAATGCCTCCCAGCCCTTACCAGACAAGGTATCATAAGCTAGTCAGGAGGACAAATGGGATCCTTAGGAGCCTTAAACCAAATTCATGGCCTATGTTTTCCACACAAGGAGATGCTAGGAATATGGGGAAGAGCAATTCATTTTAACATGGAGGACCTAGGAAAGCTTTATGGAGGAGAGAGGATTTAATGCATGGTTTGAAAGATAGATGGTGCTTTGGATTTTTTTTTTTTTTAAAAAGGAGTTTCCAAGAGCTGCCTTGTGAGGTCTGGGAGGTGGGTGCATACAGACACACAACCTCAAACTCAGGAATGACTAGCAGTGAGGTGCTCATGCCACACAATGAAAGATTTGAGTACACCACTAAGGGGTGATGGGGTGTGGTGCATCCTTTATATATTCACAGAAGTTCCCAGAGAACAAATGTGAATTTGGTTATGTGTGTGAACCAGAAAGGATACTCTAAGCACCCAGGTAGTGGAATGTGTGCCAGGCTGAGTGATCAGCAGGAAATGACGTGGAAGTACAGGTACGGGATGGGAAAGGGACAGATACTGAGTGGATGGGAAATGGGGATGCATAAGAGAAAGGCTACAGAGTTGAATTTAGAGGAACATGCAGGAGAGAAGAACCATGATTTGTCAGCTATGAAGAGTTTGATTACTCAAAGAACGGTGACCAAACACTAATAATCTTTAAGTCTAAGGGAGAAAGTTCAGGGGTTAACATTTTTATCTCTGTGTTTTTGTGCTTTGCATTTTTTTACTCTTTGTTTAGTTGTTAAGGAGTGAGCTCGTGAGTGACAACAGAATCAAGTCAGGGCTTTGAGATGGTCTCATTTCAGTTGTTCATTCTTGCCTTAAGTCTTTATCCACCCTTCCTACCTCCCAAGTGCTGGGACTACATGCGTGCATTATGCCTGGTACTACTTTTAGATTGTTTTGTGTATTTGCCTTTATTTTAAGAATATGCTATTGAAAGATCTAGATTAAGACACTGAAGAATTCTATACCTAGAGAAGGATCAAGGAGGGCAAAACTCTGGAGCATGGTGTGGGTGGGCAGGGAGAAAGAAGGGTTTTATTAAAGAATTTTACTATAGTTGTACAAATAATAGACTATTTTCAGTGAGACTCAATAATTTGGTAAAAATAGTATTTTTCCATAGAGAATAGGGTTATTGGAGAATGAGGAAAGAGGGAGGCTACTTTTCCCCATAAATCTTTTGTATGGTTTGAATCAAACATGATGGAACCCACTACTTTTTGAATATTCTACCTAAGGAAAAAAAAGCAATATAGATTAGAGAAAAAAGTTATTCAATTCACTAAAGGTTTTGGCTCTGTAATTTCCTTGGGTAAGGGATTTGAAATGACATTCACTATCCTGACATTACCCTTGCAGATACCCTATTCACTGCATGGCATTATAATTTTATTCATTTCAGCACTGTTGCTGCAAGATTTGTATACATGACAGCATGATGTCCTCATGGGAATATAGTCATTAAGGGAAATGTAATTAACAATCTAGGTAATTATTCTAGTTTGATTTTCATGTCTGTGATCAAACTCTTTGACAATTCAGCCCAAAAAAGGATTTATTTCAATTTACAGGTTTTAGTTCATCACTGAAAAATGTTGTGCCAGGAATCCATGAAGGAATTTGAAGCTAAGATATGGAGGAAAGTTGCTTCCTGGCCCACTTGTTGTCCTGTTCTAGTTCAGGTAACTTCTTCATAGTATCACCAGCTTAGGGAATGGTACCACCCACAGTATGCTGACCCCTACTGCATCAGTTAACAATCATGACAACCATGCACATACACATTTACAGACAATGAATCTGATGAAGATAATTTTTTAACTGAGAACATCCTTTCAAATAATTTTAGGCTATGTTGAGAGTTAAGGAAGGACCACACGAAATAAAGAAGCAAGGATGTGCTGGGTCAAAGCTAATTGCTGGAAGGGACCTAGGTTCAAACTAGGAGAGTTTTTCTTTAGTGTTCAGGTTTTGTTCTAAATATGATGTCTCTAGTATTCAAATTGGCCTCTGTACTTAATAATTTTATGTCAACTTGATACATGTTAAAGTCATCTGAGAGGAGGAAACCTTAATTAAGAAAATGCCCCTATAAGACTTAGCCATAGGCAAGCCTTTAGCGCATATTATTAGTTAGAGTTTGACAGAAAAGGACAAATCCATTGTAGGTTATATTGTCTCTGGGTTGGTGGCCCTGGGCTCTGTAAGAAGACAGGCTGAGGAAGCCATGAGTAATCAATATTCATCCATGGCTTCTCAATCAGCTCCTAACTCCATGTTCTAGCTGTTTCAGTTCTTGTCCTGGCTTCTCTAAATGATGGACTAAAACATGAATGTACAAACCAAATATATTTTTTTTCTTTCCCAACTAGCTTTTTTTGTCATGGTGCTTCATTGCAGCAATAGTAACCCTAACAGAGCCAGTATCCTTGAAATAACACAACAGTACACCTTCAAAAACAGTACTGGACAATTATCAAGGCATCAAGTCCCGTGTGATGAGAATTTCTTACCTCCCACCAAAGTCATTGACCTCATAGGAGGGTGGAATTATACTGTCTACTTTACAGATGAAGCAACTAAACTTCAGAAAAGAGAACTGACTGCCAGCCATAGGACATAGCACTGTTTTTCAGTGTAATGGTCAACAAAGCTGAAGGACAGACACTTGTTCTCTTGTTCCTCTCTTAACAGAACATTTTTCTTTCTTCTTTTTAAATTGGATATTTTTATTTACGTTTCAAATGCTATTCTCTTTTCTATTTCCCCTTCAGAGTCCCCCTATCCAATCTCTCTTCTCCCTGCTTCCATGAGGGTGCTCTCCCAGCCACCCACTCCCTTCCCTTTATTTCCCTACACTGGGGCATCAAGCCTTGACAGAAGCATGGGCCTCTCCTCCTGTTGATGAAGAAAGCATTTTCTTTTTCTTGTCTTTTTGGTATTGGTGAAGATGGAACCCTGGGTCTCATAAGTGTTGCAGAAGTAAGTGATCTACCACTAGGCTATTAAATATAGCATTCTTATGACTTAAGAAGTACAAGGCTCGCCTCAAATGACCTTGAATACAAGATGTATTATTACACATGACCTGAGAGGACATATCCTCAATTCAACAGGAAATAATACCAGGACTTGGAGGCAGTAGGAGACCCTAGCTCTAACAAATGAAATAGACTCTCAAAAAGCTTTGAGAAGGAGCTGCTAAGGATCCTATAGATTTCTGGACATAGCTGAACATCAGAAGGTCCCTGGATGGCAGGATTCAAAAAGTTATCATCAAAATACTTTTACTGTTATAAAGACAAAACAAAAAGGGAAATGAAGAAAGAAGAAGTTGGTGGGAAAAAAAGTAGAACTTTTCATCTACTGAAATTATTTTCCAGAGAGAATTGAAGGCATACTCACTTTTGGGAACATCTGTATGTGTGAAAGGAACCCACACACTAAGCACTTTAGATTAGCAAGTCTTTTCCAGCATCCTATCATAGGACCATATTTTTACTCTTTCCAGCTTCCCCTCTGAGGTTTGCAAGTGTAACTCCCCAAAACTCTAATCAGCTTATAAAGATATTAGCAGTTATCCATCCTTCCATATGCCTCAGAACACAAAACACACACCTTGTAAACCAGGAGGGATAATAGTCACTCTTCATACTCAAACTCCCTCTGACTCCCACCTCCCTTCTGCAGAATTAAAGAACGTACTTTCAGAGGGGAAACCGAGTTTCAGCAATTTACTCGCTCTGCAGCCTTTCTAGTAGAAATATAATGTAAACCACATATGGAAGTCTAAGCATTGGTGCTCTTGTGGAACTCCCAACAGTGGGAATGTAGGTGTCTCTGACTCTCTTGCCTGTATTGTACTGTTTCTCTTAGTGAATTGCTCAAACAGCCTTGAATGAGGCTAGTCACATTGAGACTTGTTACACCACTTTTGGTTGACATTCCTGGCAGATTGATATTCCTCTCTTTGCCGAAAGAAAACAGAGAAGTCACTCTGAGGAAGAGGGGAAGTGGGGAGGAAAACTGGGAGGTGTCTTTGATATATAAAACTCCAAACTGTGGTTGGATTGTAATGTATAAGAAAAGACTAAGTAAAAAAAATTAAAAAGAAGACATTCTTCAAAAGATAAGAATGAAGGCTGGAGAGATGGCTCAGTGGTTTCAAGAACTGGCAATTCTCCCATAATATTGTTCTTTAATTCCCAGCATCCAGAAAGTGGCTCACAAACATCTGTGACTCTATTCATCCAGTGCCATCTTATGACCTCAGTGGGCATGGAACACACATGTTACACAGACATAAGTTTGACAAACATTAGTACAATTAGTACACACAAAGTAGAAGTAAATAAAGAATAACATCGTAAAAAATGATTGAATTTATTTCATATTCAGGATACATTTCAACAAATATATGAGGAAATATATTTTCCAAATGTAACTAAATAAAACTTAGCATTGCAATGTCTTTCAATATCTTATCTATTTCTCTATAATAAGTCTTCAAAACTGAGTATATATGCCTGCCATGTATGCAATACATTTTCATATAGACAACCTGTATTTTATGTACTCACTACTTGGGAGAAAATATTTCTGTAGGCACTTGTACAACCAATTCTATTAGAGTTAGAACCTGGCACAGGGGAAAAATGAATAAGCCACAGGTTGCAAAGATCATTCATTTTTATAGGAGTATTACATTAAAAAAGGTTAAGATAAGATCCCAATAAATAGCAATACTCTTAGTCCTGGCTCTCAAGACTCTTAGGCTCTAGTTTCATAATGGTTTCATTCATGAGCCTTGAGAGGTTATAGATATCAGTATAAGAAAATTAATTTATTGGCATCCAATATGAGTTATAATAGTGTGTTACTCATTCACTGTGTGAACTTGGCCCACAATTTTCACCCCTCAGAATTCATGTTTGACTGTCAGATCACATGGTCATTATAGGTACAGTGTTATGTTACATATAAGTAATTAGAACGGAGAACAAAAGCTTGAGAGTAGGGGTACTTTTTCTTAATTTTTACTTGAATGTATTGGGAGAAAAGAAAAAGCTGATGCATGGGTAGTCAGTCTTCCATGGTGACATTCTGGAAAGGAGTCAGCTAGCCAAGGAATATATCCATTGAGAGTCCATATAATCTGAACAGGTGAGATGCCAATTGTGGACTGACTCAGAGGTGATTCAGATGGATGGTAAAGGGCTCCCACTGCTGCTGTTTTGATATAAAATTGATCATTTAGTGCCTTAAGCTAGGGCCATTAATTACTTAGGGTTGCTCTGGTATTTCCACTTAGAGACTTGAAAAAAACTGGTGATCTACCTCTCAAATCTTATGAGTTCTGCCCATACTCCTAGAGCCCCTGATTCTTGTTTCTGAATAGTCTAGATATAGCCATCAGGATGTTATCCCAGAAACATACCACAGGACAAAGAGTGCTATTCAAGGCATTTTACATGTGAGAGTAAATTTTTCTTCACCCAAGGTCTGACAAGCAAAAGTACTTTCTAACTTTTGTGACAAATAAACTAACATTCAGAATTTCACCAGACCATGGGGGCTATAGATAGCAGATCTTACTTGGCTTTCAAATTGGTTTTAGTCTATTTGAATTCCTTGTTCTCATGAAAATCATGCTCAATTTTATTATATTTGAGGAAATCAAAATAAAAAAATCATTGATGTCAGGTTATGATGTCAATAAGTGTGGTCTTCAGAAAAACAGTTTACAAAAGCAAAGGTTAAAGTGTGCATACACTGGCAGTAGATAAAAATGGGGCAGCTGCTATGGAAAGCATTTTGGAAATTTTAAAACACATTTACTACACAATTCAAGAATTTTATCTCAAGGCATGTGACACTAAGCACAGAAAGATATTTAAACAAATAATTACGTATGGGCAATCCTACCTGTAACTTCTACAAAGCTCAAAGGTAGTAGCAAAAAATGAATAAAGAAAATGCAGTATAGCCAATGAAATATTACTGACATGTGATAAATTCTGACATGTTAAATCATGCTGATAGACCTCACCAACACTGCTAAATGAAAGAAGTTGAATATAAAAGGTCACAAGTAGTAAGATACAGGCTAAATAAACCATCCATGGAAGATCCAACCAAAAGCAAAGAACATTATAGACTTGAAGTTTCCATTGGTGAGAATGGCAAAGACGCTTAATGACTATTTATTTATGTTTGGGGTGACAAGAACACTTGGAACTAGATAGGGGTAAGGATTACATAGACTTAAACATTTGTGAAATGTCACTGAACTGAGCACATTAAAATGACTATTATTATGTAGGTTTTTCTAGTTAAATATGTGAAATCTTTTAAATGCCTCTCTGCTTTGTAACATCACTAGACTGATGGTGGATATGAAGCAGAATGGATGTGGAAAAGGAAAGGAGGTGAGCTGGGAATGAAGAGCTGAGGTGGTGCTCAGCTTCCTTGAAGTGGTCCAAGACCCCAGACTTCTTCGGTCTCATCCTAGTACTTGGAATAAAGAGGATAACCTCAGCTCTTCTAGACCTAGCAGTCACTTCAAATGATAGTAGGTACATAACTTGTTCATTTACAAATTAACCGAAAAGCTATTTACTAAGCAAGAACACTATCAAACATTCTTCTAGTCATCGATAACGCTGCCAACCAAAGAGACAGATCCCACTTGAATTTTTCAAGTCAGGTTTGTGGGGGAAACAGCTGATCTATTGTGGGCATGACTTTCTTGGGATGATCAAAACTCTGCCTAGAGATTATTTTTACAAATTTTTCCCATAAGGAGGTGGAGATATTTATAAGTGTTTAGAGGTTTGACTTTAGAGGTAATACTATGGAGAAAGCAAGGGAACACAAGGTCCTTGCTGGTCTATGAGAGGTAGAATGATGTTCTTTGTGAACCTCTCAGACTTTTGTGCCAGGGCTGTTCTGTCTACAGACCTCCTCTGTCAGCTTCTGAAAAGCCTTTCCACACTCTAACCCCCACTCTTGCTATCATGATGGATGGTGGTGACATGTTAAATTATTCAGGCTCCATGTCTTCCACAAGTGGATGACAATGATATTGTACTTTTAGATTGCCCCAAAATGAACCAAATAGAGAAATATGTGTCTAAGGAATGCAAAAACCCATCTGACACCCCAACCATCCTGAGATTATAAATGGTGGCAGTCATGGGTGGAGGACAGAAACCATTATAACTTTCTATGTCCCCTGAAACACACAAGTAGCAATTACTCCCAGTTCTGGACCTAAGCCACAGATGTTCCCATGCATTCAGCATTTAGATATATTTTTATTGATGGTGTGTGTTTTTGTTTTTGTGTTTGTGTTGGTGTGTGTGTGTGTGTGTGTGTGTGTGTGTGTGTATGTGTGTATGTATATGTGTGTGTGTGTGTGTGTGTGTGCATCTGTCTGTCTGTCTGTATGTGTGTTCAAGTTATAGTTTGCTCATTTTTAGTAGCTTCTACAAAACAATTGACCAAAAGCAATTTAGGTAAAGTGAGGGTTTATTTCTTTTGACTTTTTAAGGATATGATTTATTACTGAAAGAAGTCAGATCATAAACTCAAGTCAGGAATCTAAAGTTGAATCCATAGGGGAATTCTACTTATTGGCTCAATCACTGGTTTATGCTCAGCTAGTTTTTTGAAGTAGAAAAGGCCCATCTACCTTGGAATTATAATATCCAGAGTAAATTTGAGACTCCCGTGTTATTCCTCAGTCAATGCGATATCTCACAGATATGGTCAGTTTGATTTTGGGAACTCTTAGTTGTTGACTTTTCACTCCAGGTAACTAGAGATTGTATCTAGTTTACAATAAAACCTAAACAAAACACTGTGGACTTATGTGTGCGTATGCAAGAAGAAGGACTATCTTGAGTGTGATCTACAGTAATTTCAACTATTTATTTTGAGACAAGAATTCACTGTGGCCTGGAGATCACCAATTAGATTGGCAAATCAGTGAGCCCCAACATGTATTGTCACATGTAGCATTTCTTAGGTAGGTGCTGGAGATTAAATTCGGGCCTTCATGCTTACATGGCAAACATTTTTTTTTCTGAATGAATACCTCATCTAGCTTATACTTGGAGCTATTTTGACATTAGTGTTATATGCCATACACACTTCCCAGAACACTGTAGAGATGACTACACATGAACTTAGGTCTCAGATGCTATCAGGCAAGAGTAGCTATAGTTCTTAGCCAAAGTAAGGGAATCAAATAGGTAAACTGTAAGAGCCACATTCAGAAACTGGTTTATCTAAATTCCCAGAAGATGCTGCAGCACATCTGTGGCCCATGTTGAATTTTAAAATTAATTTTTATGGTGAAATATATTTATAATAAAATACAATTAAACATGATTTTATAATTTCATAAAAAATGGAAATATACACATTTATAGAAGACATTAAAATTACAGCTTAATGCTAAAGCACAGCTTCATGAGATCATTAAAACCTTGTGACATAAATCTATACTGACAGATAAAATTTTCTGTGCACAAAAGTGTACAGAGAAAACATACAAAGAGGAATTTTATATAGTTGCTGTCACAATATTAATATTATTATGTATAGAATAGAAACAAATACACACATATGTATTTTATGGTACTAGGAATTTCACAGAAAGCCTCATTCAAGCTAGGTAAATTATCTGCTACCAAGTCAAAGGCCCAACCCTAAAGACAAATTCATCTTATTTCAAAATGTATAAATTTTGTTTATCACAGTGCTTTGGAGAATTAAGGAGAAGGTTCTAGAAATGTAAGACCATCCAGTGATTCATAGTAAAATCATCTCTGAAGAGAAGAATCAATCAGACAAAAGAAGAAAGTAAAAAATATCATAATTGGATGTTTATACAGCTATAAACTGTAGTATAAAACCTAGAATACAAAGTAATTATAATTTTAAAATATATATGTTAAGTATGAAAGTGCACACTAGTATTTGAGGAAACAAAGTGAAGAGTTACAGATAGTTGAATATTTTCAGTGGTTAAAAATATGAGGTATTTAAAATTCTCCCCATTCTTAGTCATTCATATTCCATAATTTTCTTACAGTAAGTGAAAACATTTGGTTATAGAAAAAAATGAAAGTTACATTCATTTTTATATAATGATTTCTTGTTCTTACAACAGTTTGAACCAATTTTGTGATTTGACCTCTACTTTTGTATGAACATCCCAGGAAGAGATTTCCCAGCTTTTAGGAAAGAACACCTCAATTTATTGTCAAATTTCATCCTTGAACAGTACAAAAACTCCTCAATAAAACGTAACCCATTGTTTAGTTAAAATAAAATATTCTCTTCTAAACCATCCCAGTGATAAACAGGGGAAGAGTGTGTTGTCCAAGGCAGTCTGATACAAAATCTCCCATTCTACTTTCTGTTTTTCTGTCTGGCTTTTGGTCTCTTCTGGCTCACGTCACAGGTAAAGTCTCTTGATTTAGCTCTAACTCTACAATGATCTTCTGCATTAGCCTGGAGTGCATGTAACTGTGGCAGCATGTAGGAGAGATCTGTAGTGCTCATCTAAAAGGCAACATAGCTACTCCGTTCTCTAGGAACACAGGAGTTCTATGTGTTGTCTCTTTGGAAACCTGCTCTTGCACTGTCAGAGGCAGAGCCACATGGAGGTGTCATTAACAAGCCAGAGACCAACTGTTGAAATAATTCAGTTATCTCTGGTACCAAAATATGGAGAATGCTTCTTCTAACTGTGTCTAAACCACCTCTTATACAAATTTTTAGCTAGATGTAATCTGGTTATCATGGAGAGGATACAATGCATGCCTCTTTTATTTTTGATAAAATCAGTTTTTTTTTTAACTCCATTATCTCTGATGAGCTCTCAATTTTTGGGATCTACAAGAAAAAGCCTGACCTATTAAGGCATGAAGTTCAGGATGGTATATTTTGCAGAGTAAGTTAGTAGGAAAAATACTGTATCTAGTTTTATAAGGATACTCTGAGTATTTTCAAGCCATGCTCATGTGCCATGGAATGATAAATTCAGTTTCCAGAGACACATGAGCTAGGTCTGCTTTGTTACTAAGATGATAAATAAATGAAAAAAAAGTTAACGTCCAGCAAACACTAAATAATACTTAGCACTTTTAATTCCATTTCTCAAAATAAGGATGCATCTGTCCCTTACAATGATTTGGTGAGGTCAGCATTGTAACTTCATTTGAATGATGAGAATAAAGTCTGAGATACTACAAATGGCTGATTCAAGGTCATATGCACATTAACTGGTAAAATGGAAATTGGATTCAAAGTGAGCTCTGTAATGAGGTAATTGTTTAGAAGGGGAGATTTGAGGCTCTGTTAGTTCGCTCCATTATTCCATATCATAGCCCTTGAGAAGACAGCTAGTGAGTGTGATCAAAATCTTTCAACCCACAATAAACATGAGTAATTATTGCTTCAACTCTTTCAACATACTTATCAATATAAGACATTTGGAATTACAATTTATTTTACAAAAATCATAATACAGAAAAAAAGAAAAAAGAAAAAACATAGCAACCAAGTCAAGCACTATTATTTCCCCTTTTTTATGTATTGAACCACAATTTTATGCATATGTTATACAATGTTTACCATTATTTAATGACTTGAGTATATCCTGTGAATTTTATAAAAGGTATCTGAGTAAATACTTGTGTTTAAACTATGTATTGGGATCCAATTATTAACCTAGCATTTCTCTACTGTATAGTTTCTATCTATACAATGTATGTGTACTTCTCTGTGTTCATATCTAGATCTACACATTAATATCTTTGATACAAACATGTACACCAACAAAATATTAAGAATAGTTAATATTATTTTGTTTAAATAATAATTTTTCTTTGTGTTCACCATTCCCACCTTCAGGGGAAATAAGAATAGACCACATATGTAATAAAAATAAAGATGAAAGTCATCAATATTTGAATTTGTATTAATATTTATCTCTAATATAATTTAATTTATACCTCATTATTTTATGAACAACATAGTGCCTACATGTTTAATTATTTTAAAATGTTTCTGGAGATTAAATCCAGGGCCTCTGTCAAGCTCTGTCAGCATTCTACCACTGAAATAAGGTTCTAGCCTTTGAAATATTTGTCTTAAAACATTTTTCTATTCAAAATATTTTGATCATGTTTTCCCTTGCTCCAGTTCTTTCTAGATTATCCCTATCCACCCAACATATGATTCTTCCTTTTTCTTTACAGAAAAGAAAAACAAAGACAGGAAAACCTAAAACTAAAAATCAAAACAAAGAACTACCACCACTACCACCACCACCTCTGAAAACAACAACTCCCCCACCCCTAGTAAGATAAAATTCCTGGACTTGCTGGGAGGTTGTGGTACTCAGAGCAGGAGGATCTCTGTGAGTTCACACTACCCTGTTCTACAGAAGAGCAGAGACTATGCTAAGAAACTCTGTTTTCAAAACTAAACAAAACAGAAATTAGGCCAACACCAAAGCAAACACACACACACACACACACACACACACACACACACACACGCACAGACACGCACACACATGCACACACATATACCACTACCACCACCACAAACAACAACAAACAAACAAATAAACAAACAAAGAGCATGGAGTTTATTCTGTCACCCCAGAGGATGGATGATCTATCTGCTGACCCTCCATTGGGTTAGAAAACCTTTTTCTTAATAGCCATGTGAATTATACATAAAAAAATAGTTCCTATGCAAAACAGTATTGACTTAGTTTAAGTCTCTGATTCATATTGTAAAGATGCTCTCTGGCAAAGATCTATGCACATAACCCAATCTACTATGTGAGTGGTCACCCCATATATCCCCTACCATCCTCCATAGCACTGTATTCAAGCATGGTCACATGTGTGATCTGACCTGTACAAGAGAAATGAGCTACTAGCTGCTGGTCTTGTGGATGAGACATAATCATACTACCAGACATTTGCAGGAGAAGTAGAGGGGCAGACACCCGACTTACATTCAATATACCCTTAATTCTTTCGTTCACATGTACTCCAAACACAGAAGGTCTTTCCCTGTCATATATGTGTAGACTTTGTTTTTCTATAACAAAGTAAAGAATAGTTTATACTGTCAAATTATATCTGAATATTTCAATAGTTTGTTCTGGTCTGTAAGGATGCCTCCTGCAATCTGCTTGATCTTGCATTTTCTGATGTTATTTTTCATAACATTATATCCTGTATGTATTAAGTAAATATGAAGAGCCAGAACTCAAAGTTACTCAGTGCCTACCAAATGACAAGTGGAAAACCTAGGGGCATATATATATATATGTGTGTGTGTGTGTGTGTGTGTGTGTGTGTGTGTGTGTGTGTGTGTGTGTTTGTGTGTGTGAGTGCATGTGTGTGTATGTATGTATATATGTATATACAAACACACACATATATATATGTAGGTATGTATGTATGTATGTATGTATGTATGTATGTATAACATACACACACATTGAAGTACATAAGAGAGTGTAACTAATTTGATGTGGTCATTCCTATATTTCTTACAAGAAAACAATATTTGGAGGGAGTATTTGTCTTGGGCAACACTATAGAATAAAGCAGGTGTGGTGGCACATGCTTTTAATAACAGCACCCTGGCAAAAATTGTAAGTAGCTCTCTTTGAATTCAAGGTCAGCATGATCTATTTAGCAAGTTTCACGCCAGCTTGGGCTACATAATGAGACCTAACTCAGGGATAGATATATAAATAGATAGATAGATAGATAGATAGATAGATAGATAGATAGATACGTACATACATACATACATACATACATACATACATGCATACACAGACAGATGATGATAGATACATAGATGCACAAATTGCTACAAAAATACAGAGATGATAAATACATAGATATATAAATAGATAATAAATAGATACATAGATGTTACATAGTACATTGCTACATATATAGATAGATGGTAGATAGAGATATAGATGAATACCTAATAGAAAGAGATGTAGATAGATACATGATAGATGATAGATAGATTGATAGATGATAGATAGATAGATAGATAGATAGATAGATAGATAGATAGATGATGGGTGGATGGGTGGGTGGATAGATAGATAGATAGATAGATAGATAGATAGATAGATAGATAAACTGATAGACAGACAGACAGACAGATGATATCTTGACAGTGTGCAGACTGTAAGATATTGCCTGTCTTCTATCACTCTCCACTTCATTCCTTTAGGAGAGGTTCTGCTGCAGAACTTGGAGCTTCCCAGTATTTTTTTATATATGCTAACTACTAGCAGGTAAAACAAATATAGCTCTCTCCACTAATCTCTCTTCGGTAGGATAATAGACACATGTCCATACTGACCTTTTCTGATGCATGCCAGGCATCCAAACCTAGATTGTTATGATTGCAAAACACACTTATGCATGACACAATCTCTCCAGTACCTTCCATAGATTTTTAGAAGCTTTCCAGCCAGTCTTGACTCATCCAAGATGATAACCACTCTCACCTTAACAAAACCATATCTCAAATCATTTTAGCATCTGGAATGCAATTTGCTTTTATTCAGAGACTAGGATTAATACAGGGACATCAATGTAAATTTCAACTTCTATGCATGTTGAAATTCCATTTCATATGAGACATCTTTATGTTCCTTCTTCCAGTTTTCAGACTTCTTTCTTGATATAAGTGACACATTTGACAGTTTCGAAATGAATTTAGTTCTATACTTTTATCTGGTAATAAGGTTTTAGTTATTCAATGCAATGGGGCAATCATTTTCTTATTCTTATTGTGCCAAAAGCAATGTAAAAGCTTGAATTATTTTTGTTAGTTTTTCCTCAGTTTTACCCATGATTCATTGACAAATATCAAGTTGTAGTTCTCTGGAAATGGTCTGATAAGTTTAGAATAAATCATTAGGGATTTTGACTTTTTCTTCCTACCTTTTCATTTTCTATACAAATATATCTCCTCTCTGTATTCTTCCCATGTCTTTTGTCTTTGTAGCTATTTTTGGTTATTTGTTATCCACTTTAGTTTTTTTTTTTTTTTTCATAATCTTCTCTTCAATGTATCTATTTCATTTAAAAATATCTAGCAGGCTCTTTCTTTGCTGATAAATTATTATGTGGGCGTGTGTTCCTAAATTTTTGGTTATAAATTTTCTTCTTTTGAATTTGAAATGTTAGATCTTATTTTACTAATATCAAATACTGACAAGGATTTTATGAAATGGTCATTTCTCTAAATTTCTGCGAACAGTATAAATTTGTATGACCCTTTTGGGAAGCAATTTGGCAACATGAGAAAAAATGTTTAAAGATGTCCATCTCTCTTGATCTACTTCTGGGAAATCACCCTAAAGAAACTTTCCTATACATAAGAAGGGATTTTATGCAGCAATATAAATATAGCAATGCTATATGTAAATATTAGAAAATAAATAATACACTTTATGGTCAACTCAAAGGGAATGCTGAATGATGTGGAAATAAGCTTTGTGGTAAAAAGTACTATAAAAGCAGTTATCCTTCCATAGCATTTTTAAGAATGGGGGACAAAAATCATTAATTCTATATTAACTATTCATTAACATTAAACATGTTAATTCTGCCTTTTACATATGTTACATTGGAATAAAAGACTAATACACATGCCTTCTTATACATAATGATGATATATTCATATCAAAAGCTAAGACACTATTTGTTGGTTCTGAAAAGAGAAACATCAAGAAAGCAGTGATGAAGTAGAGGATGAGTTTCCTTCATTCAAAATGTATCTATTGAAAGGTAAGCCACATGTACATACCAGGTTACTAGTACGCTAAGCAGTGGTATGTTGAAGATTGAGGGCCTTGTAGATGCATTTTTTTTGATAAGGAGACAAAAGCAGAGACCATGAACGGGAGTCCAAAGACTGTACATCTCTGGCTAATCTCTGGGAAACAAATGTATGAAACAGGTACCACAAACTCAGCTAAATGTAACAAAATCCTAAAATTTGAGCTACTACATACCATAGCAAAAAGTGGACGTAGGCAAGTTAACAGTGCTAAACAAAACAAAAAATAATACATCAGAATTCTGCGGCGAAATATAACAAAATATAGGAGCCATTATCACAATAAGCTAAGATAGCCCCAAAATCAATCTAAAGTCACCAAATATACAGAGAATCAGAAAACCTTACCAATTTCCAAGAGAAAGAACAGTTGTATATTTTTTTAAGAGAATATAGGTTTCAGAATTATCAGATAGGTGTCACTATACTTGAAATGAACTAGGCGTTCAATGGTTTTAATGAAAAAAAACTGTAAAAATATTACAGGAAGCATATATTAATATTTTATGGCAAGTGAATGACTGTTGGGGAGAAAGTATCATTTGTCATTTAGGAGTTGTGGCTACTTTAGATGTAATATATAGATGTAGAGATATGGATAGATATGGATAGAGCCACAGAGATATTGAGAAAAAGAGAGAGAAAGGGAAAGAGAGAGAGAGAGAAAAAAAGAGAAAGAAAAAGAGAGGAAGAATCTTTACAATGTAGAGGAGAGTAGAAGATGAGAGGCTGGGAAGTGCTGTGGTTTGGACATGACATGACAATTGCACACATGAACCCATCATAGTCGTTTTGTTTACCCAGTCAAGACATGATAAAAATAAATCTAGTTAAAAGGACCAGAGAGGGTCACTTGAGGCCTCACACCTAGGTACAGAGATATGGGCAAGTTGATGTTTGCTTGTGGAGAAAGAATGGCTTTCCTTTAGGAGTGTGATCATTGGTTGGATTGGCATCCCCCAGTGGATGATCATACAAGGGCACAAATATTGGCAGCACAAACTGGACTTAATGGGTTAAATAAGCAAACGAACAAATAAATATAAAATGAGGACATGAAGTTTGAAAGAAGATATATCAAGAGTTCCAGGAGATAACTGGATGGAGAAGTGAGGAGGGACGATGATCAAGATACATGTGTGAACCGCAGTTTTTTCCTTTAAAATTCTCTTTACTTTTTATTGGTTATTTTATTTGTTTAACATTTAAAATGCTATCCCCTTCTCAGTTTTTCCTCCACAAACTCCATTCCATTTCTCCATCTCCTGCTACTGTGAGGATGCTTCAGCATTCAAGCATCTCCCTGTGCTGTAGTATCAAGCCTCCACATGACCAAGGCCCTTCACTCCCATTGATGACAGATAAAGCAATCCTCCGCCACACGTGCATCTAAAACCTCTAAATGTACTCTTTTCTTGGTGGTTTAGTTTTTGAGAGTTTTTTGGTGTCTGGTTGGTTGATATTGTTGTTCTTCCTATGGGGTTGCAAACCTGTCAAATCCTTCAGTCCTTTTTCTAACTCCTGCATTAGGGTTCCCAAGCTCAGTCTGATGATTGGCTATGAGCATCCCCATCTATATTGGTCAAGCTCTGGCAGGACCTCTTAGGAGACAGCTATATAAAACTGTCAGCAAATGCTTCTTGGCTTTATTAATAGCATCTGGGTTTGGTGTCTCCATATGGGATGGATCTTTAGGTAGAGCAGTTTCTGTATGTCCTGTCCTTCAGTCTCTGCTCCACTCTTTGTCTTTGAATTTTCTTTAGTCAAGAGTTAATATTATGAGTTAATATTTTTGAGATGGGTGGTTGGCCTTATGCCTCAACCAAGTTTTTAATCCCCATCTGGTGGGTATTTCAACTACTGTCATCCCCACTGTGTCCCTCAACAGAGGAATGGATAGAAAAAATGTGGTACATTTACACAATGGAGTACTAATCAGCTATTAAAACCTTCATGAAATTTGCAGGTGACTGGATGGAACTGAAAAATATCATTGTGAGTGAAGTAACCCAGTCACAAAATAACTCACATGATATGTATACTCACTGATAAGTGCATATTGGGGAAAAGTTCAGAATATATGAACTCCCATGATATAACTCAGAGATTATATAAAGACCAATGTCTAGATGCTTCAGTCCTACTTAAAAGTGGGAACAAAATAATCATGGGAGGTAGTGAAAGAGAAGGACCCAGAAGGGAGGGAGGAGAAGGAGACAAAGGGGGAAAGGAGACAGGCAAGAAGTGCAGTGGGCT
This sequence comes from Micromys minutus, assembly GCF_963924665.1. Classification (NCBI taxonomy): domain Eukaryota; kingdom Metazoa; phylum Chordata; class Mammalia; order Rodentia; family Muridae; genus Micromys; species Micromys minutus. The sequence continues at coordinate 13,330,969 of NC_137963.1, read as the reverse complement.
AGGAGACTGAACAAATATGTGTAGCAGTTGGGAATAGGGAACTAGAGGTAGCCACTAGAAAGTTTCAGATGCTAGTAAAGCAAGCTAGGTCCCAACGAGAATCCCAATATCATACCACATTTAAAGGAACAAATAAAAATTAAAAGAAAAATAAATAATAATAAATAGCAACAGATATAAATAAAAATCTGTTTTATAAATAAAAACAGATATTCAAAGAGAGAATAGCAGCAATTTCAAGGTCAGAAGCAGAAACAGATAAAAATATTTAAAAATGCACACAACTAAGATATCCAAAAGACAATGCAAAAGCCCTAATGACAGAAAACTAGAGTCTGTCAAAAGGAATAAAGAGAAAAGAAAAGAAAAGAAAAGGCTGTCAAAAAGAACAATGAACAAACTTTACAGAATTTAGGACACGATACAAGCTCAGGCAACAGAAACATGTTGTGTATCTACAGATACAATAAAGTCACTGCTCCAATGAAACACAAAGATCCTTGAGTTTTTCCATTTCAACATGGAAAGATACACAATTTGAAATGAAGGAGTGAATCTACATTTTCTTGGAGATGTATACAAGTAGTTATGAAAAAAAGTTATGAAATAACTCTTTGAGTAAGTGTTGAGTAAGGCTGAAAATTTTGAAGTAAATGTATCAGAGGTAGTTGTGGGGACTGATAAAGGCCATGGGAAGAATGATGTTTCAAAACACTTCCATGTGCATTGCTGCAAAGTCTAGTCTAAAGAGTTAATGAAGTGCTTGGTAGAAGGCATGCCTGACTTCTTTAAAAAGTAAAATGAGCGAATTAAAAAATCTAACAAAATGGACAATAATACTGTGCAAATGTTTTGAATACTTAGTATTTTAAGATGCCACCCCAACTTTTTATAAAAGTTACATGGAATCCTGGTTATCATTTAAGCAGGCATTTTAACAGACGTTGTTGGGGGTGATTCTACAATGTGGAGAGGAGTGCAAATCTTCTGCCATGACAAGGAAGTTCTAGCGTAAACTGAAGAAGTCTGCACTGTGTGCTTTCCCTATTCCCACAAGCCCACGTGAAGCAGAGCAGCAGGCTATCACCAAAGAACAGACCCACAGATAAAACAACAACAACAACAACAAAACACACAAGAAGCCCAGAAATATACAGAGTTGCATTTGACACAGTTGTTGGAGGAAAGTCTTGTTGACATGTTACAAGGAGACCCAGATGCAGAAGCTGATAAAAGCCAACATAGTTCCTGCATGCCTAACAATCACAATCGCACCTCAAGACCTATCATAAATCCAAGTCTAAAAGTTGAACCGTTAAAGATTCTTAGGATAGTAAACAGTTTTTTTAAAAAAAGCAATCGTATCAAGTATGAAAGAAAAATTGTAAAGTTAGACTTTTGATTATATTCTTCAATTTATTATTATAATATTTTTATAAAATCTTTCCTGTCTTCTTCTATCTAAATCCTTTGACACTCCCCACTTTGCTGTCTTTAAAATTAATGGCCTCTTTTTTCAAATATAAACATTTTTGCTTAATACAAGACAAAACTAGGCAGAAAGAAAGCTAAGTCTCAAACAGAAGAAAATGTATAGATGTGCATATTTCTAAAGGACTTGTATCCATATTATATACTTTTCCATAAGATTTCTATCACTCAGACACAAAAATTCAATAAATATTTAGTAAAGGAATTACCTAAAGAATTTTTTCAAATGTATAAAAGAAAGTATGCTAGTTGACAACCTTTGCCACTTTAGCCATAGGAAAAATGCAAATTAAATCACACTGTGATATCATTAAAAACACCAGGAAGCTTAGAGTTTCCATTATCAACTTTGATAAGTATTCAAAATAAAACAACTTGTAATGCTGATAAGAATTTATTTGCATTTAGTTTGGGGGGAAATTGCTCAAAATTCCTACCTTCTGTAAAACACTCATGACCCTGACATCCCCTGACTAGTTATTTACTTAAGAAAAAGCAGAAGCACACACCCACAGACAGTACTATATATATATATATATATATATATATATATATATATATATATATATATATATATATATTCATAACAGCTCTACCTTGGAATGAATTCAAGTGTCCATCAAGAGGTATACAGATGAAACGGAAATTTCTAGACGGCAAAGCCATTTAGCATGGAAAACGAACTACAGCTCCATACAGTTGTGTAGATGAATGTCACCATCAGTGTGTTGCAGCTAAGATGTCAGACACAAAGTATAATGTGCTATTTCCCTGCATGTATATCATACAGTAGAAAAGAAAAATCTACTCCATGGTGACAGATAGCAGTTCTGTGGTTGCCTACTGTAAGGGACTGAAGCTTGTGGTATAGAAGTTCACCAAAGTCAAGGGGGTTCCTATAGAGGAATGTGAAACATTTTTGACTGGGAACATTTGCCCAAACTTGCAAAATCACAAAACCTAAACATATGCAGTTTCTATAATTTATACCTAGTCCTTTGGGCGCTAGAATTGGATATAGAAAAATACTATTGAATTGTGCGGAAAGCAATCAAACTAAAATTGAAACCGAGTGATACTCTGTTCTAAGATTTGCTTTATACTTTGGAGAAATTTACATATTAAACAAAGACAATTGTGGTGATAGGGATGTAACCCAGATCTGAAACTATGAGGGAGGCACTTTACCATTGAGCCAAGCAGTTCCACAAAATGTCTGCAGTGAGCTGAATCATTGCATAACTACCATGGATTAGAGTGAGGAGCACACTGAGTCATGGTTAAACATATGATCAGTATGTATTGTAAAACAACTTGTTCTCAAATCACCTTCACTGTGTTCTTATCTAAGGGCAGAGAGGTAATCCCAGGGGACCAAAGTCCTAACTTCTCTACATTTCAAGCATAAAATTGGAGGAGAGGCAATTCAGTGATTTATCAGACATTGTGAGTTTTAGCAAAATAATCCTATTTTCCAGAAACCGGGGAATTTTTTTTTTTCTGTATACCACATTAGCTTGGAATGTTTTTGTGTACTGAAAATTCATCACAAATGCATTCAACATAGGGTAGGGAAAAATAATAGATTTGGAATGAGAATAGGTGAATGAATTTTGCTTCATGAATGCTTTGGTCATTTTAAATTCAGACTTTTTATTCTTTTGCACATATTCTGTTGAATTGCAGGGGTCTATGTTTTGTGCATCCATCCATGTGGGCTTCATACTCCTTTGAATGGAAATGAATGGCAGAAGCAGAAGTATGTGCTTTCCACAGCGAGGTCCAAAGGGGCCATGCAGCCTCATCTAATTCTTCCTAGGAGGGAGATGCAATAGAAGCTCCGTTTGATCCATAGACCCTGTAGCCTCTCAAAAAGACTCATGGAAGCAAAAAACTTACAGCCCCAACAGAGATCAACAATTTGTGTGGGCTGGCGCACAGCTAGCTTCCTACAGTTTCAGATAACTACAGATCTACCTGTCCTTGGATTCAAACACATTGAGGCTCCAATAAGCACTTCCAAAATTCCCAGTACAAAGAACTCCGAGCTGAGTTATTAGCTTGTTGATCCCAATGAGAAATATTTTAGGAGCACTGAGACTATCTTTTCTTTTCCCAAATCAGGCACCAACCTATACCTCTGTTCTTTCTCATTTCTGTCTCACAAGAAAGCAGCATCTTGTGAGGTCAGAAATCATAGTTTACCTCCTTCCAAACCTAGTAATGATCTTGGGGTTAATTTTGTATGCCTTGGATGTTAAATTAACCTTCTCCCCATCCAGCACACACACATACACTGAGAGAAAGAGAGAGAGAAAGAGAGAGACAGACACACACATGCAGAGAGAGACACACACACATACACAGAGAGAGAGAAAGAGAGAGAGAAAGAGAGAAAGAGAGTGACAGACAGACAGACACACACATGCAGACACACACACACACACACACACACACACAGACATATAGAGGTACACATGGTTTCTTGGGATGATAGAAAAGGATGCAGGTAGGCCCCATTTTTAAAATCTCCACTACAGACTCTGGAATGATGATTCAGCATGGAAGAGCACTAGCTTCTTTTCCAGAGGACCTATACTTGATTTCCAGTATCTACATGACAGCTCACAAGCCTGACCTCATTGCATCTGATGCCTGCTTCTAACCTCTGAAGGCACCAGGCACACAGATATTCATGAAGAGAAAACAATCATACACTGTTTTGTAAATCACTGTAATGTGAAAAGAACATATAACTTCTGTTTTTGTTCCTTATACCACTAGGGTTAGGCATAAAATTAAGTCATTATCATAAAAAATTTACATGTCAGTGGCATGGTAATTTTCACTAGCTAAGACTCCCAGCATCTGCAGTATGGCCATATACATGTTACTGTATGGCTTTGGGCACACCGTGTAACACCTTAAATTTTCCTAATTTTTCTTCTTATATTGAAAAAAGGAAGTTTCTATTTACCATACGGATTGTAAACTATTATTCAGTGTAGCTAAGAGACTTAGACTGAGTAGTTACCATTCTTGGACATGAGTTCAAATCAGATTCTCTGGCTTATGTGCTCCAGTCAAGAAAGTTCATCACCAGGTATAGCTTCAACTAGGAAGATAACACGGTAAATATGGTCATCATAGTGAACCTCTCTTTGTCTCTCTCCTAGAGAAGAGCCAACACACCCATGAACCCTGCCATTTCTCCTTAAATGCAGACAGGCTTGGCACCTTCATAGATGTGATGTCAGGCTAAATCCACATTTTTTCTGTTTAACTATGTTGAGCATGTCTTGCCATTCCCCAAGGTACTACATCTCTACCATCACCTCCATACCAATTATTACGAATGAAAATCAAGCCACTTATGACCCCTGCTTATGAGTCTTCAGTGTCTGCTTATTAATCTAGAAAGGAGCTTCAAAACCTACAGTGGTTTTTAAGCCATAGAACCACATGCTGTTTCTCCTGCCTGACATCTCTCGGCACAGGGCTCCACAACTCCAAACTTGACCCTTCAAATTCACTTTGGATCACTTCAGATCTCTATATTCACACTAACTCCATAGAGAAGCCTCTCCTGAAACTCCCTATGTGAGACCTGCTGTTCTGAAACCTCAACATTATGCCCCACCCCATCTTCTCCGTTAAGTTTTCTGATAGCATTAATTGCTTACTCAGATGACTTCACTACCCTTCTTTCACATTAGAGTCTTAGGATTATCAGGATCTTCTTTTTTCTATTACCACACTCTTAGTCGCTTCTATGACAAACACATACAGACATACATGCACATGCATGTACAACTCCATCATATTCAATATGCAATGCTAAATGGATAAAAGGCACTCTTCTGAAAAGTGAGAAAAAGTTAAAGGTGATCAGCTGAAGGGAAGTTTTAAACCCTTTTGATATAAGATCCACATGGACTTGGTTAAATCTCTTCCACAAACATATACTTTTCAGGAACTCAACTATTTGGTTAAGTGAGAAAATTCACTAGGAACATAAAGAAAATAATATTGATTTTATTAGACAAGGAATTTTTTTTTTCCCCAAACTGCTCTCGATTCCTCAGAATTGATATCTGGTTTAAGAACTGTAAGTTAGCAAGGACTGTGGTGACC